>NC_044036.1:219826954-220140958 GCF_901765095.1 Microcaecilia unicolor | reverse complement strand
CCCACCACCGGCTCTGCCACCCAATCTTGGCTAAGCTCCTGAGGATCCATTCCTTCTGAACAGGATTCCTTTATGTTTATCCCATGCACGTTTGAATTCCGTTACTGTTTTCATTTCCACCACCTCCCGTGGGAGGGCATTCCAAGCATCCACCACTCTCTCCGTGAAAAAAATACTTCCTGACATTTTTCTTGAGTCATGCAATATCAAAGTGCACCCCTAGGTACTCCAGATTTTGAGTTGAAATCAGGTGGCACAATTCACAATCCATCAAACAGTCTGCTCATATAAGCCAGTCATCTAGGTAAAGGTGGACTCAAATGCCTCAACAGTGCAAATGAGCCACCACCAACACAAGAACCACCATGGAAAAAGAGCAAAAAACTGTTGCCAGGCCAAACAGGAGGACCTAAAACTGAAAGTGCTGACCCTGGACACGAGCAGGAAATGCCTGTGGTCTGCTCCAACAAGAACGTGCAGGTAAGCCTCCAACACATCCAAGGAGGTCAACAACTCACCTGGGCAAAGTGAGATGATAATGGAGCACAATGTCTCCATGTGAAAGCAAGAACCTTCAGACAGACATTGACCCCTTTTAGGTCAAGGATGGGCAGAAAGGAACCTCCTTTGTTTGGTACCATGAAATACAATAGCGGCCCTGACTTTGCTCTTCAGTCAGCACCAGTTCCACTGTGTCCAGAGCCAGCAAGTGCTGGCGCGTGGACGAATTAGCTCGGCATTTTACAGCTGACACACAGGCAAGATCATAAAGGCACTGTTAACTAGACAATCAAAATCTAAGCAGTCCACAAAAGCATAATACACATCTTCTGATATTAAAAGGCTTTTGTTCCCACCACTTTAAAACATACAATGTCAAACGTGGAAAGGCTGCGTCAGGAGCTACAACTTGCCCAGCAACTTTGTGCCTTGGAGGACAATGTCTGACATCTCCCATTCCACGAGAACCATCTGCAAAAGAGCTCTGTGAGAAGAAAGGGCTTTAGAAGGCTCCAATCTCTCTTTCAAAAAGGGATCCCCAACCAAGGTCTCCTCCTGCAATGAAGTGGAACTCCGAGACCACCTGTTTTATGAAAGACAACTCAGACGTGGAGAGGCTGCGTCAAAGAGCTACAATTTGCCCAGCAACTTTGTACCTCAGAGGACAATGTCTGACATCTCCCATTCCACGAGAATCATCTGCAAAAAAGCTCTGTGAGGAACGGAAGTGACGTCACGAGACTAAATGGACACTTGAGTCCTTAGCTCCGCGCTTCCCTGCTTTAAATTTGCTTCATTTGCAAACACCCGATCCCATTTTTGTATCGGGGTAGCTTTTCGGGACTTGTGCTGAGCCTGGGTCCATTATGAGCAAAACTTCAGCGTCCCAGTTGCAAGATGGTGAGCGCTGTACGGCACGGCACTTTGCGAAGGGCCGCTCGAGACACGTGTCGCCTGCTCCGGGGCGTTCATCGGGGTCCGATTCTGCCTCTTCAAATGTGGAATTGTGGCGATCTGCCCCCAAAACAGGGTTTTCTAAAGAGCTGGCCAAATGCTTGGAAGAGATCCGTGCGGAGATTAAGGCATCAAAACTTGAAATTCTTGAACATATGGATGCCATTAACCTTGATCTGGGGGGCAGGGTCGAGGCACTGGAGGAGCGTGTGGACGAGCAGGCTGAGAGAGCAGAGGTGGTGGACGCTCGTTTTTTGCAGTTGACTGAACAGACTGAGGAATTACAATATAAAATTGATGACCTGGAGAACTGGGGTAGGAGACAAAACCTCAGGTTCCGTGGGGTTCTTGAAAATGGTAATATGGAGGATGTGCCTACGATTGTGAGATCGTTATGTGAGAAAATTCTGGGAGAACAACTGGAGCCAGAGGCAATTGCGATGGATAGGGCACATAGATCACTTGGGAAACCTAAAGATAACAGACCCAGAGATATAATTGTGAGATTTTCTTCATGTGTTCAAGGAGAAGGTGAGGCTTAAAGCGCGCCAAATACCACCATTGGAATAGAATGAGGCGAGGGTGTCTGTGTTCCAGGATCTGTCTTTGTTTACCCTAACACAGAGGTGTGTGATGGGACCTGTGTTGGAAATCCTGCAAAAAGAGAAGATCTCTTATAGATGGACTTTCCCTTTTGCTTTGTGTTTAGTGGCAAGCAGCTCAGGTTCCACAGGCTTGCTGAAGCATGGAGGTTTTTGCATGAAGTAGGTTTGACCTCAGTGGTGGCACTTCCAAGACACTTGGCTCCTTCGACAAGAGCGCAGTTGCAGAAGTGGAAGAGAGTTCCTCAGAAGTCCAAGAAACAGGGAGCCAAGCCATGACTCTGATTGCCATGTTTCTCAGCTGCAGGTGTCAGCTTAATTGGTGACAAGTTTGACTTGGTTTACTAGTTTCTTCACTTGTCCTTGAGAGGTACTCGATGTTGTGGTAGTATGAGTGTGCTACGGATTCTGGAGTGTGGGTGAATGATACGAGATAGGGTGAATAAAGTATGAGCGGGGGGTGTTATTGGGGTGTGTGTGATAGGCTTGGGGCCCGTTTGGTCTGCGTGGAGTACTTCTGGGTTTTCCCACTCAGGGTCTTATGGTTCTGTCTGGTGGGGGTATGGCTTTGCAGGGTGTTAGGATGGGGGGGAGGGGTAGGTTGGGTGGTTGGGGAGGGCATTGTTTTGGGTATCTTTGGGGGAAATTTGAATTGTTATTTTGGTGGAATTGGGGGGCTCCCTTGGTCAAAAGAGTGTATTTTGTGCCTGCCTGTTAGAGGTTTGAAATGACCGCAGATTTTAAAATTTTTGTCTTATAATGTGAAAGGCCTGAATTCTCCACAAAAGCACCAGAAATTGTTTAAAGAACTAATACACTTTCAGCCACAGGTGGTGTTTTCTCCAGGAAACACATCTGCGTAGGGACCACAAAAAGTTTCTATCTCATCCTCAATACCCCTATGTTTTCTGTTCATCAGCTATAGATGGATCCAAGAAACAGGGGGTGGCCATACTGCTTCATTCCTCAGTACAGCATCAGGTGGTGAAAACGAAGCGAGACAAGGGAGGGCATTTTTTGATTTTGAGCGTATTGTTGGGTGACATGGCAGTAACATTAGCTTCGATATATGCTCCTAATGAGGCACAGAGCGGGTTCCTGGCCCAATTGGTGGCACATTTTACATCCTATCATAGTAACATAGATGACCTTCGGGGAAAGTTGTTGTAGGGGGGGACTTTAATGCCACGCAACACCCGGCGTTGGATAAGTCAGGGGTACCTTCGGGAGTTGATGTCACGATTTCTCAGGCCCTGAATAAGTTTGTTAGAGACTTGGGCGTCTCTGATGTCTGGCGTGTTTCCCATCCGGGGGTTCGGGATTACTCGTTCTATTCCCACTCACATGATAGTTATTCCCAAATTGATTATATTTTTGTAGACGTTTCATTGACTCACGCTGGATGGACTTCAGATATTGGCACAGCTGCTTTGTCGGATCATGCACCAGTTTGGGTTTGTCTCCCTTCGCTTTGTGGGGAGGAAAGGGAGAGGAGATGGTCGCTGAATACTACTTTGTTAAACGAGGAGGAAATTTTAGCAGGCTACCGAAAGATTCTAAAAGATTATTTAGAGCTCAACATGGACTCGGGTCCATCTTTGGGGGTTGTCTGGGATGCGCTAAAGGCGGTTTCTAGGAGTTATTTCCTACAAAAGGCCAGCTTTAGGGCCAGACAACAAAGGGCTGAGGTTGCCAGGTGTTTAACGCAATTGAATCTTCTTACTGAGAGGCATAAATCTTCTCACTCTGTTAAAAATTTGAGGGAAATTCAAACGTTACGTCTGAAATTGAACCAAATATATTCTGACCAGCTACAATGTCTCAATGATCAGCAGAAGCACACAAACTTTGTCTTTAGTAATAAACCGAGTAGGGCCCTTGCGGTTAAATTAAGACAATCTAGGGTTGATAGGACTATTCTCAAAGTGCGAGATGGGGCGGACAAGATGTTGACCAACTCAAAGCAGATCAGGGATAAGCTTCAGTCCATTATCAATTGCTTTACACATCTGACCTAGCGCCAAATCCTGAGCGACAAATAGCTTAGGAAATGAGCATGCCCCCAAAAAGTTATCAGTAGCTCAGAGGGACGCACTAGATAGGCGGGTCACAGTCGAGGAGGTCTCCATGGTGATTAAAGCTCTTTCTGGTAAATCACCGGAGTTCAACAGGCTACTCAATGATTTTTATAAGGTGTTTCGGGAGGAATTGGCTCCAATTTTGACAGCGATTATTAATGAGATTTTAATAGGCAATGAATTCCCTCTCTCTATGATGTAAGCTTGGATAGCGATTATTCCTAAGCCTGGCAAGGATATGACGGAATGTGCTTCTTACCGTCCTATTTCTATATTAAACTCTGCTATAAAAATTTTAGCCAAGGTTTTTGCCAATTGCCTTGCAAATGTATTGCCTTGCTTAATCCATCCAGATCAGACGGGGTTTATCCCAAATACTACTACTACTATTAAACATTTCTATAGCGCTACTAGACTTACGCAGCGCTGTACAAATTAACATGAAAAGACAGTCCCTGCTCAACAGAGCTTACAATCTAAATTGGACAGACGAACAGACAGGCAATGGATAATATTTGTCGAATGCTCAATTTGATTCATGTCTCTAAGAAACTGAACCTGCCTGTTTGCTTATTGGGCTTAGATGCTGAAAAGGCCTTCGACAGAGTCCACTGGCCTTTTATGTTCCAAGTGCTGGATTGTTTTGGAATAGGTGTGGGTTTTTGTAGATGGATACAGGCTCTATATATAAATTCACCTAGGAAGTGTGTGCGGGTTAATGGTGGTAACTCTCAGATGTTTTGTCTCGGGTACTCGACAGGGGTGCCCCCTTTCACCACTGCTATTTGCCTTGGTCATGGAACCCCTTGCCATGTACATTAGGGCGGACCCTAACATATCTGGCATTCAGGTTGGTACGTGGGACTACAAATCGGCGTTGTTTGCGGACGATGTGCTTCTCTCTTTGACAAAACCATTAATCTCCTTACCAAATTTGAAGAAAGCATTGTCATTATATTCTGAAATTTCTGGTCTCAGATTAAATGCGAGTAAATCAGAGGCCCTCACGATAGAAATGATTTATTAGTAGTAGTAGTAATAGTAGTATATCTCGCCAGGTCTTGGAGTCACTTCAGCAATCCTTCTCTTTTAAATGGGTAAAGGATGGAATAGTTTATCTGGGGGTCACTATTACTCCTAATTTTTCAGATCTGTTCCTAGCTAATTATCCGCCTCTTTTGAAGGTTGTCCATAGAGATCTAGAGAGATGGGATACAACGGGCCTGTACTGGTTGGGTAGAATAGTGGTGCTGAAGATGAATATACTGCCGCGATTGATGTACCTTTTCCAAGTTCTCCCTATTAGGGTTTCCAGGGGCTTTCTGGCAGGGGTGCAGGATAAATTGGTTCGCTTTGTTTGGGCTAATAAACGTCCTTGCTTGCCTAGGGCCTTGTTGTACAAGGATAGGAGGAGGGGAGGGTTGGGTGTCCCTAAGGTTCTGTGGTACTACAAGGCTGCCCAGGTGAGAGTGGCTTTTGAGTGGTTTCAGGATCATCCTAATAAGCTATGGGTGAAATTAGAGCAGGCAGAGGTGGGATCTTGCCCGCTCTGTGCCATGATGTGGCTTCCTCATAAATATAGATTCATGTGTGGAGATTTGTGTCCCTCGATTGTGTCTACCTTCTTTTATTGGCATGGACTGTTTGTTAGGCCTGATGATGTTTTATCTATGCTTTCGCCAACAACAAATAATCCACTCTTTTCTCTGGTATCTCCTCTGGGCCCTTCTTTCGGTGGCGTTCTCTGGGTCTCGCAATGTGGGGTCAGCTATTTGACGATGGCTGTTTACTTTGTTTGATTCTCTTCGACAACAATCTTACCCAATGAGTTGTTTGCTTATTTTCAATTGAGACATTTTCTTAGCTCAAGGGAGATCCAATCCATTATAGTGCGAGATAATACATTTCTTGAGGATCTATGTGAGGACTCTAAAACCACTAGGGGTCTTATTACCTGTTTGTATTCCTTTTTGCGTGAGCAGTTGGGTCCTAATCAAGTATATATATATCTGGATTTTCAGAAGGCATTTGACAAAGTGCCTCATGAAAGACTCCAGAGGAAACTGGAGAGTCATGGGATCGGAGGCAGTGTATTATTGTGGATTAAGAGCTGGTTAAGGGATATGAAGCAGAAAGTAGGGATGAATGGTCATTATTCTCGATGGAGAAGGGTAGTTAGTGGGGTCCCTCAGGGGTCTGTGCTGGAACCGCTGCTTTTTAACATATTTATAAATGACCTTGAGATGGGAGTAACTATTGAGGTAATTAAATTTGCAGATGACACAAAGAGGCATATTTTCAAAGCACTTAGCCTTCCAAAGTTCCATAGGTTTCTATGGAACTTTGGAAGGCTAAGTGCTTTGAAAATATGCCTCAAAGTTATCCAGGGTCATCTCGTCGCGGGAGGAGTGTGAAAGATTACAAGAAGACCTCATGAGACTGGGGAATTGGGCGTCCAAATGGCAGATGAAGTTCAACGTTGACAACTGCAAAGTGATGCATGTGGGAAGCAGGAACCCGAATTACAGCTATGTTATGCAAGGTTCCGCTTTAGGAGTTACAGACCAAGAAAGGGATCTGGGAGTCATTGTGGATAGGACGTTGAAATCTTCAGCTCAATGTGCTGCAGTGGCTAAGAAGGCGAACAGAATGTTGAGTATTATTAGAAAAGGGATGGAAAACAAACATGAGGATGTTATAATGCCGTTATATCGCTCCATGGTGCGACCGCACCTGGAGTACTGTGTTCAGTTCTGGTCACCTCATCTCAAAAAAGATATAAAGGAATTGGAGAAGGTGCAGAGAAGGGCGACAAAAATGATAAAAGGGATGGGATGACTACCCTATGAGGAGAGGTTAAGACGGCTAGGACTCTTTAGCCTGGAGAAAAGGCGGCTGAGGGGTGATATGATAGAGGTGTACAAAATAATGAGTGGGGTAGAGCGGCCTGATGTGAAGCGTTTGTTTACACTTTCTAACAATAATAGAACTAGGGGACACAAGATGAAATTAGAATGTGGTAGGTTTAAAACAAATCTGAGAAAGTTTTTCTTTCCTCAGCGCATAGTTAGACTCTGGAACTCATTGCCGGAGAAAGTAGTGACGGCAGTTGGTCTTGCTGAGTTTAAAGGGGGTCTGGATAGATTCCTGAAGGAAAAGTCCATTGATCGTTATTAAATTTTGGGTTTTTGCCAGGTTCTTGGGGCCTGGATTGGCCGCTGTCGGAAACAGAGTGCTGGGCTTGATGGACCTTTGGTCTTTTCCCAGCATGGAGGGTGCTTGTGCGCTCACGTACATAGGGAGCGGTGGCAGCAGGAACTGGGGGTGACTATTGAGGAGGGGGATTGGTTACTTTTTGAGAACAATTGGTCCAAGATTTCCATTTCAGTCCCGTTTCAGGAGAATGTAATTAAAGTGCTTTACCGGTGGTATTTAACTGAGGCTAGATTACACCATATGTTTCCTGGAGTTTCACCACTGTGCTGGCGTGACTGTGGTCAAAAGGGCATGATGGGCCACATTTGGTGGTCTTGCTTTAAAATTAGGGCCTACTGGAAAGCAATACAATACAGATTGCAGACTTGGTTTAAAAGGCCCATTAAGTGATCTCCAGAGTGTTTCATATTCGCAAAAAAAACCACTGGGACTGACTCAGTCTCAGGCCTTACTGACCAGGCAGGCATTGGTGGCGGCAAGAGTTGTGCTTGCTGCCTATTGGAAATCTACGAAAGTCCCTCCTTTGACGCGATGGTTAAACAAACTATGGTTCATATGTGAAATGGAGAGACCTCGGGCTGTGCGAGGTCATACGGAGGCGAAGTGGGAAGCACTATGGGAGCCCTTCCTAAAACATTGTAAACGCTAAAGGGGGAGGGGGTAGGGGAGGGAGAGTTTTGTACATTGATTGGGATAGAGGAGGATGGAGAGGGGGGAAACGTTTACTTCATAAAACAATTCATAAACTTCAAGTTCATGTTTGAGTTATTGATAGAATTGGAATTAATATTCTAGTTAAAATGTTGAAAGGTATTTTCATGTGAGTGATGTTGGAGTCATTGGGACTATATTTTCTTGTATAATTATGTCTTGTTATCATATTATGCAGTATCCTTTGTTCATTGCATTCTCATTTTTTCAATAAAGACTCCATATAAATTTAAAAAAAAAAAAAAAAAAGAGCTCTGTGAGGAGAAAGGGCTTTAGAAGGCTCCAATCTCTCTTTCAAAATGGGATCCCCAACCAAGATCTCCTCCTGCAATGATGTGGAACTCCGAGACCACCTGTTTAATGAAAAACAACTCATCACACTTGAAAGGTTGAACCCTCAGGGAGTCATCTTCCTCTTCTGGAATGAGTTCTTCTAGCTCGAGGATGTCCCTTCCACTGGCAAAGCATTATCTTCATCCTTGTCCTCAGCCCAGGTGGCCTTCGGAGTCAACACAGATGCGATCAGGGTCTGTTTCACTACTGGAGATGCTTAGCAGCCTAAATGGTGCTGTGTGAGGGCCCAGGACATCCAACACACTCTGTGGCCTTCTAGCCATAGGTGGGCCCCTAGAGTACTCTCTAAAGGCAATCTGTATAAGGGCCTGACCAAACCGAGGCCCCAAATCCAGCAGGGATGAAAGGGGCTCTCTTCAAACACTGAAACCTGGCCAGAATTCGGAAGTCTGCACTTAAAATGGCTAACATTCTGCCAATAGCTCCACAATCGGAGCCACCAAAAGTGTCATTGGTGGGGAAGGGGGGAGGTGTACAGAGTACCACAAGTACTGGGCTCTGGAAATGAAAATTCAGAGCCACCAAAAGTGTCATGGGGGAGGAGGGGTGTACAGAGTACCACAAGTACTAGGCTCCAGAAATGAAAATACTGTACCCCTGTCACAAACAGGGCAGTAGCAACCAGCAGCACTTTTCACCCAGTGGCTCCCACAAGCCCCATAGCACCTACAACCTGGTATGAAAAATCACAAATTGCTGTTGGCTCACCCCCTTCCCAGGTATCTTCCTCTTCACACCCCCACACAAACTCACCAGAGATGGAGAATCCTCTCCACATTTGCCTGGGCACACTCCTTTTGCTTGCCTCCTGTGAAGTTTATCAAACTGATAGCAATATGACCTGCTAAGCAGCTAGGAACAGAGATCTCGTTTTTTGTAAATACGCAGAAATCCAGGGCCGGCTTAAACACTGGACCAGGTGAGGCAGTAGCACAGGATGCCTGTGATTAAGGGCACCAAAATAACCAGCCTATGACCTCACCTGATCTAAAGGTGAAGCCTTCTCTTTTTTCCTACTCCCACCTTCTTCCCCCTACCCCCTCCCAGGTCCTGTCTCCATGTCCAGCGCTCCCTCTCTCCCCCACAGTGCTGTAAAATTTGGATCAGTTTCCAGCAACAGCAGCATGACAAGTTGCCTTTGGCCAGCCCCTGGGTCTTCCTTCTGTTGCAGCCTGCCCACAAGAAATTGCATCAGAGGAGGCAGGACACGGCAGAGGGAAGACCCAAGGACTGCAGCCTGTCATACTGCTGCTGCTGCCTTCAGCAACCAACTTAAACATTACAGGACTGTGGTGGAGTAAGAAAGAGATAGGGGTGTGTGGAGAGACAATGGCCCGAGGGGGGGGGGGGGGGAGAGAGAGAGAAAAATAAAAAGTACTTATCTCCCACTTGCAGAGGCCCTAAAGGAAGCTCTGCCAGACAGCCACACCAAACGAAAGTCAGTAGGGTATAGCTCCTAGCTGCGGATGGACAACCACCTCCAGACTCAACTAGGTAAAGGTCGATGTAGAGATTCCTGGGAACCAACATTGGCGAAGGGACTATACCACTAAACCACAGACTGTGGACTGCACTCTAGGAATCAGCCCTGTACTGAAGAGACCTGCTACACCAGTCCAACCCGTACCATCTACTAGAGGAAAAGTACATAAGTATTGCCATATTGGGAAAGACCAAAGGTCCATCAAGCCCAGCATCCTATTTCCAACAGTGGCCGATCCAGGTCACAGATACCCAGCAAGATCCCAAAAATGTACAAAACATTTTATACTGCTTATCCCAGAAATAGTGGATTTTCCCCAAGTCCATTTAATAAAGAACTATGGACTTTTCCATTAGGAAGCCGTCCAAACATTTTTTAAACTCCGCTAAGCTAACCGCCTTTACCACATTCTCTGGCAACGAATTCCAGAGTTTAATTACACATTGAGTGAAGAAACATTTTCTCAGATTCATTTTAAATTTACTACATTGTAGCTTCATCGCATGCCCCCTAGTCCTAGTATTTTTGGAAAGCGTGAACAGATGCTTCACAACTACCCGTTCAACTCCACTCATTATTTTATAGACCTCTATCATATCTCCCCTCAGCCGCCTTCTCTCCAAGCTGAAGAACCCTAGCCGCTTTAGCCTTTCCTCATAGGGAAGTCGTCCCATCCCTGCTATCATTTTCGTCGCTCTTCTCTGCACCTTTTCCAATTCCACTATATCTTTTTTGAGATGTGGCGACCAGAATTGAACACAATATTCGAGGTGCGGTTGCACCATGGAGCGATACAAAGGCATTATAACATCCTCATTTTTGTTTTCCATTCCTTTCCTAATAATACCTAACATTCTATTTGCTTTCTTAGCCGCAGCAGCACACTAAGCAGAAGGTTTCAACGTATCATCGACGACAACACCTAGATTCTTTTCTTGGTCCGTGACGCCTAACGTGGAACCTTGCATGACGTAGCTATAATTTGGGTTCCTCTTTCCCACATGCATCACTTTGCACTTGCTCACATTAAACGTCATCTGCTACTTAGACGCCCAGTCTCCCAGTCTCGTATGGTCCTCTTGTAATTTTTCACAATCCTCCTGCGATTTAACGACTTTGAATAACTTTGTGTCATCAGCAAATTTAATTACTTCACTAGTTACTCCCATCTCTAGGTCATTTATAAATACGTTAAAAAGCAGCGGTCCCAGCACAGAGCCCTGGGGAACACCACTAAGTACCCTTCTCCATTGAGAATACTGACCATTTAATCCTACTCTGTTTTCTATCTTTTAACCAGTTTTTTAATCCACAATAGAACACTACCTCCAATCCCATGACTCTCCAATTTCCTCTTGAGTCTTTCATGAGGTACTTTGTCAAACGCCTTCTGAAAATCCAGATAAACAATATCAACCGGTTCCCCTTTATCCACGTTTGTTCACCCCTTCAAAGAAATGTAGTAGATTGGTGAGGCAAGATTTCCCTTCACTAAATCCATGTTGACTTTGTCTCACTAATCCATGCTTTTGAATATGCTCTGTAATTTTGTTCTTAATAGTAGTCTCTACCATTTTACCCAGCACCGACGTCAGACTCACCGGTCAATAATTTCCCGGATCTCCTCTGGAACCTTTTTTAAAAATCAGCGTTACATTTGCCACCCTCCAATCTTCTGGTACCACACTCGATTTTAAGGATTAATTACATATTTCTAACAATAGCTCCGCAAGCTCATTTTTCAGTTCTACCAGTACTCTGGGATGAATACCATCCGGTCCAGGAGATTTGCTACTCTTCAGTTTGTAGAACTGCCCCATTACATCCTCCAGGTTTACAGAGAATTCATTAAGTCTCTCTGACTCGTCAGCTTCGAATACCATTTCCGGCACCAGTATCCCACCCAAATCTTTCTCGGTGAAGACCGAAGCAAAGAATTCATTTAATCTCTCCGCTACTGCTTTGTCTTCCCTGATCGCCCTTTTTACTCCTCGGTCATCTAGCGGTCCAACCGATTCTTTTGCCGGCTTCCTGCTTTTAATATACCTAAAAACATTTTTAACATGTATTTTTGCCTCCAACGCAATCTTTTTTTTCGAAGTCCCTCTTAGCTTTCCTTATCAGCGCTTTGCATTTGACTTGACATTCCTTATGCCGTTTCTTATTATTTTCAGTCAGTTCCTTCTTCCATTTTCTGAAGGATTTTCTTTTAGCTCTAACAGCTTCCTTCGCCTCACTATTTAACCACGCCGGCTGTCATTTGGTCTTCTGTCCTCCTTTTTTAATACACAGAATATATTTGGCCTGGGCTTCCAGGATGGTGTTTTTGAACAGCATCCACGCCTGATGTAAATTTTTGACCTTCGCAGTCGCTCCTCTAAGTTTTCTTTTCACCGTACTTCTTATTTTATCATAGTCTCCTTTTTTAAAGTTAAACGCTAACGTATTTGATTTCCTATGTATACTTACTTCAAAGCTAATATCAAATCCAATCATATTATGATCACTGTTATCAAGCGGCCCCAGCACCATTACCTCCTGCACCAGATCATGTGCTCCACTAGGACTAGGTCTAGAATTTTTCCTTCTCTCGTCGGTTACTGTACCAGCTGCTCCATAAAGCTGTCCTTGATTTCATCAAGGAATTTTACCTCCCTAGCGTGTTCCGATGTTACATTTACCCAGTCAATATCATGGTAATTGAAATCACCCATTATTATTGTGTTGCCCAGTCTGTTTGCGTCCCTAATTTCCTTTAACATTTCTGCATCCGCCTGTTCATCCTGGCCAGGCAGACGGTAGTACACTCCTATCATTATCCTTTTCCCCTTTACACATGGAATTTCAATCCACAGTGATTCCAAGACGTGTTCTGTTTCCTGCAGAATTTTCAATCTATTTGATTCAAGGCTCTCGTTAATATACAATGCTACCCCTCCACCAATTCGATCCACCCTATCACTATGATATAATTTGTACCCCGGTATGACAGTGTCCCACTGGTTATCCTCCTTCCACCAGGTGTCAGAGATGCCTATTATATCTAATTTTTCATTTAGTGCAATATATTCTAACTCTCCCAACTTATTTCTTAGGCCCCTGGCATTCGCATATAGACATTTCAAACTGTGTTTGTTGCTCCTATTTATATCATGCTTAGTACTTGACAGTACTAATTTGCAATCTTTTGTCTGATTTTTATTTTATTTAGGGACACCTGATCTACTACAGTCTCTTTTGCAACCTCACTATCAGGATACCCTATCTTCCCTGTTTTGGTGATATCTTTGAAAGATACCTTATCCCGAACCATGCGCTTTTGAGCGACTGTCGGCCTTCCCCCCATTTCTAGTTTAAAAGCTGCTCTATCTCCTTTTTAAATGCCGATCCCAGCAGCCTGGTCCCACCCTGGTTAAGGTGGAGCCCATCTTTTCGGAATAGGCTCCACCTTCCCCAAAATGTTGCCCAGTTCCTAACAAATCTAAAACCCTCCTCCCTGCACCATCATCTCATCCACGCATTGAGACTCCGGAGCTCTGCCTGTCTCTTGGGCCCTGCGCGTGGAACAGGTAGCATTTCAGAAAATGCTATCCTAGAGGATCTGGATTTGAGCTTTCTACCTAAGAGCCTAAATTTGGCTTCCAAAACCTGTCTCCCACATTTGCCTATGTCATTGGTACCCACATATACCAAGACAGCCGACTCCTCCCCAGCACTATCTAAAATCCTATCTAGGTGACACGTGAGGTCCGCCACCTTCGCACCAGGCAGGCAAGTCACCAGGTGATCCTCACGTCCACCAGCCACCCAGCTATCTATATGCCTAATGATCAAATCACCAACTACAACAGCTGTCCTAACCTTCCCCTCCTGGGCAGCACTTGGAGACATATCCTCAGTGCAAGAGGACAGTACATCCCCTGGTGGGCAGGTCCTGGCTACAGGAGTACTTCCTACTTCACCAGGGTGATGCTCTCCTTCTAGGAGACCTTCCTCCTCCAAGGTAGCACAAGGGCTACCAGACTGGAGGTGGGACTTCTCTACCACATCCCTGTAGGTCTCCTCTATGTACCTCTCTGTCTCCCTCAGCTCCACCAAGTCTGCACCACTCCATATCTGGTAAAATCAGTTCAGCTTCAATGTCTCCATCTGCTGGTAGGGTAGCATAATACATTGGTTTGGACTTGTCCAGTAAAATGAAAAGGAAGTTACCCTCTGGTGTACAGAATAGGGGCATACAAAGTATCATATACTTTTGTGGCTAACTTGAAGCAAGTTCAAGTATGTACTGGAAATGATGCATGGAGATTCGCAATGCAATCTCCCCCTCAGTCTGACTGTCCATCTTTCCTCATAGAGGAGGGAGGCAGACAACAATCAGCCCAAAATGTTACACAGATAAACACAATCAAATAAACTGAACTTTGATTACCTCCAAACTTGGAAATCTACAGATTTGCATGAATTACATAACATAGTAACATAGTAGATGACAGCAGAAGACGACCTGCACGGTCCATCCAGTCTGCCCAACAAGACAAACTCATATGTGTATACCTTACCTTGATTTTTACCTGCCTTATTCAGGGCACAGACCGTACAAGTCTACCCAGCAGTACTTCCCGCCTCCCAACCACCAGTCCCGCGGCTGATTATTGCCACCTTAATCCTACTCCCAGGCCACAGGAGGCATCTTCCATAACTGAAAAGTAAGTCTGTCACTGTCCCCTACTGGCTATATATAATCAGAAGGGGCTTTCTTTAGGCCACTGCATGTGCAGTGGAGCAGAGAATGAAGCAGATATAGGGATGAATTCAAAAACCAGAACAAACACAACAGAAATAAAATAGCCAAGTTCCTACCTGGCTTGTCCAGGGAGACTAGGAATGTATTCTAGAACATCAGGACTGTCCCTGAAAGAGTTAACAAAAGTACATGTATAGTACCAGCACTAGGTGAGGAATCCTCTCTCTTATTGCTTTCAAGTCCACATCCACCTAAACATATTTATCTGTACATTTCTAGCCCGCCTATTATCTAGATGTGTTACAATAAAACATACATAAAGAAGAAAAACAGCTGGAAAAAAACACAAAATCATCTTGTCATACCATAATATTATTCTATTATATTCAAAATACTTGTTAGTCACCTAATCCCCAATATTTAAGTTCTAAGCAACATATACAAAGTAAGACTGGTGCATACGCCAAGATCTACAAGACAAACAATATCAGCTACTAAAATAAAACTTAATTATCAGTAGCATAATATTTTGCAAAATAGAAAGTTTTCATAGCCCAATGAAAGCTCAGATAAGAAATTTGCCTCAAATATAAAGGGAATACATTTGAAAGCTTAGTTACTTGAAAATGGAAGAAAGTCTCAAAAATTCATTTAAATCGAATACCTCTGCTAGATGGAAATTCACATAAACAGTGCAAACTCAATGACCTTTCAGATGTGCATAAGGAAAGAGTATAAAAAATACTCTGGGCTGAAACCTTCAAATGCGTTAAAAATTACACAAGCCACTTAAAAAAACAAGGCCTGAAATGGCAGCCAATGCAATCTCATTAATAATAATGGAGTCATTCTATGATATTTTAACAACCATATCTCAAACAATTATTACCTGAAAGCGAATGCTACATACCTGTAGAAGGTATTCTCCGAGGACAGCAGGCTGATTGTTCTCACTGATGGATGACGTCCACGGCAGCCCCTCCAATCGGAAACTTCACTAGCAAAGGCCTTTGCTAGTCCTCGCGTGCCCATGCGCACCGCGCATGCGCGGCGGTCTTCCCGCCCGAACCGGCTCGTGTTCGTCAGTCCCATATATAGCAAGACAAAGCAAGGGAAGACACAACTCCAAAGGGGAGGCGGGCGGGTTTGTGAGAACAATCAGCCTGCTGTCCTCGGAGAATACCTTCTACAGGTATGAAGCATTCGCTTTCTCCGAGGACAAGCAGGCTGCTTGTTCTCACTGATGGGGTATCCCTAGCCCCCAGGCTCACTCAAAACAACAACCATGGTGAATTGGGCCTCGCAACGGCGAGGACATAACTGAGATTGACCTAAAAAATTTACCAACTAACTGAGAGTGCAGCCTGGAACAGAACAAACAGGGCCCTCGGGGGGTGGAGTTGGATCCTAAAGCCCGAACAGGTTGTGAAGCACTGACTGCCCGAACCGACTGTCGCGTCGGGTATCCTGCTGCAGGCAGTAATGAGATGTGAATGTGTGGACAGATGACCACGTCACAGCTTCGCAAATCTCTTCAATAGTGGCGAACTTCAAGTGGGCTACCGACGCAGCCATGGCTCTAACATTATGAGCCGTGACATGACCCTCAAGAGCCAGCCCAGCCTGGGCGTAAGTGAAGGAAATGCAATCTGCTAGCCAATTGGATATGGTGCGTTTCCCCACAGCCACTCCCCTTCTGTTGGGATCAAAAGAAACAAACAATTGGGCGGACTGTCTGTTGGGCTGTGTCCGCTCCAGATAGAAGGCCAATGCTCTCTTGCAGTCCAATGTGTGCAGCTGACGTTCAGCAGGGCAGGAATGAGGACGGGGAAAGAATGTTGGCAAGACAATTGACTGGTTCAGATGGAACTCCGACACGACCTTTGGCAAGAACTTAGGGTGAGTGCGGAGGACTACTCTGTTATAATGAAATTTTGTGTAAGGGGCCTGGGCTACCAGGGCCTGAAGCTCACTGACTCTACGAGCTGAAGTAACTGCCACCAAGAAAATGACCTTCCAGGTCAAGTACTTCAGATGGCAGGAATTCAGTGGCTCAAAAGGAGGTTTCATCAGCTGGGTGAGAACGACATTGAGATCCCATGACACTGTAGGAGGCTTGACAGGGGGCTTTGACAAAAGCAAACCTCTCATGAAGCGAACAACTAAAGGCTGTCCTGAGATCGGCTTACCTTCCACACGGTAATGGTATGCACTGATTGCACTAAGGTGAACCCTTACAAAGTTGGTCTTGAGACCAGACTCAGACAAGTGCAGAAGGTATTCAAGCAGGGTCTGTGTAGGACAAGAGCGAGGATCTAGGGCCTTGCTGTCACACCAGACGGCAAACCTCCTCCATGGAAAGAAGTAACTCCTCTTAGAGGAATCTTTCCTGGAAGCAAGCAAGATGCGGGAGACACCCTCTGACAGGCCCAAAGAGGCAAAGTCTACGCTCTCAACATCCAGGCCGTGAGAGCCAGAGACCGGAGGCTGGGATGCAGAAGCGCCCCTTCGTCCTGCGTGATGAGGGTCGGAAAACACTCCAATCTCCACGGTTCTTCAGAGGACAACTCCAGAAGAAGATGGAACCAGATCTGACGCGGCCAAAAAGGAGCAATCAGAATCATGGTGCCTCGGTCTTGCTTGAGTTTCAACAAAGTCTTCCCCACCAGAGGTATGGGAGGATAAGCATACAGCAGACCCTCCCCCCAGTCCAGGAGGAAGGCATCCGATACCAGTCTGCCGTGAGCCTGAAGCCTGGAACAGAACTGAGGGACTTTGTGGTTGGCTCGAGATGCGAAGAGATCTACCAAGGGGGTGCCCCACACCTGGAAGATCTGCCGCACTACACGGAAATTGAGCGACCACTCGTGAGGTTGCATAATCCTGCTCAACCTGTCGGCCAGACTGTTGTTTACGCCTGCCAGATATGTGGCTTGGAGCACCATGCCGTGACAGCGAGCCCAGAGCCACATGCTGACGGCTTCCTGATACAGGGGGCGAGATCCGGTGCCCCCCTGCTTGTTGACGTAATACATGGCAACCTGGTTGTCTGTCTGAATTTGGATAATTGGGTGGGACAGCCGATCTCTGAAAGCCTTCAGAGCGTTCCAGATCGCTCGTAAATCCAGAAGATAGATCTGCAGATCGCGTTCCTGGAGGGACCAGCTTCCTTGGGTGTGAAGCCCATCGACATGAGCTCCCCATCCCAGCAGAGACGCATCCGTGGTCAGCACTTTTTGCGGCTGAGGAATTTGGAAAGGACGTCCCAGAGTCAGATTGGACCAAATCGTCCACCAATACAGGGATTTGAGAAAACTCGTGGACAGGTGGATCACGTCTTCTAGATCCCCAGCAGCCTGAAACCACTGGGAAGCTAGGGTCCATTGAGCAGATCTCATGTGAAGGCGGGCCATGGGAGTCACATGAACTGTGGAGGCCATGTGGCCCAGCAATCTCAACATCTGCCGAGCTGTGATCTGCTGTGACGCTCGCACCCGCGAGACGAGGGACAACAAGTTGTTGGCTCTCGCCTCTGGGAGATAGGCGCGAGCCGTCCGAGAATCCAGCAGAGCTCCTATGAATTCGAGTTTCTGCACTGGGAGAAGATGGGACTTTGGATAATTTATCACAAACCCCAGTAGCTCCAGGAGGCGAATAGTCATCTGCATGGACTGCAGGGCCCCTGCCTCGGATGTGTTCTTCACCAGCCAATCGTCGAGATATGGGAACATGTGCACCCCCAGCCTGCGAAGTGCCGCTGCAACTACAGCCAAGCACTTTGTGAACACTCTGGGCTCAGAGGCGAGCCCAAAGGGTAGCACACAGTACTGGAAGTGAGGTGTGCCCAGCTGAAATCGCAGATACTGTCTGTGAGCTGGCAGTATCGGGATGTGAGTGTAGGCGTCCTTCAAGTCCAGAGAGCATAGCCAATCGTTTTCCTGAATCATGGGAAGAAGGGTGCCCAGGGAAAGCATCCTGAACTTTTCTTTGACCAGATGTTTGTTCAGGGCCCTTAGGTCTAGGATGGGACGCATCCCCCCTGTTTTCTTTTCCACAAGGAAGTACCTGGAATAGAATCCCAGCCCTTCTTGCCCGGATGGCACGGGCTCGACCGCATTGGCGCTGAGAAGGGCAGAGAGTTCCTCTGCAAGTACCTGCTTGTGCTGGAAGCTGTAAGACTGAGCTCCCGGTGGACAATTTGGAGGTTTTGAGGCCAAATTGAGGGTGTATCCTTGCCGGACTATTTGGAGAACCCACTGATCGGAGGTTATGAGAGGCCACCTTTGGTGAAAAGCTTTCAACCTCCCTCCGACTGGCAGGTCGCCCGGCACTGACACTTGGATGTCGGCTATGCTCTGCTGGAGCCAGTCAAAAGCTCGTCCCTTGCTTTTGCTGGGGAGCCGAGGGGCCTTGCTGAGTCGCACGCTGCTGACGAGAGCGAGCGCGCTGGGGCTTAGCCTGGGCCGCAGGCTGTCGAGAAGGAGGATTGTACCTACGCTTGCCAGAAGAGTAGGGAACAGTCTTTCTTCCCCAAAAAAATCTTCTACCTGTAGAGGTAGAGGCTGAAGGCTGCCGGCGGGAGAACTTGTCGAATGCGGTGTCCCGCTGGTGGAGCTGCTCTACCACCTGTTCGACTTTCTCTCCAAAAATATTATCCGCACGGCAAGGCGAGTCCGCAATCCGCTGCTGGATTCTATTCTCCAGGTCGGAGGCACACAGCCATGAGAGTCTGCGCATCACCACACCTTGAGCAGCGGCCCTGGACGCAACATCAAAGGTGTCATACACCCCTCTGGCCAGGAATTTTCTGCACGCCTTCAGCTGCCTGACCACCTCCTGAAAAGGCTTGGCTTGCTCAGGGGGGAGCGCATCCACCAAGCCCGCCAACTGCCGCACATTGTTCCGCATGTGTATGCTCGTGTAGAGCTGGTAAGACTGAATTTTGGCCACGAGCATAGAAGAATGGTAGGCCTTCCTCCCAAAGGAGTCCAAGGTTCTAGAGTCCTTGCCCGGGGGCGCCGAAGCATGCTCCCTAGAACTCTTGGCCTTCTTTAGGGCCAAATCCACAACTCCAGAGTCGTGAGGCAACTGAGTGCGCATCAGCTCTGGGTCCCCATGGATCCGGTACTGGGACTCGATCTTCTTGGGAATGTGGGGGTTAGTTAGAGGCTTGGTCCAGTTCGCCAGCAATGTCTTTTTTAGGACATGATGCATGGGTACTGTGGACGCTTCCTTAGGTGGAGAAGGATAGTCCAGGAGCTCAAACATTTCAGCCCTGGGCTCGTCCTCCACAACCACCAGGAAGGGGATGGCCGTAGACATCTCCCGGACAAAGGAAGCGAAAGACAGACTCTCGGGAGGAGAAAGCTGTCTTTCAGGAGAGGGAGTGGGATCGGAAGGAAGACCCTCAGACTCCTCGTCAGAGAAATATCTGATGTCTCCTTCGTCTTCCCACGAGGCCTCACCCTCGGTGTCAGACACAAGTTCACGGACCTGTGTCTGCAACCGTGCCCGACTCGACTCCGTGGAGCCACGTCCACGATGGGAGCGTCGAGAGGTAGACTCTCTCGCCCGCATCGGCGAAGCTCCCTCCGCCGATGTAGTCGGGGAGCCTTCCTGGGAGGCGACCGCAGTCGGTGCCGCACGCGGAACCGATGCGGAAGGCCTCACCTCGGGCATGGGACCAGCCGGCGCCTCACTCGACGGTACCGGTGGCGCAAGCACCCCCGGTACCGGAGGGGTAGGGCGCAACAGCTCCCCCAGGATCTCTGGGAGAACGGCCCGGAGGCTCTCGTGCAGAGCGGCTGTGGAGAAAGACATCGATGTCGATGCAGGAGTCGATGTCAAAACCTGTTCCGGGCGTGGAGGCTGTTCCGGGCTGTCCAGAGTGGAGCGCATCGACACCTCCTGAACAGAGGGTGAGCGGTCCTCTCGGTGCCGATGCCTACTGGGTGCCGACTCCCTCGGCGACCCAGAGCTCTCGGTGCCGACACGGGAAGGAGACTGGTGACGATGCTTCTTCGATTTCTTGGAGCGAAGCATGTCACCGGAGCTTCCCGGTACCGACGAGGAGGACGTCGAATCCAACCGTCGCTTCCTCGGGGCCGAGGCCGAAGGAGGTCGGTCTCGGGGGGGCTGTACCGCGGGAGCCCTCAGGGCAGGAGGAGACCCACCCGAAGGCTCACCGCCACCAGCAGGGGAATGGACAGCCCTCACCTGCGCTCCAAACGAAGCACCACCGTCCGACGACATCAGCAAAAGAGGAGGTCTCGATGTCACCGACGCCGACGCGGCCCTCCGATGTCGCCCCGATGCAGAGGGTCAATGCCTCGATACACTCGATGCAGTCGGGGGCGAAGATGAAGGTCCGGGCGCTGACGACGTCGATGCACTGGATCCTCCCGGTGCCGATGCCGACGAAGAGCCCGAGAACAAAACGTTCCACTGGGCCAATCTCGCTACCTGAGTCCGCTTTTGTAAAAGGGAACACAGACTACAGGCCTGCGGGCGGTGCCCAGCCTCTAAGCACTGAAGACACGACGCGTGCCTATCAATGAGCGAGATGACCCGGGCGCACTGGGTGCACTTCTTGAAGCCGCTGGGAGACTTCGATGTCATGGGCGGAAAATCACGCCAGCGAGATCAAAAGTCGAAATGGCGGAAAAGGCACCACAAAAACAAGGGGAAGAAAACTTCGACCTGAGGCCTAAAAGCGGCCTACCCCGACGACGAAAGAAAACTTACCGGGGCGAAAAACTGGAAGTACGGGAAGGAAAAAGACCAGAGAGTCTCCTTCCACACAGAGTTTTTTTTTTTTTTTTTTAAACACGAAGTAATAACGACGCGCGAGGTCGACTTTCCGGGGCACGACACGGCGAAAACCCGACCGCACCGAGCGCGGACAAAAGAAGACTGACGAACACGAGCCGGTTCGGGCGGGAAGACGGCCGCGCATGCGCGGTGCGCATGGGCGCGCGAGGACTAGCAAAGGCCTTTGCTAGTGAAGTTTCCGATTGGAGGGGCTGCCATGGACGTCACCCATCAGTGAGAACAAGCAGCCTGCTTGTCCTCGGAGAATTGGTTATTTACCATTAACATTCTCTTTGCTTCATGTATTATTTCTCATTCATAATAGATTTTCTAAATGTTAAACATCCATAGCTATCCCAGTATGTTTATGATACTGTATTGTAAAATTGGATTCCTACAACAAATTACTTTATGCATTATTCTTTGTTCTGTATCCAATAATGTTTAATGTAAACCACAATGAACTCAAACTTGTTTAGGATAAATGTGGGATATAAATGTCATTAATTATAATTATAATAATAATAATATTTCCTCGCTCTAAAAATCAATATAGCAGCAATATTTTGCATTACCTGAAGTCAGTGCATCACCCTTATAGAGACTATCAAGTACAATGCATTACAGTAATCGATGTGAGGTAAAAATCAGTAACTTAACAATAGTCAGCAATATAATCATCTCTCTTCATTTTTTGGACAGGAAAAACGAAGATACTTACCTGTAGCAGGTATTCTCCGAGGACCACAGGCTTTATATTCTCAGAAGTGGGCGACGCCAATCCATGTCGCCCAGTCCAGCATTTGCAAAAGCTAAAAAAGAGCACTTTGTGGAGTTCGAACCACGCTTTGTGTATGAGCAAGTGTCTTCATGCCCATCTTGCAAACACGATCTCCTCAATTGAATAATATAGAAAAAAAATAAAGTAAAAACTACAAAGGAGACAATTTCAAGGGGAAGTGGGAGGGACTGTGAGAATATAAAGCCTGCTGTCCTTGGAGAATACCTGCTACAGGTAAGTATCTTCACTTTCTCCGAGGACAAGAAGGCCTCTATATTCTCACATGGGGAATCCCTAGCATCCAGGCTCACCAAAAACAAACACTGGTCAACTGGGCCTCACAATGGCGAGGACATAACACAGATTAGTAAAGAAGTAGATAAGTATTGCCATACTGGGACAGACCAAAGGTCGATCAAGCCCAGCATCCTGTTTCCAACAGTGGTCAATCCTCAAAAAAAGTACAAAACATTTTATACTGCTTATCCCAGAAATAGTGGATTTTCCCCAAGTCCAATTTATGTTTAACAATTTTTATTGATGACCACACCAACAGTACAAAGCCACCGGAACATGTCAATCTCGAAGCATTTGTATATAACTCAGTGGAACATCACTTAAACAATTATCAGTACATACAGCCATCAAATTTTGTCATATAACATTGTCCCTCCCTCCCCCCAACCCCTATTCTGTATTTATTTTAATAATAAAAGAAGCTATTGTATTGATATTACATTCAATTGCAAATATAATCAATAAACAGTTACCTGATACAACTCTTCGTCTGTTTTTTTCCGTTTTGTTTCTTATCATAATCTAATCTAGAATGTCATCAAAGGTTTCATTAAATGTTCCTTTCCCCCCCTTTCCCCCCCCCCCACCCCTCCCCCCTGTACCTATACCATGTAATTCTATATCAACGTTAACCATGTAACATATAGAGCCATTTATCTTCCCCTACCTTCCTCTCCCATGAGTGTGTTCACCAATAAGCTGCGAGCTCTGCTTGATAAAGCCTGTATATATGGTTCCCAGACTTCCCAAAAACGTTGTCTACTTCTAGGACTACTAGTCATAGCACGTGCTTCCATTCGCACCAAGGTATGAAGCGAGCTCCTCCACTGCCAGTAGGAGGGCCCTATGTCTTGTGTCCAGTGTTGTAATATACATTGTTTCCCAACCATTAGTACCTTATAGATAAATATGTTTTCTTTATGTCGTAGTGTTGACCCTCTTCCTCTTACTCCAAGCACTACAGTTTTAGCCTCTAACCAAAGCTTCTTGTGCAGCACGGCTTCACAGTATTCCAGCACTGGACCCCAGAACTCTTGTATGGCTGAACATCCCCAAAACATATGATACAGTGTTGCTCTCTGAAAATAACATTTACTACAATGTGTTTCTTGCAATCTACCTGCATAATAGGCCTGTATGGGAGACATATATGCCCTCAGAACAATTCTAAATTGTATCTCCCTATATCGGGCACTCACCACTTTATGTACTATCTCCTTTAGAGATTGGACTATATCTCCACTGCTGATCTCTACCTTTAAATCCTCAGACCATCGTCTTGCCACTGCTTCGTAACTACGATGCTTGGCTATCAAATTTAACTGTTTATATAGTAAGGATACCGTGGTCTGTTCTCTTCCCTGTGGTAAAAACAGATTCACCAGCAGCTCATATATCCCTCTATCACATTTTTCCCTATGTAGTTTCTCAATATAGCTGTGGATCTGGCAGTAATCATACCATACCACATTCTCTACTCCCACCATGCCCTCTAGGTTCCTCTTGATATAATCTTTCCCGTGTCCTGCATAACATCGGCCACTAGTACCACTCCCTCCTGTGCCCACTTGGCAAAGTTCGGGCACGTATTCCCTGGTTCGAATGCTCCATTCCCAACCAGTGGGAGGAGATCCGTACATCGTGGGTTTTTATTAAGTCTCCTCAATATGTACTGCCATATACTTCTCATTGGGTGCAATAAAACGTGATGTTTCCATTCCTTTGGTATCTTTGTACTCTCAACATGCATCATATAATAAGGGTGATATGGTCTAAACAGTGCACTCTCAATATTCCATTCCGTATGCTCTTCTGTTTCCATAATCCAATCTGCTAAGTGTCTAGCTAGACAAGCCCAATTATACTGTTTAATGTCAGGCAACCCCAATCCTCCCTCAGATCTTTTCCCATAGAGATATTCCAATTTAACTTAAGCCTTTTTCCCACTCCAACAGAATCTAGTCAACATTCCTCGAATCTTCTTTATATCTTTAGTCTGTATGACTAGTGGCAATTGTCTTAGTACATACAGCCATTTTGGGAAAAGTATCATTGCAAACAAACCCACTCGTCCGCTTAAAGTTAAGGGCAGTCCCTCCCATATTGCTAATCTATGCCGCGTATATTGCAGTAACTGGTCAATATTCTGTCTATATAAGCTACTCATATCACTTGTCAATGTTATGCCTAAGTATTTAAATTCTTTGTTCGCCCATCTCAATGGGAACCTACCCTCCCATTTCTCCCTTACCCGAGTTGTTGTGGGCAATCCCTCTGACTTTTGAAAATTCAATTTAAATCCCGAAAAGGCCCCATATTCTTCAAAAACCTCCATCAATACCGGCAGCGATCTCTCCGGTTTAGCTAGGTGAACCAAAAGGTCATCGGCGAACGCCGATATCTTAAATTCTCTGGTTCCCAGATTTATACCTTCAATCTCAGGGTTACTCATGATGTCTCTAATCAACGGGTCTAGCGTTATAGCAAACAGTAAGGGAGACAGAGGGCATCCCTGTCTGGTACCTCTATTAATTACAAAATTTCGAGAGTACGCTCCGTTAACCAGCACTCTCGCCATAGGATTCTTATATAATATAGATATTGCTTGTGTAAAGTACCCTTCAAATCCGTACGCTCTTAGTGAAGCAAACAAGAACTCCCACTCTACTCGATCAAACGCCTTTTCGGCGTCGAAACTGATCAATAAGGATTCTCCACCCCCTCTGCGCACATTCTCTATTGATGCCAGTATCAGTCTAATATTTTTCCCACTCTGTCTCCCCTGTATAAATCCCACCTGAGGGGTCGCCACTATGCTTGGTAGCACTTTTGCCAATCTTGAGGCCAGAATTTTAGCTAGCAACTTAGCTTCATAACTAATCAGTGAGATTGGTCTATATGAGTCTGGTATGGTCGGATCTCTCTCAGGTTTTGGGAACACCACAATATCCGCTGATCGCAGAGATCGTGGAAGTTCACCTAATTCGACTGATCTATTAAAGAACTTTGTTAACGGGCCTCCTATGTCCTGCATTAGAATTTTATAGAATTCAGCCCTATAGCCATCTGGTCCCGCCGCTTTATGCAAGGCACTGGCTTTAATTTCTTTGAGGACCTCCTCCGTCTCAATCGGTTTATTTAGCTCCCTCTGCTGTTGTTCTGAGATCTTCGTCTTATTAATATTTTCTAAATATATATCAGGGTCTAGATCATCATCATCATTTTTGGCATATAGCCTGGCGTAATAATCTTTAAATACATCTCTTATCTCTGTGTCATTATGCACTAGGTTCCCCCTCTGTGTCTTGATCCCCAACACTCTCCTCTGCCCCTTCATCTTCCTCACCAGCCCTGCCATGAGTTTCCCGGGTTTATTCCCAAATCTATGCAATTGATATTTATAATATTCAACAGATTTTCTGGCTCGCTGATGTATCAGTTCATTTAAATTTACCTGAGTAGCTAATAGTTGCTCTCGGATATGATTTGCTACCCCTTGTCCGTATGCCCTCCTCAATTGCACCAACTGCTCCCCCAATCTAATGATCTCTCGATCTCTCTGTTTTTTCTTTCTGACACTGTATGCTATGATCTCACCTCTTAACACAGCTTTCCCAGCCTCCCAGAACAATATTGATGTATCCCTATGTGACTCATTATTTAGTTCATATTCTTCCCACTTCCTCCTAATAAATTGCCTAAAATCCTGATCATAATACAGATCTAAGGGGAATATCCATCTGAACTCTCTGCTTTGCGAATTCAGATCTTTAAACTCAATCGATATTGCCGCATGATCCGAAATTATCGTGGGATCTATTGTTGCCTCTAAGATGTCTGCAAAGCTGTCTTCATCTATCAGTATGTAGTCTATTCGCGATTGCGTGTGGTGAGCTCTAGAATAGTGCGTAAAATCTTTAGTAGTAGGGTTAAGAACCCGCCACACATCAACCACTCCCACAGCCCCACATATCAAATTGATACCTTTATCTATCCCTCCCATCGCACCTGCTATATGATGTGATTTATCTATGGTGGGATCAGCTACTACATTGAAATCACCCCCAATTATCTTCTTCGACACATTAAATTGCTGTATCTTGCCTATGAGAGAATGGAAGAATTTCTTACTATACACATTAGGGGCATATATGTTGCTAATGAGGTAGGTAGTGTTATTCACCTTGACCTGTGCCAGAATATATCTCCCTTCGGCATCCATACATGTCTGCCCCACCTCGACCTGGAGTGATTTATGAAACAATATCACTACCCCAGCCTTCTTTCCCACCGCTGGGGTCTCCAGTACTGTTCCCACCCACCAGGTTTTAAGCTTAAGGTGCTCCTGAGACGTCAGATGTGTCTCCTGGAGAAGTGCTATATCCGCTCTTTTCTTTTTAAGACTATGTAATATTTTCTTTCTCTTAATGGGAGATGATATACCCCCCACATTCCAAGAGTATATCCTTAATCCCATCAGTCTCCTAAGTCTCGCTTATGCATCCGCCACTGTTCCACATTCACATAAGAGCAGTCGCGGTGTCCCAGCAGCACCACTCCCGCTGTTTGTACAAGCAGCCACTCCTCATTCAACTCACTCATATTTCTCTTCTGACTCCATATGTCTAATTGAGGTTCTGTTAACCTAATTTTATGTATCCCCCTATCTCTCCTCCCCCCCCCTCTCTCCCCCCCGCCCCTATCCTTCAATGCCTCCCTCCCTCCCTCCTGTTCCTAGAACTAGTCACTTATTAACCCCTACACTCACCCTACCGTGATTATTAACCCCTCTAACTCTTCCCAGTCTTAACCACCAACTTATTCACAAATTCACTTAACATTTTTCGTATACCAGTCTTTGATCATCTGCTTCCACCACATCCTAGCGATGGTTCAGCACCCTGTGCTGTGATTCAGTTCTGTATATTCTTTCGGTCTCATATTGCGTTCCGCCTCTCCATACACATACGACCCTTGCAATTCCATATTATATTCCACAGTCCATGTCTGATTCCTCTGTTGTATATATATATCAAATCGTCTACAATATCCCATATATTCAAGCATTGATCAGGGCGTAGCTGAATCTCTGTTTCATCCTTCAATGTTCCATCCTAGAGAAATCAAAAAAGTTTTCCGGGGAGGATTCCCCATAGCAAATTAGTTTCAAGTAAGCCCCCGTCTTGTAGAGCTCCCTCAAATGCTTCTGTAGTTATATCCTTCCCATTAGAGGATCTGTTCTCCACCATGTTGTTGAATGTATGTTTTAGCTGCTTCAACTGTGTCCAGAAATTTTGTAACTCCATTTAGCGTGAGACGCAGCTTAGCCGGATACAAGAGCGCAAATTTTATTTTTTTATTGAAAAGGTCCGTACATAAAGGGGCAAAGGACTTCCTCCTCGCCTGCACCTGCTGAGAATAATCCTGAAAACAAAGGATCTTCTTATCTTGGTAGGTGAGAGTTTTGCCTCCTCTTATCGCTTCCAGAATTTGTTGTTTATGCCGAAAGTTCAGAGCTTTTAGTATGACTACGTGCGGCCTGTTCTCAGGCTGTCTCGGAGGTCCAACTCTATGGGCTCGTTCAATACAAAAACTCTGTAGTTTGTCCTCTATATGTAATGATTTCGGCAACCAATCCTCCAAAAAGGTAGGCAAATCTTTATCGATAAGCGATTCTGGCAAGCCAACCAAACGCAGGTTGTTTCGCCTGCTCCTATTTTCCAAGTCATCGATCTTTGTCTCCAGATCCTGTACTTTCCTCTCCAGTTTCTTGTTGATCTCCTTCTGCGCCCCCACCGTCTCCTCCAACTCTGTAATCCGCTGTAATCCTTCATCTAGCTCCATATTTATACTGTCTATACGCTCATGAGCCTCCTCCGCCCTATCGAGCAATTGCTGAAGCTTTTTGTCCAAAGCGGCCTCGACCGCCGCTGTAACCTCGGCCGTGATCTCCGTCAGCCATGCGGAGCCCACCGCTAATTCGCCAGGGTCTCGCTGGTCGGCCATCTTGGTTTCTGGCGGTTTCGATTTGTCTCGCTCTTTTCTCACTGATTTCGCTGCCATTCTCGGTTTCTTCACTCAGTCTCTACTCGCCAATCGCTTTCCCACCTTTTAAGTTCAAAATTGTGGCGTTTCGCTCCCTGGGTAAGTCAAATTATCTGATTTCCGGGTGAGTGTGCGCGGAGCTTAGCTTTCCAGCGTCAGCCCCGCACCATGGCGTCACGTGACCTGCCCAAGTCCAATTTAATAATGGTTTATGGACTTTTCCTTTAGGAAACCGTCCAAACCTTTTTTAAACTCTGCTAAGCTAACTGCCTTTACCATATTCTCCGGCAACGAATTCCAGAGTTTAATTACATGTTGAGTGAAGAAACATTTTCTCCGATTCGCTTCAAATTTACTGCTTTGCAGCTTCATCGCATGCCCCCTAGTCCTAGTACTTTTGGAAAGCATAAACAGATGCTTCACATCTACCAGTTCAACTCCACTCATTATTTTATAGACCTCTATCATATCTACCCTCAGCCGCCTGAAACTATATACAATCTGAATGAGTGCAGCCTGGAACAGAATAAAACGGGCCCTAGGAGGGTGGAGTTGGATTCTAGACCTCACATCGATTCTGCAACACTGAGTGCCCAAACTGACTGTCGCGTTGGGTATCCTGCTCAAGGCAGTAGTGTGATGTGAATGTGTAGACTGAAGACCACATCGCAGCCTTCCAAATCTCTTCAATGGACACTGACTTCAAATGGGCTCTGACATTATGAGCCATGACATAACCCTCCAAGCCAGCCCAGCCTGGGCATAAGTAAAGGAAATGCAATCTGCCTGTCAAATTGAAATGGTGTGTTTTCCAATTGCGACCCCCATCCTTTTCGGGATCAAAAGAAACAAAAAGCTGGGCGGACTGTTGTGGGGCCTTGTCCGCTCCATGTAACAGGCCAATGCTCTCTTGCAATCTAAGGTGTGCAAGCTGCTTTTGCCAGGATGAGCATGAGGTCGAGGAAAGAATGTTGGCAAGACAATCAACTGGTTCACATGGAACTGAGACACCACTTTCGGCAGGAACTTAGGGTGCGTGTGGAAGACTACTCTATTGCGATGACACGTAGTATAAGGTGCATCCACCACTAAGGCCTGAAGCTTACTGACTCTACGAGCTGAAGTAACAGACACCAAGAAAATGACCTTCCAGGTCAAGTACTTCAGATGGCAGGAATTCAGTTGCTCAAAGGGAGATTTCATCAGCTGGGTGAGGACGATATTGAGATCCCATGACACTGATGGAGGTTTGACAGGGGGCTTCAACAAAAGCAAACCTCTCATGAAGTGAACAACTAGAGATGAGGTTTACCTTCTACATGTTGATGATAAGCACTAACTGCACTAAGGTGAACCCTTACAGATTTGGTCTTAAGACCAGACTCTGAAAAGTGTAGAAGATATTCAAGCAGGGTCTGTATGGGGGTCAAGTATGGGGATCTAGGGCCTCGCTCTCCACATCAAACAGCAAACCTCCTCCCTTTAAAAATGTTACACCTCTGGAAGCCAGCAAGACCCAGGAAACACCCTCCAAAAGACCCAAGGAAGCGAATTCTAGGTTTTCAACATCCAAGATGTGAAAGCCAGACTGGAAGTTAGGATGTAGAAGAGACCCCTCGTTGTGTGTGATGAGGGTCAGATAACACTTCAATCTCCACGCTTGTACGGAGGATAATTCCAGAAGAAGAGGAAAACATATCTGCTGTGGCCAGAATGGTCAGACCAGAATCATGGTTCTGTGGTCTTAATGAGTTTCAACAAATTGTTTCCACTAGAGTTATTGAAGGATACAGAAGACTTGTTCCCCAATTGAGGAGGAAGGCACCTGACACTAGTATGTTGTAGGCCTGAAGCCTGGAAAAGAACTGAGGGACCTTGTGATTGATCCAAATGGCAAAAAGATCCACCGATGGGGTGCCTCACGCTCGGAAGATCTTGCAGGCTATGCCCATATTGAGAGACCACTCATGTAGTTGCGTTATCCTGCTCAGTCTGTTGGCCAGGGTATAAAGTGGCTTGAAGGAACATGCCTTGTCGGCGAGCCCAACGCCACATCTGAACTACTACTACTTAACATTTCTAAAGCGCTACTAGGGTTATGCAGCGCTGTACAGTTTAACATAGAAGGACGGTCCCTGCTCAAGGAACTTACAATCTAAAGGACAAATGTACAGACAATAGAGGCAGTCAAATTGGGCAGTCTAGATTTCTTGAATAGGTATAAAGGTTAGGTGCCGAAAGCAACATTGAAGAGGTGGGCTTTGAGTAAAGATTTGAAGATGGGTAAGGAGGGGGCTTGGCCTACGGGCTCAGGAAGTTTATTCCAGGCATAGGGTGAGGCAAGGCAGAAAGGGCGGAGTCTGGAGTTGGCAGTGGTGGAGAAGGGTATTGAGAGGAGGGATTTGTCCTGTGAGCGGAGGTTTCAGGTGGGAACGTAAGGGGAGATGAGGGTAGAGAGGTAATGAGGGGCTGCAGACTGAGTGCATTTGTAGGTAAGAAGGAGAAGCTTGAACAGTATGCGGTATCTGATCGGAAGCCAGTGAAGTGACCTGAGGAGAGGGGTGATATGAGCATATCGGTCCATGCGGAATATAAGACGTGCAGCAGAGTTCTGAATAGATTGAAGGGGGGATAGATGGTTTAAGTGGGAGGCCAGTGAGGAGCAGGTTGCAGTAGTCGAGGCGAGAGGTAATGAGATAGTGGATGAGAGTTCGGGTGGTGTGCTCAGAGAGGAAAGGGCAAATTTTGCTGATGTTAAGGAGAAAGAAGCGACAGGTCTTGGCTATCTGCTGGATATGCGCAGAGAAGGAGAGGGAGGAGTCGAAGAGGACTCCGAGGTTGCGGGCAGATGAGACGGGAAGAATGAGGGTGTTATCGACTGAGATAGAGAGTGGAGGAAGAGGAGAAGTGGGTTTTGGTGGAAAGACGATGAGCTCAGTCTTGGCCATGTTCAGTTTCAGGTGGCGGTTGGACATCACGCTCGGAAGATCTTGCAGGCTATGCCCATATTGAGAGACCACTTGTGTAGTTGCATTATCCTGCTCAGTCTGTTGGCCAGGGTATAAAGTGGCTCGAAGGAACATGCCATGTCGGCGAGCCCAACGCCACATCTGAACACTCCTGACACAGAAGGCGTGATCCAGTGCCCTCTCTTGTTGGTGTAATACATCACAATCTGATTGCCTGTTTGAATGAGAACAATTTGATAAGATAGCCGATCTCTGAAAGCCTTTACAGTGTTCCAGATCGCTCGAAGCTCCAAGAGGTTGATTTGAAAATTCGTTTCATGGGAGGACCAAGCACCTTGAGTGTGAAGCCCATCTACATGAGTTCCCCATCCCAGATGCATCCAGGGCCAGTGATAGGGTTTCTGGCGCCCTCCTGCAGCTGATTAGTCAGCGCCCCTACCCATCCAGGGACAGGATAACTATGGCTCCACCCCTACAGTAGTCACACCCCCAGTAGCCACATCCCTTTTTTCCAGCCATGGCACATATAAGCAGGCATAATTGAAAATATTACACCAGTATAGAAGAAAAATAACTTGAGGGTTTTTTTGTTTTCATTCTAAATAATTTCTGTAAGCCGTTACAGCTCCAGTATACCCAAATGACACAAATCAAATTAGCATACAGACGGAGGAAGTGACGTCACCAGACCGCATGGACGCTTGAGAGTGAAGCTCCCACGATCCCACAGAGAAAACGAGCGATAAACCGGAGTTTACCGGGGCTGGAGAGTCAAACAACGGCTAGGGGATTGCCCAAAACGCAGGGCAACAGCAATACATGAGCGCAGCTCGAAAAGCAGCGGACCTCTCGCGATTTGCTTTCTCCGGTGGTGCGGTAGCGGCTAAAAACAAAATGGCGGAGGTTCGGAAAACGAAAGACTCGGCAAACGGAGAGAAATCCAAGCTCTCAGAGCACCAGGCGGAACAGCCGAAAGGTGTGATATCTGACAGGGGAGAGTCTCCGAATATACAAACCTGGTTGCAGGATATTAGCGCGGACCTGAAAGCCCTACGGGCTGAAGTGGCGACGCTGGGAACTGACTTAAGAGGAGAAATCCGGGAGTTGGGCTCGCGTCTGGAGGATACAGAGTCCCAGGTGGAAGTCCATAGCGAAACGCTGGGAGTACTGGAACACCAGATTTCGGAGATGCAGGGTGAGCAACAACAACTACTGGACAAACTTGAGGACTTAGAAAATCGGGGCCGCCGCAGTAATCTAAGATTTCGCGGCATACCGGAAACCCCTACTTATCAAAACTGTGAACAAGTAATCCAAAAAGTAGTTTGTGAATTGTTTTTGGTAAACGGAGATGTAATGGAACCGGAATCGGTGCATCTAGACCGAGTGCACAGGGCGCTGGGTACTGGGGTCAATAACATACCAAAGAACATTATTGCTTGTTTCACCAACTACAAGCTAAAGGAAAAGGTGTTGAAATTGGCGCGTCAGACTCAGGAATTTAAATGGGACTCATATGTCGTTGAAATATATCAAGATTTGGCAGCAGCTACTCTCAGACGCAGAGGAGAACTGAAGCCCTTCACCAGACACCTGAGAGACCTTAAAATACAATACAGATGGAAACATCCTTTCGCACTAGTCTTTTATAAAGATGGGAAACTACACCAAATAAGATCAATATCTGAGGCGCGAGCGATTTGCCCGGAGGCTGTGGAGCCAGAAGCCCGGACAGCGGCAGACCCGAACAGAAAGATCAACCAACGCTCTCTCCCACCAAAATGGCAGAGAGTAGGGAAAGGCCAGAAAAGGCTACAACGTCAACAATCCACTACACAGATCTCGTGAACTAACTAAAACTCAGGTGGTGAGACTGTTACTGTTATCACAAATATTGTTAATGTTGGTTCCAGATATTGCGCACGCTGAGCAACTCTCCAGCCTTGAATACAAGGTAGTTTGAGATATGTGTTACTTAAGGGATACGTGGGAAGCCGAAAAGCGGTTCCTTCCTCACACTTAAACACTTACTGGTATATACAGGGGTGTTCTATAAGAAATTGGGGTTGATGTGGGAGGGGGGAGGGTTCTATATGTGGGAGAAGGGGATGGGAGGGAATGGAATTGGTATGAAGCAGGATGACCATAAGCAGAGGGATGGTGTCCAACGTGTAGGCAGGGGATCAGAATGGCACCTAAAACATTAAGTACTAATGGGAGACATTAAGTGTATGCTACTCAATGTACGAGGGCTAAATGTGCCTAGGAAACAGCAATTGCTGTTTCGAGAAATGCAGAGGCTTAAAATAGATATAGGTTTGGTACAGGAGACTCATCTTAAAGCCCGATATGAATATTTGTGCAAACATAAGCAATATCCCTCCATATACTTTGCATCCAGTATTGACAACACGAAAAGTAAGGGAGTGCTAATAGCATTCCACGGGTCTAAACCCTGGGAGATCAAGAAGGTGGTTAAAGATAAGGGGGGGAGGTACTTGTTAATTGTTTTTGCACTGGCTGGCAGAGTATATACCTTGATAAATGTTTATGGTCCCAACACAAACCAAGGAGATTTCTTTGTAGAGCTAGATAAGGTACTCACGAGAAATATCGAAGGGTCCCTACTGATAGGAGGGGATTTTAATCTTACCCTTAATCCAACATTAGACAACTCATCTACTGACACAAATTATGCCAGACAGGATAGGCGGAAATTTCATGACTTTGTAACACGCTGGCAATTAATAGACTACTGGAGACGTGAGAACCCTACACAGCGTGCTTACACTCACTTTTCTGCAGTACATCACTCCTCCTCCAGAATTGATATGTGGTTAGGTGATACCTCACTGTTGAGTATAATGGGGGACCACCATATCAATCCATGCACTTGGTCGGATCATTCCACAGTGCTCTTACAGCTTAAGGGACAGGGACCTGACAGACGGCAACATAATTGGCGCTTGGATGACGCCTTGCTAACTGACCCCACTATTATTAATCAATTGGAGCAACACATTAAAGACTATTTTTTTCAACGACAACGGGGAGGTCTCCCCTACTACTGTTTGGGAGGGTTTTAAAGCAGTTGTACGAGGTCACCTGATAGCTTTGCGGTCTCGGGCGTGGAAGACACGCTGTGCCAAGGAGACCGAACTACGCCAGCAGTTAGCACAGACGGAGGCGCTTATGCAACAGGAGACTGATCAGAGCCCCTCGAATATTAGGCTGCGGGTGACTGACCTCCGCAACCAATTGCATGAATTAGAATTAGCAGATGTGGCCGAAAAATTACTGAGAGCTCGCCAATCGCACTTCGAATTTGTCAATAAACCTAGCAGGCTCTTGGCCCACAAACTAGCACAGCAGGTTAGCAGGAATATGATAGGGGGTATCCGAGACGCCAGGGGAACTGTGCATTCTGACCCTGAATTTCTCGAATCGGCGTTCAGGGAATATTACACGAATCTATATAGATCAGAATCTGAAGGTGGGAAGGAGGAGGTTGCAAATTTTCTTGCAGGCATTGAACTCCCTAAGCTCCCCGAGGTCTTAGCCAACACCCTAGGGGCCCCTATTACGTTAGAAGAGGTGGAGCAGACGATTAAAGGATTATCCCCTAATAAGGCCCCGGGACCTGACGGATATACGAATAAATTCTATAAAACTTTTGGGAAGTTAATAGCCCCCCTTTTAATCAAGGTTTTCAACTCGATAGATGAGACTACGGGTCTGCCACCGACATGGAACTTGGCGACGATTACGGTCCTGCCTAAACCGGGCAAGGATCCTCAATTATGCAGCTCATATAGGCCCATTTCACCATTAGGAGTAGACTATAAGATATTTTCAAAAATTATGGCCACTAGGACTGCAGAAATATCTCCCACTGCTCATCCATGAAGACCAGGCAGGGTTTGTGCAAAATCGCCAGACCTTTGATAACATACGGCGCACTTTGCAAGTGATACAAGGGGCACAAATAACCAAAACTCCTTTATGTATATTATCCCTAGATGCAGAAAAAGCTTTCAATTGGGTCAGCTGGCCATTTCTTTTTGCGATTTTGGAGAAGGCTGGTATAGGAGGGAGATTTGCAGAGTAGCTGCAAATAATATATAAGACCCCAACAGCAGCGGTACGGATAAATGGGACTTTAACCCGCCCCTTCTCCCTTCATAGAGGTACTAGACAAGGATGTGCGCTATCCCCCTTGTTGTTTGCTCTGGTGATGGAGCCGCTAGCAGCCAAGATTAGAGCAAACTTGAACATTCAGGGTCTGAAAGGAGGGGGTATAGAAACCAAAATCCTCCTGTTTGCAGACGACATCCTGTTAATTCTCAAGGACCCCCTGACAGCCTTTCCAATTATTGGGGAAGAAATCTTAGCTTATGGGGCAGTCTCAGGATTTAAAATTAACTTCAATAAATCAGAGGCACTTGATATAAATCTACCCAGTGCTCATTTAGAGTTGCTGAAGGAGCAGTTCCCATATAAATGGGCCGGTAAATACATTAGGTACCTAGGGGTTAATATACCTCGTCAATTAGAAGATATCTTTGACACTAATTTTCCTCATAAAGTGCGAGAGATCTTTCAGGAATTGGAGAGGTGGGAGGGTCTGACCTTGTCATGGGTGGGTAGGATTAATGCTATTAAGATGATAGTTCTCCCGAAACTGTTATACTTGTTCATGGCCCTGCCTATTGCTATACCAGATAGCTTTTTCAGGTGCCTACAGGGTAGAGTGTTCTCGTTTATCTGGAGGAGGAGGCCACCACGGGTTAGACGAGAGGTGATGTACCAATTTAGAGACAGAGGAGGGATGGGGGTTCCCTCTTTCTATACATACTATATCGCTGCACACCTGCGAATTTTGGCTATCTGGCTGAGGGACACAGGGAAATTTTGGACATGTATAGAACAGAGCTGGCTAGATCCTTATCCACTCAGAGCAGTACCATGGTTGCCAAAGCACACACTCAGAGAGCTCACCAAAAGGAGTCCCCCAATTCTCCAGTGGCCATTAAATACTTGGTATAAGACACGGGAGCAATTCTTTCCAGAGCGGAAATACTTTAAACACACATTTCTTAGATTTGCCCCCCAGTTTGGACCAGGCGTAGTGGACATGGCATACAGAGACTGGGAGGACATGGGTCTTTGTGAATTGGGGCAGATGTGTGAGGAAGGTCAGGTCCCTTCCTTCCAAGACCTATGTCAGGAGCATGAGCTGTCCCCTCTGCAAGCTTTTCAATATTACCAGGCACGAGATTTTATCCGTCGTAGAGCTATGGAGGAGCTTAATTTTACAGAAACACAACTGGAGAGGGGATTGATGGGTGGTGGAGGAAGGGGGGGTATTTCTCGAATATACAAAGCGCTGTTGGCCCGCACCCACCCGGTAGAACACTACACATGAAGATGGGAACGAGCAATGGAGAATACTTACAAGCCAATACAATGGGTTAGCGCGTTTAGGTCCCTGCTCAGAGTGTCGATATCTAGTGCAATGGTAGAAAATGGGCACAAGATATTATTTAGCTGGTATTATACGCCCAGCCGCCTGTTCAAGATATTCCACTCGGGATCAGCTTTGTGTTGGCGGGATTGTGGGGAGGTAGGTGATATGCAGCATATATGGTGGTCTTGTGTACACGCCCGCCGGTATTGGGAAAAAATAGTGGACTTTGTGTATTTGGTAACTGCTACAAAATATCAGCTGAAAATGGACCATTGTCTCCTACATTTTCGTCCGCCAGAGGCCAAAAAACATATCCATCAATTTGCTACGCAGGTATTTGTCACTGGCAAGCTGGTGTTGGCGGCATCATGGAAGCGACCTCGGCTACCAGAATTATCGGCCGTGCTGGAAAGACTGAAATACATCCAACTGATGTCGAAGCTCACTGCACTACGCAATGGACACATAATACAACATCAGAAAATATGGGACTTGTATAATACTTGGTCATCTGCTAACGTAAGCCAATAAAGACACATAGTATTTAGATCAAAGGGGGGATGGGGGAGGGGAGGGTGGGAGAGTTGGGGGATTTGGGACATGGTTAATACTTACTGTTAATAACTATAGCAGTTAAGCTTTCAGAAGTGTTATTCAGTTACATATACCTGTTGATGACATTGTTTTGATGGTATTGATTCTGTATGGCAATGAAAAATGACTAAATAAAAATAAAGCTGAAAAAAAAATTAGCATACAGACCAGGAATTAGGAGAACAGTCTTGCCAAACCTGAAACAATATGTTATCAAAATCCCTATTCAGACACTTGGCCTTACAGTCACACATGCAGAAAAAAGATAGCCCCTCATCAAATTCTTCAAACATTAACCTGAAATCCTAAGTTAGACTCTTGCAGGCAGGACATTACCAGAAAAACAGAAAGAAACACATTGCTATAAATTGCAAAATAAGACAGATCTAAATTCTCAAAGTGGACATACTCCAAACACTAAAATAAAAATAAAATGATTGTTTCTACCTTTGTTGTCTGGTTACTTTGAGGTGCATAATCGAACGGGGCACCCACGTTTAGCTGAGGACATCCTCACACGACATCCCGACGAAGGGGTGGGGCATCCCGTATTATCGAAACAAGATGAGCATCCATCTTTCGTTTCGATAATACGGTCGGGGACGCCTAAATCTCAACATTTAGGTCGACTTTAGAGATGGTCGTCCCCAGTTTTCGGCAATAATGGTAGTCAGAGTACATAAGTACATAAGTAATGCCATACTGGGAAAAGACCAAGGGTCTATCGAGCCCAGCATCCTGTCCACGACAGCAGCCAATCCAGGCCAAGGGCACCTGGCAAGCTTCCCAAACGTACAAACATTCTATACATGTTATTCCTGGAATTGTGGATTTTTCCCAAGTCCATTTAGTAGCAGTTTATGGACTTGTCCTTTAGGAAACCGTCCAACCCCTTTTTAAACTCTGCTAAGCTAACCACCTTCACCACTTTCTCCGGCAACGAATTCCAGAGTTTAATTATACGTTGGGTGAAGAAACATTTTCTCCGATTTGTTTTAAATTTACTACACTGTAGTTTCATCGCATGCCCCCTAGTCCTAGTATTTTTGGAAAGCGTGAACAGACGCTTCACATCCACCTGTTCCACTCCACTCATTATTTTATATACCTCTATCATGTCTCCCCTCAGCCATCTCTTCTCCAAGCTGAATAGCCCTAGCCTCCTTAATCTTTCTTCATAGGGAAGTCGTCCCATCCCCGCTATCATTTTAGTCGCCCTTCGCTGCACCTTTTCCAATTCTACTATATCTTTCTTGAGATGCGGCGACCAGAATTGAACACAATACTCAAGGTGCAGTCGCAACATTGAGCGATACAACGGCATTATAACATCCTCACACCTGTTTTCCATACATTTCCTAATAATACCCAACATTCTATTCGCTTTCCTAGCCGCAGCAGCACACTGAGCAGAAGGTTTCAGTGTATTATCGACGACGACACCCAGATCTCTTTCTTGGTCCGTAACTCCTAACGTGGAACCCTGCGTGACGTAGCTATAATTCGGGTTCTTTTTTCCCACATGCATCACCTTGCACTTGCTCACATTAAACGTCATCTGCCATTTAGCCACCCAGTCTCCCAGTCTCGTAAGGTCCTCTTGTAATTTTTCACAATCCTTTCGCGATTTAACAACTTTGAATAACTTTGTGTCATCAGCAAATTTAATTACCTCGCTAGTTACGCCCATCTCTAAATCATTTATAAATATATTAAAAAGCAGTGGTCCTAGCACAGACCCCTGAGGAACCCCACTAACTACCCTTCTCCATTGTGAATACTGCCCATTTAACCTCACTCTCTGTTTCCTATCCTTCAACCAGTTTTTAATCCACAATAGGACATTTCCTCCTATCCCATGACCCTCCAATTTCCTCTGTAGCCTTTCATGAGGTACCTTGTCAAACGCCTTTTGGAAATCCAGATACACAATATCAACTGGTTCCCCTTTGTCCACATGTTTGTTTGCTCCTTCAAAGAATTGAAGTAAATTGGTCAGGCAAGATTTCCCCACACAAAAGCCGTGCTGACTCGGTCTCAGTAATCCATGTCCTCGGATGTGCTCTGTAATTTTGTTTTTAATAATAGCCTCTACCATTTTCCCCGGCACTGACGTCAGACTCACCGGTCTATAATTTCCCGGATCTGCCCTGGAGCCTTTTTTAAAAATCGGTGTTACATTGGCCACCCTCCAATCTTCCGGTACCACGCTCGATTTTAAGGATAAGTTGCATATCACTAGCAGTAGCTCCGCAAGCTCATTTTTCAGTTCTATCAGTACTCTAGGATGAATACCATCCGGTCCAGGAGATTTGCTACTCTTCAGTTTGCTGAACTGCCCCATTACGTCCTCCAGGTTTACCGTGAAGTCAGTAAGTTTCTCCGACTCGTCCGCTTGAAATACCATTTCCGACACCGGTATCCCACCCAAATCTTCCTCGGTGAAGACCGAAGCAAAGAATTCATTCAGTCTCTCTGCTACATCTTTGTCTTCCTTGATCGCCCCTTTTACCCCTCGGTCATCCAGCAGCCCAACCGATTCTTTTGCCGGCTTCCTGCTTTTAATATACCGAAAAAAAATTTTACTATGTTTTTTTGCCTCTAATGCTTTTTTTCGTAATCCCTCTTGGCCTTCTTTATATGCGCCTTGTATTTGCATTGACACTCCTTATGCTGCTTCTTGTTATTTTCAGACGGTTCCTTCTTCCATTTTCTGAAGGCGTTTCTTTTAGCCCTAATAGCTTCCTTCATTTATAAAGGCGTTTTGCTTATTCCTCTGGGATTAAATTAATTTATGGGTCTGCTACCTTTAAATCTATTTTCTTTCCTCTCTTATTTTAAGTAATACTGAGCACACCTGCCAATCATTAGCTTTTCTAACTGTTAGAGCTACTTGAACAGCACATCTAATTTAAAACACTTTCTTAGACTTTCCCAATCATTTCTAAAATGAACCTCTGTGCTCAAGGTCCTTTATCCAGGACCGCTGCCAACATTAGCTTATTAACATACTGAGCTCTGCTAGTTCCGTAAACGGAGCTATTTTGACATGCAGCAGCAGACTTGACACACTGACTTTAAAAGCTATTTTTTTTTGTGCTTTCTGCTCTGTCCTAACAGACCTGGAAATGTTCTGCTTACTTTTCTCTTACTTTTCTGCTCTCTATTGACAGCAGAAGCCCTTTTACATACACCTGCTCAGTAATGAGAGCTCGTTATCTTCCTTCGTCCAAGCCTTACAGTTTGACTCATTTCTACCTACCCTTGCTTTTTGATTTCTCAGCAAGATTTCCGTTCCTGGCTCAAATCTCCATTTTTTTGTTAGACAGTTTCCCTTCAGTGGAGACTGACCCCCACCCCCCCCCCCCCCCTTTGTAGAGGTTCCAGACTTGTTTTCCCACCACCGGGTTGAGTGCTGAAGTCTGTTCTGGCTGCTGTTTCCCCTCAAACAGGGTGTGTTGAGGGCCTACGGCTGCTGTTTCCCCCGACGAGAAAAATCTTTTTAAAAGGAGGGAGTGTTGAGCGCCTACTTAACCTCAAGGTGTTTTTTCAGGGTTATACACTTTATATAGGAGTGTTTAGAATTGGTTTCCCACCACAGGTGGAGCGTTGCAATTCTACGTGGTGCATCCTATTGCCCGCTGCAAAGGAGTGTTTGGGATTGGTTTCCTACCTACGGGTAGAGTGTGGCAACCCATGTAAGTGCCGGGTATCACTCTTTACTGAGGAGAGTTGCGGCCTTACGTCCCTTGTGCACACGGGTACTGGGAACCTACTGTCCCTGTACAAAGCAGTGGTTTTTCGGGTCAGGATGTCCCTCTTTTTAGAGGAGTGTTACGGTCCTACAGCCCTCTGTGAACACAAAGGAGTGGTTTTTGGGAGTGTCCTCATTCGGATACTATAAATTTAGCTGAAGATTACGTTTTTTTTTAGAGGTTTGAAGTGACCAAACTGTGTGGGGTTTTTTTTGCAGTCCTAAGGTTGACCAATACTTTTTTTTGTGGTCCTGAGGTTGACCAAACTGGGTGTTTTTTACGGTCCTGAGGTTGACCAAACTGTGGGTGGTAAGGGTATTCTTGGGCAGCCCTATCTTAAGTTTCTTGTGATGGATCATCTTACAAAAGGATTTAATTAATGGGCGCACTTAGTCTCAGGTTTTGGACGCAGAGTTCGCTCAGTCCCTTGACTACTAAGTATTGATATTACGATATTACTGTGTATTGTCCCACTGAGAAGTTTAAATTAGTGTGTGATGCAAGCCTTGGATAAGTACCCCTGAATGAGTGGAGAGTTTTGAAGAGAGGTACGTATATATTTCACTTTATTTTTTTGGATTACTTTTTAATGCAGATTTAGTTATAGTGCCAGTCTTGTTGTATTTCCTTTACTCTGTTAGACTCCTTTCACACTATAATATAGTTCAGCACGTAATTACACAACACCATTTGTGCCACTCTTTGTGCGATATACTTTTCTAACCATGGCCACGCCCCTAGAGACTGGTCTAGAATTTTTCCCTTGTGATAACAACTTTAATGTGATAGATGAATTTTTCCTTATTAAGGAGCAGAAAGGTAATCCTTCTAACGAACTTCTAACCCAGTCCTTTAAACCAGTGAACTCCCTGCTATTACCCATCCCTTCGGGCAATGCTTTGTCCAGGTCAGTCACAAGTTGACACTATGACTACCCTTGACAAAACAGACCAGGCTCATAATGTTTTGCAGCAACCAGAAGTTGCCAGCCCAAATCGTCACGCATATATTAAGTGTTGGCGCTGCCAATGGCTAGGTCATTTTGCTGCCGAATGCCGCCAAAGTCCACAGTTCTTTCATAGGCATGCCCGGCGTAATAATTCCACTGTCCAGCAATTGTTCCCTGACCCACGCCGTTCTCAGCGACTAGGCGTGGTGCGTACCAAAGCAGATTATAAAGACCCTATGGTCACTCTGCTCAACTGTAATGTTGTGGAGAACAATGCTTAAACTATTAGATTAAAGAATAGGAGTTATCCCAAATACAAATGAATTGTCCATTATATGCAGCAGCTGACTCTGTGTGTGTTAAAACAATACAAAAAAAAAAAACTCTCTCCAGATTCTTTAGTGAGTTACTTTCAATGTCAGTATTTGTGTGTGTCGGGTGGATAAAGATTGATCACCTTTACCCACTCTGTCTCAGGGGAGTAGCCACAGGTGGGCCTGGGTGGGGCAAGGCCCACCCACATTTGCCCAAGGCCCACCCAGGAATAGTGCACTCGATGTCCCCAATACTGCATCCCTAGCTGGCTCGCTCCCTTCCCTCCGCTCCCACTCCTGTCCGGCGAGTCCTTCAGTTCTGTTTTTTTTTTTTTTTGTCCTTCTGCCACGGTGCTTCCAGCTTAAGAGTATTGGTGTGCGCTACCTGTCAGCGATTCACACACGCAGGCCGACTTTGGGGTTCGCTCTTCCACATCCCGCCCTCTCAGATGCAACTTCCTGTTAGGGCGGGACGCCGACGCACGCGGCAGAGGGAACCCTGTTTTTGTTAGTTGCTGTGCACGCCGGTACTGAGTTGGAAGCACCGCGACAGAGGCAAGGAGGAAGAGAGCTGAAGTGCCAGACTCGCAGGATGGGGTGGGAGCACAGGGAAAGGAGCAACAAGCAAGGAGGAAAAAGACAGCGATGACCTTCCGGGTGTGGAGGGGGTCTGGAAGGAAGGGAGAGAAGTACTGCCCTAAGGGAGGGGCAGGCTGGGTGGGTGGCTGGACTGATGGGGGGGGGCTGTAGGGAAGGGAGAGAAGTGCTGGACCCATGGGGGGCAGGGGGGAAGGGAGAGAGGGTTGTGTCCATCTACCAGCAGGTGGAGATAGAGAGCAATCCTTTTGCCTCCCTATATGTGGTCATGTGCTGCCGGAAACTCCTCAGTATGTCGATATCCAAGCTCCATCCGCAGGACTCAGCACTTAGAGAATTACACCCACAAAGGGACACTCTGCCCAGCTCACCACCGCCGAAACGGGGGAGGGGAATTAACCCAGCTCATCCCCACACAAGTGGGGGAGGGGAATCCGTCCAGCTCATCCCAGCGGAGTGGGGGAGGGACACCACACCCGCCGATGCGGGGGGATCTGGCTTATCCTGCAACCGCAACCGCGGGAGGAGCTGACTGACCCTAACACCGCCGAAGCGGGAGGGGTACAAAGCTGCCCTACTGCCGCACGAAGCGGGAGGGAGCGCCGGCAGAATTTAAGTCTCAATCCAGCCCCGTAAAACGTAGGGGAGAGGAATGAAGCAGCTCACTGTAACACAAATTCGTGCTGATTCACATGGAAGCGAGAAACAATCTTGGGCAGGAAGGAAGGCACTTTGCGAATAGTCACTCCCCTTTAGCCGAGGCTCTCAAGACATCATACAGTAAGTCTGCCAAATAAGCCAAGCCCGATTCCAGGGCCGGCCAGTCAGCCCTCAAGGAAGGATCCGAGGGGGAAGCCCGCTGCACCAACGTCAGGCACGCCCTGGCCACATAGGAGCCGCAAACTGAGGCCTGCAAACTTAAGGCAGCCGCCTCGAAGGACGACCTTAAAGCCGCTTCCAATCTTCTGTCTTGGGCGTCCTTTAGTGCCGTGCCACCTTCCACCGGCAACACCGTTTTCTTAGTCACCGCAGTGATTAAAGAATCCACGGTAGGCCAAACAAAGGCCTCACGCTCACTTTCAGGCAAAGGATAGAGGCGGGACATAGCCCTAGCCACTTTGAGGCTCGCTTCCGGGACATCCCATTGAGCCGAAATTAAGGTGTGCATGGCATCATGCACGTGGAAGGTTCTAGGCGGGCGCTTCGTCCCCAGCATAATGGCGGAGCCAACAGGGGCTGAGGGAGAGACGTCCTCCGGAGAGGAAATCTTCAAAATGCTCATGGCCTGCATTAACAGGTTGGGCAAATCCTCTGAGCGAAAGATCCGTGCTGCAGAGGGGTCATCCGCTCCATCCGAGCGAGAATCCGTCTCCTCCAAGGAATCCCCAAAGGACCGTTGGGAGAACTCAGATACGCTGCCCTCATCTACATCAGAGGAAACGGCGTCCTCTAAGGCCTGGGCATCCACCCGAGGGCGTTTACTTCCAGGGGCCTCAACCCCTTTATCGGACAAGGGAGAAGGGGCAGCGTTCTGCATAAGGAAGGCCTGATGCAGCAGCAAAATAAACTCGGGGGAGAAACCCCCCAAACTGTGCAATTCAGCAGCCTGGGCCACAGCCCTAGACGCACCCTCAACCGGCGCTCGCAAGAGTGGGGGAGAACCATGCTGCGCATCCAAGATAGCGTCCGGTGCGACACTCCGCGAAGGAGCCGCGCGGGAAGAACGGCGCTTAACTTTAGCCGCTTTTTTGCCGTCGCCCAAATCAAGGGCGGCCATGGCATGAATGTCTCCCAGCTCAAGGGCGGCCCAAGAAGAAGCCGTCCGAGCAGAGTGGCCGGCCAAGATGGCGGAGGCGAGCAGCGGGGGATGGGCATTTATGGCGGGAAAAATCGCCGCGCCGGAGGAAGACCCGGGACACTGACCGGCCTCCAAACTGACACCCAACAAGGGCGAATCAGACTTTAAAACCCCCGCATCCCCGCTAGAAGCGCACATGCGGTCTGGGGAGCGATTCTTCACGCCCTCGCCCTCCGACGCCATAGGCCACGTGGAGATCAATCGGGGAACCCCCTGCCCGCTATAAAAAAGGTAAAAATTACCTGCTTCTCGCTCCGAGCTGTAACGACCTGGTGTCCCAGTGAGTAGCTGCAATAAACGTTTAAATAAACGTCGAAATAAACGCCCTTAAGGACGTTCAAAATTTTTTTTTTTTTTTTAACGGAGCCAGCGGGAGGGGGAAGAAAAGGAGGGACCTGGCGCCACCAGGTTTGCACTTGCTCAAGAAGAGCCCTCAACCCCAGGCACTCAACAAAACCTAAAAATTAGGCTTGGATGCCTAGCCAGAGCTGCTGCTGTGTGTGACCACCACCTGCTGAGATAGAGAACATACTGAGGAGTTTCCGGCAGCACATGACCACATATAGGGAGGCAAAAGGATTGCTCTCTATCTCCACCTGCTGGTAGATGGACACAACCCACCAGTCTATGGATTGATCAGCATGATGATATGGAAAGGGATACTGAACCCAAGGAATGAAAGAACAGGGAGTCAAATACTAAACACACAGAACAAGTGAGAAAAGGAGGGAGGGCAGGCAAGCCAAATGCGGGTGGGTGGGGGGAAAGAAGGAGGGGAGAGAAGCAGGATGGTGAAAGATAGGGGCACAAAGATGGATGGTGAGCATGAAGAGAGAAGAAATACAAAATGGACAGAAGACCCTAGCGAGAGAGTTAAGGGAAGGCAGTGGGAAGCAGAAACCAAAGCCTGGGATCAACATTATTTGGAAAAAAAAATGACCAAACAACAAAAGGTAGAAAAAATAATTTTTTATTTTGTGATTACAATACTTCAGATTTGAAATGTACATCCTGCCAGATGTGGTGTTAGATATGGCTGGGGCCCAGGGCAGAAATCTAGGAGGGACCCCAAAGCACATTATCAGGCTGCAACTTCTTCAAGTTCTGGCAGGCTTGTGCCTCTCTCTGGCCAGGAGACCAAGGGCAGTTGTCGTAGCTGCACTCCTCTAACACCATCCCTGGCATGTGTCATCTTTCTTTTTTGCACAGTATAGGATAAAATGCATCTTTTTCTATTTCTCTGGTATTGTACTACATGAAAAGGCTGGCTTCTTGGGATTTCGGTTTAATTCATATTTATATTTGTGGTCACCTATTCTGTATTTGACATTTGTGTTGTGTGTGTGTGAGCAAGGTATTCTTTTAGTATGAATTTTCTATGTAGCATTCTGTAGTAATTTGGTTTGTTCAGTTTTCCTAATAGATGTATTGATATTTTAGGGCATCACTGTAATATTTAGGGCCCTAAAATATCGTAGGTAGAATCCTTGTTTTGGGAGCTAGTGCTGGAATGATAGATTTGATCTAGGTTCTGAGTAGCTTGAATTACTTTACACGTCTGTTATTGAGATTACACAAGAGACAAATATGTATTTGGTGAGTTTTGTGGGGAAGTGTCCTAGCCCTGCTCTGCATCCACTGTTGGGGAAGGGCCAGGGGGTTCTGTGGATGCAGAATGTATTTGGCTTCAATACCATATAAGACAGAGCTTCCCAAACTGTGGGTTGGGATACCAAATGGGATCACAACACCCACATTTGGGGTCACAACTTGAGTGGGCTCTCTATAGGTACATAATTGTTCTGCACCTCTAGGGGGGGGTCACATAATTTTTATTTATTTATTTATCATTATCGTTTCAAATTACACAAGTAAATCACTTGTAAAGGAAAAATTCAGCTATTACATTTAAATTTTCTAGGAAAATTATCAATACACAAATTAACACTTTCCCACAGCTTCATACAAGTCCATAAGTGGAGTCCAATATTCCTATATACTGGAGAGAAGAAAAAGGCAATAAACTGTTTCAAACAAAATAGAGATAAAGACATGTTCCAATTCGATTATCTTTAAATGGGTACTCTTTTAAATGGGGGGGGGGGGGTCACATAATTTTATTTGGCCACTATTATGGGGTTGTGGCCACAAAAGAATTGACAAACCCTGATACAGGAGAAGCATATATGTGTTGGGGGACCATGGCTCAACAGGGACTGAAGAGTGTAGTCTTTTGGACTTCCCTCAAGCTTCAGTGTGGCCTGCACTGCTACCCCCTTTGAAGTTATTGGGAGCGGAGTAGGGGGGTGAGGCAGGGCACGGGTGCATCAGGTGGTGGGTTTTTCTCTTTCAGAAAGTTGGCAACCCTAGTGCCCACCCATCCGACCTGTTGGCCAACCCAAAAATTGCCTTCTGGCTACGCCACTGCTCTGTCTCTTATTTCACAAAGATATAAATGCAATGTTTATATCTTTGTTTGCTATGCTTCCATGCTAGAGAAATTTTTGCTAGCATAGGTCTAACTATTCAGGAGAAAAACAATGCATTGTAAATCAGTTTTTAGGGGAATACTGGAGGATTCCCTTTTGCTGAATATTTCCTGAGCAGCATTTGAGTACTCAACTTTATTTACTGCTCAAAGCTTAAAAGCTGTCTATGTGAATTTGTTCCTACTTTTTGTGCTAATGTTTTATTTTTAATAGTCTCTCCTAACTCTAAATAGTGGTTACCTGTTGCAATATCTTTGATTAATGTATTATCCATGTCTGTTTTTTCCAAATCTTGTGCTAACATGCTCTTGTCTAACGCCGTTACTTTATCTGATATTTAAATAGGAATAAAATGGTTTCATTTCATCCAGCTTCCTATTCAAAGATTTTGTGCTCGTTGCTCAACTCCTTGATCCTCTAAATCAAAAACAATTTAATAGATTTGTTTTAGCTAAACTTTTAATTAAATTGTGCAGTCATTTAAAAATGAAGCAGAACTGCTAGAAAGGGAAAAGTGTCCTTGCTCCGTAGATAACAGCAAGCTTCAAGATTGTTGGCTGGTTGCCTGGATTTAGGGCTGCTATTTTTTGTAAATTTCTGCTTGCATCTTTCTTTTGACTGGCTGTTTACTGTGCTTTTTTTTTTCCTGCTTTTTGAATCATTAACAAAACTGTAACTAGAGACAATTCCCTGCAAGGAGCCTTTTCTCTTAATTATGAAAAATAATTTATGTTTAATGGTCATGGAATTGATGTGTATCCTTCGAGATATGCTAGGGTAAATAATCTTTACTCAGGATCTTTTGCTAATTGACCTAGCCATACCAGTGGAATATAAAGAAGTATATTGAAATTCCTTAAAAAATAAAAAAGAATAGCTATGCACACAAGAAGTACTTCTGGTTCTAAGAAACCATTTTGGTAATTCAACATATACACTTGTATATAACACCATGCCTATTTTAGAAAATATGCCCAGTATTGAATGCTGTTCATCCCATCTCTAATGGATTTTCAGATAACATTTTGTCTGTAGCACAGCACTGATTCCTTTAAACCTTGAAAGATCAGCAATACTGTTAACAAGATAAAACTCATTATTTCTCCCTTTATAGAGCTGAGTGTTCGGGTTTTTTGTGACGTCACTTTATTCTGAAACACAACGGTCTGAAAAATAGAATGCTCACCGTTCACTGCTTTCTGTCCAAGTCTCTTTTGATTAATGACAGCTTTATCTTCTTTTTCTGCTACAGGAGAAATTAAAGGTTTCTTTCCCTTCCGTTTGCTCTCCTGCATCACTGTGTGTGGGTGTGTGTAAAGAGCTCTAAACTTTATGGTGCAGCGATAGACTATACTTTATTTTTGCCTGTACAGATTCGTCAATAGCCTGTGCAGATTCATCTGCCCATAAATTATGTCATGTTTATCTTACTCAGGTTTTACGGCTCCTACCTGCTTTCTGTTTCACAGCTCACTGATTCACAGGACGGAGGTATATTTAAAATGCAGTACAATTTTATTTATTTTATTACGAATTGAAATAAAACAATATAGTATGTGCTTTCCCTGACACTTTTTATGCTTCTCAGTACATCGTTTCTGCATGCCTACTGTTGTTCTTCTGCCCTATTGTGCAATTGTATTCTCTTTAATTACATAAGAGATCACTTGTTCCAGTGACATGCTTTTCAATTTTATTTTTTATTTTCTGAATTTGAGAACTGTTTTCCTCCTTACTTTAGCCACCAGAGGGGGCTACCATAATACAGATTTTCAGTTATGTTTTAATTTGCAAAGATTTTCATAAGAAAGCTAATAGATGAGAGTTTCCCATTCATTTTTGGGTAATTATATGTCAAAGATACACAGAGATGGTATTTCTATGTGAAAGGTTTGAGAGATGTTTGTTTAGCTGTTCATATGTAATTTGGATGTACTTTTTACAAGTGCATGTTATTGGAAAGTCACATGACAGAATATTTAGAGAGTTTACTGCATGTCGAGATGGTGAGAGAATGCCAAAGAAGGTGCAGAGTTATGCTGAAATGTTTGAATAAGGAAAATGTATTTGGTAGCCTCTTTCTAGTATACTCTTTTTTTAACAGGCTAGAATAATCATAGATTTATTATTCCAAAATTAACCTCAACTAGATTTGCCCATTATAGACACCAATTCAGTCCTGCTTTCTCTGCTTTATTTTTACCTTATTTACTCTGAGTTGGCATCCTTTTGAAGCATGCTGCAAAACTAGTCTCCCAACAGTGCCACCTACAGTTGCATTATTGGAAGGAGAATTTTTGGACTTATTTATATGATCTAAGACCTGCTTCACTAACTGGACCTTTACCCATTTTTGCTTTTATGTAATTTCTGTCTGCTTATTAGATGTACAAGCATATGTTTATGGTTTGATTCATGTTTCATAAATGCCTTTGCAGACACAATAGTCAAGAGATTCTGCAATAACTCTCCCTTTACGAAGTACCCTTCTTGGATCAGGGACTGTCTGCCACTGCTGTAAACTGCAAAAATCATACTTCCTGATTCCAGTATGTGAAGTCTGCGACAAAACTTGACTCAGCCATACTTCATACTGTATGATTGGAGATTTATGGTTCTAGATTTTTCATGTATTTCATTGTCATTATTCTCACTGCCTTGTTTGCAACCTTTTTGTTCATAAAAAGAGACTTTCTATTCTGTATTGCTCTAACATTTGTGAAACAAATGCTATAACATTTTAACCTTCTTTTGTTTTGAGCTGTTTGAAATTGTTCGCACTCAAACCCACTGGGGGAGGTCATCCCTTTCCCCCCTTCCATTCTGACTGTTTTTCATTTTCTGTTGTTGGTCACTAGTGTCCACATATCTTCAACCTATTGAGCTTGGCAAGGCCCAAACATGAGATTGCGTCCTAATTAAGGTCATCAAGAGGTCTAAGACAACCACCTTCTTGCAAGGGTAAGCCTGGCTACAAAGGGGAGGTGCTTCAATAGGAACCCTTGTCTCAAACCGGTGAAGAATCTAATAACCCAAGCAAGAATTTAGGGTCAAAATGGAGGTCTTAACACCTGATACCAGATGACCCACATGAACACTTGACTGACACAACAGTGTGGACTCCTCACCAGTTTGGCCTGCTCCTGTCTCATCTGGACACTGGTGCATTTGGCCTCTTACCTCTACATCATCTTTCCTTCAAGGACATTCTTCCTGTAAAATTTGGGACTCTTGCCATAATGAAATATAGTGATGAAACTGTTTTTCTACTATTTCTGTTGCCTAATTTTCTACTACTTCAAATCATATGCTGTCTACTGCTATAGTGGTTAACTTCTCTTCTATTGCGGTTCACTGTACTGAATTCTTTATTATATATTTCCTTTTCCTCTACAGGTCAACACTTAGGTCAAGTATTTTCTTATGTGGCCACTATGACCTTATTTCAGCTCCCCAAGCATAACTAGGTTTAGTTTGGGTTCCTTCCTTTCAAACTGTTATACCCTTCATCAAATGGACACCCTGCTGATTGTTATCCGTACAGGTGATGATTTCTCTCAATCATCAAGAGGGGAGAGTAATGATAGCCTTACATCTGCCTCCAGTCATCCAAAAGCTCTCAAAGTTGGAGACTTGGTGCACCAGACGTACTACACCAGCAACCCCCACCAGTCCAACGATTGCCACTCCTATTAAACCCTCAGCCACCACTTCTTGACCTGATACCTATGTCAGAAGGATGTATTCCAGATTTAAGCGAAGAAAACAAACAGCTGTCCTGTTAAACTATTTTCCTTTTGAGAAGGTCTGTTTGTAATGAGCTAAGTTATGTGAACTGTTTAACACATACTGTGAATGGTCCTATGGAAGTGTAGGCTAGTAGAACAGTACGTATAAAAAAGATATTGTAAGTTAGCTAGAAGGAATAAGAGATGTGAATACATATGAAAGGATATTGTTTCATGTTTGATAATGCTTCTGTTTACATAATCAGAATTTTACATATACCTTGAGCTGTGCAAAGAATGAAATCTGAAGAACTCCCTTAATGACATGTTTAATGACATGTTACCAATGACGTGGACAACTATTATATGGACTGTTTAACTGGCTGGAAACCATGAGATGCTTTCAGTAGAAGTCTCCTAGATGCAAAATGATGTCTTCCATGTGAACCCTTGCCTACCTGAGTGAATCTTGCAACAGTATACAGACTGCTGTTTCACAATATTGAACCACCTACACTGACTTATAAAATTCTCTGATGCCAAAATTGTCTACTTATCAGATCAATGAAATTTTAAGTGACTTTGAATTACCTGATTTCTAGCTGCTTACATTTTAAAACTACACATTATGAACTTTTCCAAAAGATTCTATTCTTTTTACTGAATTATCCCTTTATATCACAAGCTGTTTTATACACTGCTAATGTTATACAAATGTTCACCATGCTAGGGAAAACTTTTATACTTCTCAGTTGCTATATAACACCCTATATCAAAAGTTTAGTACAACAGTTAATTGCAACTGCTTTAAGCAAGAAAGAACCTACAGGCCACTATGTCCTGTATGAATGCCTTATGGCTGATACCGAGCTTATTGCTGGAACAAAGGAAGAAAAAGATTATATTCCTATGTATTTTCCAAAAACGCTATAACTCAACAGTGCCTTCATATACAATCTAGATCTATTACACTCAGAGATTTGCCATTATCTTGCTCATAATTTTAAGAATGCTGTTTAACCTGCAGTAGTTATTCATTATTTGGCCAATATTAACCCTTTTTAAATGCTACAATGAAATATTTCTTCCCTAATACTACTAGTTTTTAGCTATATTTACACAATTAACATTTGACTAATGATTGGCTCTGTAATAATGATATATTAGTTGATTGCAATCATATGTACTCAAATTTGTTGATTCCATTGTATGACACATAGACTTAATTGAATTCTCGTGTTTCCAAGTTTCACTCCGCCCCAGAGGGGTAGGTGTAGGATAGTTAGGCTTCTTGGGTTGGTTACTGTAAAGGGGAACATAGAATTTCACGTAGTATATATCTATATGCCCGCAGGTTGACTCTTGCTGTAGCCTAAGTCTCTCATCATGTCAAAGCACCCATGTCACCTCAGATATATACATCTCCTCACTAGATTCTAAGAGCCCTCTGGAATGGATGGCCACCTACTAGAAGTCACATGTGCCGCCCCCCCCCCCTTCCCCTTAGGGGCCCGGCAAGAGGGGAATGTAGAAATATGCTGTCACTTGCTTTCAGTGAAGTATAGGCCAAGGGCTCAGGCTTACAGCTAAGAGCTAGGCCTCTAAAAATCAAAAACCATCTCTGACATGAATTAGGTCACTGCAGCTGAATTAAGCTGACAGGGGGCCAGAATCTGTTCTCAAAACAGCAGGTGCATAAGGAAATTAACAGGACGGTAATAAAAAGTTGGGAGCAAAGATGTTTTGGCTTAGGCAGACCATAATGGGTCAGACTGACATAAAACCGGAACATCCAAAGGGGGGGCTGAAGGGAGACTTGGAGACATGGGAACTCAGTGCAATCAAAAGATGTTGATGCCCAGAAGCTATTAACGTGTGAGCCAGAGGCATATCTGAACTGCGGCGGTAGGGGGGGCCAGAGCCAGAGTGAGGGGGCACATTATAGCCCCCCCCCCCCCCGCCGCCGTCACCTGCCTTTCCTGGTGGGGGACCCCAACCCCCGCCAGCCGAGGTCCGCTTCCTCCTGCCGCTGCCTTTAAAAATATTCCTTCAGCTGGCGGGGGACCCCAACCCTCGCCAGCCAAGCCGAGGTCTTTCAAGTTCTTCTTCCTCCTCGTGCTGTTCAACTGCTGAATCCAGTTTCGGAGTCTGACATCGCAGCATGTTGTACATGCAGGACGTCAGACTCAGAGACTCTGTTTCTGTGAGTCTGACGTCCTGCACGTACAACGTGCTGCGACGTCAGACTTCGAAACTGGATACAGCTTTGAACAGCACGAGGACGAAGAACTTCATAGACCTCGGCTCTGCTGGCAGAGGTTGGGGTCCCCCGCCAGCTGAAGGAATATTTTTAAAGGCAGCGGCAGGAGGAAGCGGATCTCGGATGGCGGGGGTTGGGGTCCCCCACCAGCAAAGGTAGTGGACGGTGACGGCGGGGGAGGGTTGATGGCGGTAGGGGGGTCCAGAGCAAAATCTGCGAGGGCCCGTGGCCCCACGCAGATACGCCCCTGGTGTGAGCTCATTATTGTCACAGATGTTTACGTTATAAACATGTGAACGCATTGTTAGTGGGGATGTTGATACTTAGGAAGTGGAAATATAATTATCAACCGATAATATGCAAAGACAGGTGGTGAGAAAGTGAGGTTCCATAGGAATGAATTGTGCCATAAGAGTATAAAAAGGGCAGTATTCTGAGTTATGTGGTAGAGAGGGCAGAGAGACGGCAGAAGACTAAAAAGAGAGGACAGACTGCACCTGTTGTATGCCGCGAAGCGCTGCTCCACCGTGTTCCAGATATGAATGCTTAATTGACTGGACTGCCTTTGGGTGAGATGGTTAATAAAGACTACATTCCATATCATCATGCTGATCAATCCATAAACTGGTGGGTTGTGTCCATCTACCAGCAGGTGGAGATAGAGAGCAATCCTTTTGCCTCCCTATATGTGGTCATGTGCTGCCGGAAACTCCTCAGTATGTTCTCTATTTCAGCAGGTGATGGTCACACACAGCAGCAGCTCTGGCTAGGTCTCCAAGCCTAATTTTTAGGTTTTGTTGAGTACCTGGGGTTGAGGGCTCTTCTTGAGCAAGTGCAAACCTGGTGGTGCCAGGTCCCTCCTTTTCTCCCCCCTCCCGCTGGCTCCGTTTAAAAAAAAAAAAATTTGGACGTCCTTTAAGGGCGTTTATTTCAACGTTTATTTCAGCTGCTCACTGGGACACCAGTTTGTTACAGCTCGGAGCGAGAAGCAGGTAATTTTACCTTTTTATTGCGGGCAGGGGGTTCCCCGTTCGATCTCCACGTGGCTTATGGCGTCGGAGGGCGAGGGCGCGAAGATTCGCTCCCCGGACAGCGTGTGTGCGTCTAGCGGGGATGCGGGGGTTTCAAAGCCTTAATCGCCTTTGTTGAGCATCAGTTTGGAGTCCGGTCAGTGTCCCGGTTCTTCCTCCGGTGCGGCGGTTTTTCCCGCCATAAGCGCCTATCCCCCGCTGCTCGCCCACTCTGCTCGGACGGCTTCTTCTTCGGCTGCCCTCGAGCTGGGAGACGTTAATACTATGGTCGCCCTTGATTCGGGCGACGGTAAGAAAGCGGCCAAAGTTAAGCGCCGTTCTTCCCGCGTGGCTCCTTCTCTGAGTTTCGCGCCGCACGCCATTTTGGATGCGCAGCACATTTCTCCCCCGCTCTTGCGATCGCCGGTTGAGGGTGCGGCTAGGGCCGTGGCACAAGCTGCAGAAGTGCACAGTTCGGGGCGATTTTCCCCTGAGTTCATTTTGCTGCTGCATCAGGCTTTTCTTATGCAAAACGCTGCCCCTGCCCCCCTGTCTGATAAAGGGGTTGAGGCCTCCGGAAGCAAGCGCCCTCGGGTGGATTTCCAGGCCCTAGAGGACTCTGTCTCCTCTGATGTAGATGAGGGCAGCGTATCTGAGTTCTCTCAACGGTCCTTTGGGGATTCCTTGGAGGAGAAGGATTCCCGCTCGGATGGAGCGGATGACCCCTCTGCAGCGCGGATCTTTCGCTCAGAGGATTTGCCCAACCTGTTAGTGCAGGCCATGAGCATTTTGAAGATTTCCTCTCCGGAGGACGTCTCTCCCTCAGCCTCTGTTGGCTCCGCCATTATGCTGGGGACGAAGCGCCCGCCTAGAACCTTCCACATGCATGAGGCCATGCGCACCTTGAAGCGAGCCTCAAAGTGGATAGGGCTATGTCCCACCTCTATCCTCTGCCTGAAGGTGAACGGGAGGCCTTTCTTTGGCCTACCGTGGATTCTTTAATCACTGTGGTGACTAAGAAAACGGCGTTGCCGGTGGAAGGTGGCACGGCCCTAAAGGACGCCCAAGACAGAAGGTTGGAGGCTGCCTTAAGGTCGTCCTTCGAGGCGGCTGCTTTAAGTTTGCAGGCCTCAGTTTGCGGCTCCTATGTGGCCAGGGCGTGCCTAACGATTGTACAGCTGGCTTCCCCCTCTGATTCTTCCTTGAGAGCTGATTGGCCGGCCCAGGAATCGGGCTTGGCTTATTTGGCAGACTTGCTGTATGATGTCTTGAGAGCCTCAGCTAAAGGTATGGCTCAGACAGTCTCTGCGCGGCGGTGGCTTTGGTTGAAGCATTGGTCTGCTGACCACGCCTCTAAGTCTCGCCTGGCTAAGTTGCCTTTTAAAGGCAAGCTGCTTTTTGGGGTCGAGCTGGACAAAATTGTGACCGATCTCGGCACGACTAAGGGCAAGAGGTTACCAGAGGTCAGGGCTCGGGCCAGTGGTGCTCGCCCCGGTTCCTCCAAAGGACGGTTTCAGGAAGCCCGTCGGTATCGCCCGGGCAAGTCGGGCTCCTCTGCCCCCTCTTCCTTCAAGAGGAACTTCTCCCCCAAGCAGCATTCCTTTCTCAGAGACCGCCGTCCCGGAGGTGCGTCCTCCGGTCCTCTGCCAGGGTCTCGTACCCAATGACGGGGCCCTGGTCCATGGCCCAGTGCAGATTGGAGGACGCCTGTCCTCGTTTCTGGGCAAGTGGACCACGGTAACTTCAGACGCTTGGGTGCTGGAAGTCATCAGACTACAAGCTAGAGTTCTGCCGACCCTTAAGAGACGGGTTTGTGCTCTCTCCCTGCAAGTCTCCGGTCAAAGCTGTGGCAGTGCAGCAGACTTTAAACAATCTGATCCGCCTGGGTGCGGTCGTTCCGGTGCCAGAAGATCAGCTTGGCAAGGGACGTTACTCCATTTACTTTGTGGTACCAAAGAAAGGAGGTTCTGTCCGGCCTATCCTCGACCTCAAAGGGGTCAATCGGGCCTTGAAAGTTCGGCACTTCCGAATGGAGACTCTCCGCTCTGTTATAGCGGCAGTGAAGGCAGGGGAGTTCCTGGCATCCTTGGACATCAAGGAAGCTTACCTGCATATTCCCATCTGGCCTCCTCATCAACGCTTTCTGCGTTTTGCAGTCCTGGGCCGACACTTCCAGTTCAGAGCCCTCCCGTTCGGGTTGGCTACTGCTCCGCGGACCTTCTCCAAAGTAATGGTGGTCATCGCGGCCTTCCTACGAAAGGAAGGAGTACAAGTCCATCCTTATCTGGACGACTGGTTGATCCGAGCCCCCTCTAATGCAGAGTGTGGCAGAGCTGTAGACCGGGTGATTGCTCTTCTGAGCTCCCTGGGGTGGATCATCAACTGGAGAGAAGTCAGCTGCGCCCGACTCAGTCCCTGGAATATCTGGGAGTTTGTTTAGACACCCAAGTGGGCAGAGTGTTCCTGCCGGACAATCGAATTGTCAAGCTTCAGGCTCAGGTGGACCAGTTCCTAGTAGCCTCTCCTCTTCGGGCTTGGGACTATGTGCAGCTGTTGGGCTCTATGACGGCCATGATGGAAGTAGTGCCCTGGGCCAGGGCTCATATGAGACCACTTCAACTCTCTCTGCTGCGGCGCTGGACTCCAGTGTTGGAGGATTACGCTGTGCGCCTTCCCTTGGACCTAGCGGTGCGCAAGGCGCTGAGCTGGTGGCTGAGGACAGACAAGTTGTCTGCAGGGATGCCTCTTTTGACCCCGGAGTGGGTTGTCGTCACGACGGACGCCTCTTTGACGGGCTGGGGAGCCCACTGCTTGGGAAGGACAGCGCAGGGGCTCTGGTCTCCTGCAGAGGCAAAGTGGTCTATCAACCTCCTGGAACTCAGAGCCATTCGGTTGGCGCTTTTGGAGTTTCTCCCGGTACTGGCGTTGAAGCCAGTACGGGTTCTGTCGGACAATGCCACGGCTGTGGCCTATGTCAATCGCCAGGAAGGTACCTAGAGCGCCCCTCTAGCCAAGGAGGCCATGAATCTATGCCAGTGGGCGGAAGCGAACCTGGAACAGCTGTCGGCGGCCCACATTGCCAGAGTCATGAATGTCAAGGCGGACTTTCTCAGTCGCCATACCTTGAATCCCGAAGAGTGGCAGCTATCAGCTCAGGCGTTCTTGGACATCACGAAGCGCTGGGGCCAGCTGAGCCTAGATCTGATGGCGTCATCGGCCAATTGCCAAGTGCCGCGCTTTTTCAGCAGAGGACGGGACCCTCGATCCCTGGGAGTAGATTCTCTTTTCCAACAGTGGCCGACACAGGAGCTTCTCTATGTGTTCCCGCCCTGGCCCATGTTGGGCAGGGTGCTAGACCGGGTGGCAAAGCATCCGGGCCGGGTAATCCTGGTAAGTCCGGACTGGCCCAGACGTCCCTGGTATGCGGACTTGATCAGGCTCTCAGTGGACGGCCCTCTGCGGCTGCCAGCGGAGCAGGGCCTGGTGCATCAGGGTCCCGTGGTGATGGAGGATCCCTCCCCCTTTGGTCTTACGGCCTGGCTATTGAGCGGCAGCATCTGAGGAAGAAGGGCTTCTCAGACCAGGTCATCGCCACTATGCTGAGAGCAAGGAAGCGCTCTACTTCTACTACTTACGCCAGGGTTTGGCGTACCTTTGCATCATGGTGTGAGGCAGGCTCCCTTTCTCCCTTCACTGCTCCAATTTCTTCAGTGTTGGCGTTCCTGCAAGAAGGTCTGGAGAAAGGCCTGTCGCTCAGTTCCCTTAAAGTCCAGGTAGCGGCTCTGGCTTGCTTCAGGGGCCGCCTGAAGGGTGCTTCCCTGGCTTCTCAGCCAGATGTGGTGTGCTTTCTCAAGGGAGTTAATCACCTGCGCCCTCCTCTGCACTCAGTGGTACCTGCGTGGAATCTCAATCTGGTGCTAAGAGCCTTGCAGAAGCCGCCTTTTGAACCCTTGACGAGGGCATCTCTGAAAGACCTGACGTTGAAAGCAGTCTTTTTGGTGGCTATCACTTCAGCCAGAAGAGTTTCCGAGCTCCAGGCGCTATCATGTCGAGAGCCCTTTCTGCAGTTCACTGAGGCAGGAGTGTCTATTTGCACAGTGCCTTCCTTCCTGCCCAAGATTGTTTCTCGCTTCCATGTGAATCAGCAGCTCTGTCTCCCATCCTTTCGTAGGGAGGACTACCCAGAGGAATACTCTGCTCTCAAATATCTAGATGTGAGACGAGTCATCATCAGATACTTGGAAGTGACCAATGATTTCCGGAAGTCGGATCATCTGTTTGTCCTGTTTGCAGGTCCTCGTAAGGGTCTGCAGGCTGCTAAGCCTACAGTGGCAAGATGGGTCAAGGAAGCCATTGCAGCGGCTTATGTGGCCGCGGGGAAGGTGCCGCCTATCCGGCTGAAGGCTCACTCCACTAGAGCTCAGGCGGCCTCGATAGCTGATCAATCCATAGCCCCTCCCAGATGTCTGTACTGTTTTTATTCTGGTTGCATTTCAGGTACAAGTTTAGTCTTCTGTTCCTGTTCAGGAGGACTTCGTGTTCAAGTTTTTTCAATTGGATTCTTCAGGAGTTGAGACGATTTTGTGTTACAGTGAGCTGTTGCATTCCTCTCCCCTCCGTTTTACGGGGCTGGATTGAGACCTAAATTCTGCCGGCGCTCCCTCCCGCTTCGTGCGGCTGTAGGGCAGCTTTGTACCCCTCCCGCTTCGGCGGTGTTAGGGTCAGTCAGCTCCTCCCACGGTTGCAGGATAAGCCAGATCCCCCGCATCGGCGGGGTGGTGTCCCTCCCCCACTCCGCGGGGATGAGCTGGACGGATTCCCCTCCCCCACTTGTGTGGGGATGAGCTGGGTTAATTCCCCTCCCCCGTTTCGGCGGTGGTGAGCTGGGCAGAGTGTGCCTTTGTGGGTATAATTCTCTAAGTGCTGAGTCCTGCGGATGGAGCTTTGATATCGACATACTGAGGAGTTTCCGGCAGCACACGACCACATATAGGGAGGCAAAAGGATTGCTCTCTATCTCCACCTGTTGGTAGATGGACACAACCCACCAGTCTATGGATTGATCAGCTATGATTAATGGAAAGAAAATTATCAGGTACGATACATAATTTTACCTTATTATATCCACTTAATCCCGGGTGTCTTACTGATTATGGAGCTCGTTAGTTCTCAGCCTGTGTAAGACAGTCGGAGCAGATATGGGGTCACAGTAATTAAGTCAGTTACACGGAACATGCAATTCTTTTCAGGGTGGTAGAAATCCTATTGCTTCCCCTGCCCAAAGCCTTTTTATAGGCCCTAAAATATACAAAACAGGGGACGTCCATCTCACAGACGACCAAAGCCAAGCCCTTTGGTCGTGGGTGGAGCTAGCATACGTAGTGCACTGGTCACCCTCACATGCCAGGACACCAACCGTGCATCCTAGGGGGCACTGCAGTGGACTTCACAAATTGCTCCCAGGTGCATAACTCCTTTACTTTGGGTGCTGAGACCTCCAAAACCCACTCCCCACAACTGTACACCACTACCATAGCCCTTAGGGATGAAGTGGGGCACCTACATGTGGGTACAGTGGGTTTCGGGTGGGTTTTGGAGGGCTCACATTTACCACCACAAGTGTAACAGGTGGGGGGGGGGGGGGGGGGCCTGGGTCTGCCTGCCTGAAATGCACTGCACCCACTAAAACTGCTCCAGGGGAGCTGGGTATGACATTTGAGGATGGCATAGAGGCTGGCAAAAACATTTTTAAATTTCTTTTGTGAGGGTAGGAGGGAGTTAGTGACCACTGTGGGGGTAAGGGGAGGTCATCCCCGATTCCCTCCGGTGGTCATCTGGTCAGTTCGGGCACCTTTTTGAGGCTTGGTCGCAAGAAAAAATGGACCAAGTAAAGTCGTCCAAGTGTTTGTCAGGGGCGCCCTTCTTTTTTCCATTATCGGCCGAGGACGCCCCAGTCTCGCCTTCGCTATGCTTCCAACACGTCCCCGTGAACTTTGGTCGTCCCCGCGACAGAAAGCAGTTCAGGATGCCCAAAATCGGCTTTCGATTATGCCGATTTGGGCGACCCTGGGAGAAGGAAGCCCACCTCCCGATTTGTGTCGAAAGATGGGCATCCTTCTCTTTCGAAAATAAGCCTGCTTGTTTTTCTGATTATGCTGGTCCCAGTAAATGATTCTGCTGCTCTGTATCTACTACTACTTATCACTTCTATAGCACTACAAGGCATATGCAGCGCTGTACACCATACATGAAAAAAAGACAGTCCCTGCTCAAAAAGCTCACAATCTAAATAGGACAGGCAAACAGACAGAACAACTAAGAGGTAAGGGAATTAAAGAGGTGGGGATAAAAGGGTACAGGGCAAGTGAGTAGTGGTTAGAAGTCAAAAGCAGCGTTAAAGAGGTGGGCTTTTAGCCTGGATTTGAAAACGGCCAAAGACGGGGCTAGACGTACAGGCTCGGGAAGTCTATTCCAGGCGAGCGGTGCAGTGAGATAAAAGTAACGGAGTCTAGAATTAGCAGTAGAGAAGGGGACAGACAAGAGAGATTTATTCACAGAACGGAGTACACGAGGGGGGAGCTTCCTTTACGTTTATTTCTTTACTTTCCTCCATTCTCCTTCATTTCTTGCCCTACATCCATAACTAAAAGCTGGGTCCTCCGCAGACTTGACTGGAGGAGGTATAGAGTGAATACAGCTTCTGCCTATTTTCTCCATCCATATGCAGTTTTTCTCCTCTCTTCCTTTTCCCTCATCCGTCAGTATACATCTCCTTCCTCTCTCTTCCCTCCCTTCCGTCCATATGCACCTCCCTTCCTCTCTCTTCCCTCTCCTCCATCCACGTCCAGCATTTCTCCTCTCTCGCCTCCATTCATATTCATCTCACTTCCTCTCTCTTCCCTCCCCTCCATCCATGTCCAGCATTTCTCCTCTTTCCCCTCCCCTTCATCCATGTGCATCTCCTTCTTCCGTCTTCCCTCCCCTCCATCCAACTCCAGAATTTCTCCTCTATCCCCTCCATCCATGTGCATCTCCTCCTCTGTCTTCCCTCCCCTCCATCCGTCCAGCATTTCTCCTCTCACCCCTCCCCCTCCATCCATGTGCATCTACTTACTCTGTCTTCTTTCCCCTTCATCCATGTCCAGCATTTCTTCTCTCTCCCTTCTCCTCCATCCGTGTGCATCTCCTTCCTCTGTCTTTCCTTCCCTCCATCCCTGTCCAACATTTCTCCTCTCTTCCCTGTCCTCCACTCCATCCATGTCCAGCATTTCTCCTCTCCCATCCATGTGCGTCCTTCCTATCCTTCCCTCCGTTCCATCCATGTCCAGAATTTCTCCTGCCCTCCCCTCCATCCATGTCCAGCAACTCTCCTCTCTCCCCTGCCCTCCCCTCCATCCATCCATGTCCAGCAACTCTCCTCTCTTACCTGCCCTCCCCTCCATCCATCCATGTCCAGCAACTATCCTCTCCCCTGCTTTCCCCTCCATCCATCCATATCCAGCAACTCTCCTCTCTCCCCTGCCCTCTCCTCCATCCATCCATATCAAGCAATTCTCCTCTCCCTTGCCCCCTCCATCCATCCATGCCCAGCAATTCTCACCTCTCCCATGCCCTCCCCTCCATGTCCAGCTATTTCTCCTCTGCCCTCCCCTCCATGTCCAGCGATTCTCCTTTGCCCTCCCCTCCCATCCATGTCCAGCAATTCTCCTTTGCTCCCACCTGCCCCCTTTTTCAGCTCTCAAGTTCCGGTTGCAACCCCAGCCCCACCTGCCCGCCCTCTTCTTCCCCAACATCCCTCTTTTCATTCCTGCCACACTGCAGGGTTTAAATCTTTCATTTTACCTCAAAACGAAGCAGCGGCAGAGAAAGCAGAAGGCTCCGGCTCACCTATAGCCTTCCCTTCCCTCTCAGTGTCTCACTCTTGCGGAAAGAGGAAATACATCAGAGGAACGCGGGCCACTGAGAGGGAAGGGAAGACTAGAGGTGAGCCAGAAACTGCTGCTTTCACTGACGCCGCTGCAACAAGGTAAAATAAAAGAATTAAACCCTCCCCAGGGCGGTAGGAACGAAAGGAGGGCTGTTGGGGAGCTGAGGGCAGGCAGGTGGGATCTGAGAGCTGCCTGCAGGTGAGCTGCCCAGGCGGTGTTAAGCATGGCTTGTGGCACCCTCCAGAGGTCGGCACCCCCTGCCATGCTTACCACGCTTACCGGGTTCCGCCAGCCCTGGATGCATCCATTGTCAGCACTTTTTATGGCTGAGGAATTTGGAATGGAAGTCCCAGAGTCAAAATGGATCAAACTGTCCACCACTGAAGAGAGTGTACAAGCTCTAGGGACACTCGAATGACATCTTCTAGACTCCCCATGGCTACACACCACTGAGAAGCAAGGGTCCACTGAGCTGATCTCACGTGACGAGTCATGGGTGTAACGTACACTGTGGAAGCCATGTGGCCCAACAATCTCAACATCTGCCAAGCTTTGACCTGCTGAGAGGCATAAACCTTGGACACGAGCAAAACAGGATTGTCCGCTCTTGTCTCCGGGAGGTAGGCTCGAACCCTCTGTGTGTCGAGCAGGGCTCCTATGAACTCCAATTGCTGGGCAGGGTGGAGATGGGACTTGGGGTAGTTTAAAACAAACACTAGTAGCTTGAGCACCCAAACAGTCATCCGAATGGGCTCCTGAGCACCCTCCTCCGAAGTGCACTTTACCAGCCAATCATCGAGAAATGGGAACACATGGACTCCCAGTCTCCATAATGATGCTGCAACTACCGTTAAGACACTTGGTGAAGACCCTGGAAGCTGATGCGAGGCTGATAGGCAACACACGGTACTGAAACTGATGTGTTCCCAGCTGAAATCGAAGATACTTAAGTCCAGAGAGCATAGCCAATTGTTTTTTCTGAATCACTGGGAGAAACCATCCTGAACTTTTATTGGACTAGGAATTTGTTCTGGGACCTTAGGTCTAGGATGGCACGCATTCCCTCTGTCTTCTTCTGCATAAGGAAGTACCTGGAATAGCATCCCTGCCCTTCTTCCTCTGGTGGAAGGGGTTTAACCACATGGGCCTTTAGAAGGGCAGAGAGCTCCTCTGCAGGTACCTGCCTTTGCTGTGAGCTGAATGACTCTCAGTAGGCAATTTGGAGGTTTTAGATGCCAACTGAGGGTATATCCGAGATTGACTATTTGAAGAACCCCACAGTCGGAGGTTATAAGAGGCCACCTATTGATAGTAATAAGTAATTTATCTGAGTGTGGTACCAGAAGATCTGAGGGTAGCCCATATAATGCCGATATTTAAAAAAGGTTCCAGAGGGGATCCAGGAAATTATAGACCGGTAAGCCTGATGTCGGTGCCGGGCAAAATGGTAGAATCTATTATAAAGAATAAAATTACAGAGCATCTTCAATAGCACGGATTAATGAGACAACGTCAACATGGATTTAGTGAAGGGAAATCGTGCCTCACCAATCTATTACTTTTCTTTGAAGGGGTGAACAAACATGTGGATAAAGGTGAGCCAGTTGATATTGTGTATCTGGATTTTCAGTAGGCATTTGACAAAGTACCTCATGAAAAACTCCAGAAGAAATTTGAGAGTCATGGGATAGGAGGTAGTGTCCTATTGTGGATTAAAAACTGGTTGAAGGATAGAAAACCCTACTCTCTTAGGGTTAAATGGTCAGTATTCTCAATGGAGAAGGTAAAATTATGTATCATACCTGATAATTTTCTTTCCATTAATCATAGCTGATCAATCCATAGACTGGTGGGTTGTGTCCATCTACCAGCAGGTGGAGATAGAGAGCAATCCTTTTGCCTCCCTATATGTGGTCATGTGCTGCCGGAAACTCCTCAGTATGTCGATATCCAAGCTCCATCCGCAGGACTCAGCACTTAGAGAATTACACCCACAAAGGGACACTCTGCCCAGCTCACCACCGCCGAAACGGGGGAGGGGAATTAACCCAGCTCATCCCCACACAAGTGGGGGAGGGGAATCCGTCCAGCTCATCCCCGCGGAGCGGGGGAGGGACACCACACCCGCCGATGCGGGGGGATCTGGCTTATCCTGCAACCGCAACCGCGGGAGGAGCTGACTGACCCTAACACCGCCGAAGCGGGAGGGGTACAAAGCTGCCCTACTGCCGCACGAAGCGGGAGGGAGCGCCGGCAGAATTTAAGTCTCAATCCAGCCCCGTAAAACGGAGGGGAGAGGAATGCAGCAGCTCACTGTAACACAAATTCGTCTCAATTCTTGAAAAATCCATTGAAAAACTTGAACACGAAGTCCTCCTAAACAGGAACTGAAGACTAAACGTGAACCTGAAATGCAGCCAGAATATAAACAATACAGATATCTGGGAGGGGCTATGGATTGATCAGCTATGATTAATGGAAAGAAAATTATCAGGTATGATACATAATTTTACCTTCCATATCATCATGCTGATCAATCCATAGACTGGTGGGATGTACAGAAGCAGTACTCACCCAGGGCGGGACATAGAAATCCCTGACCGCAACACTGAAGCTCCAAACCGGGCCTCCGCCCGAGCAGCCACAGTCAAGCGGTAATGCCTGGAGAAGGTATGGGCCGATGCCCAAGTTGCCGCCTTGCAAATCTCTTCCAAGGAGACAGACCCGGCCTCTGCCATCGAGGCCGCCTGAGCTCTAGTGGAGTGAGCCTTCAGCTGGATAGGCGGCACCTTCCCCGCGGCCACATAAGCCGCTGCAATGGCTTCCTTGACCCATCTTGCCACTGTAGGCTTAGCAGCCTGCAGACCCTTACGAGGACCTGCAAACAGGACAAACAGATGATCCGACTTCCGGAAATCATTGGTCACTTCCAAGTATCTGATGATGACTCGTCTCACATCCAGATATTTGAGAGCAGAGTATTCCTCTGGGTAGTCCTCCCTACGAAAGGAAGGGAGACAGAGCTGCTGATTCACATGGAAGCGAGAAACAACCTTGGGCAGGAAGGAAGGCACTGTGCGAATAGACACTCCTGCCTCAGTGAACTGCAGAAAGGGCTCTCGACATGAGTGCGCCTGGAGCTCGGAAACTCTTCTGGCTGAAGTGATAGCCACCAAAAAGACTGCTTTCAACGTCAGGTCTTTCAGAGATGCCCTTGACAAGTGTTCAAAAGGCGGCTTCTGCAAGGCTCTTAGCACCAGGTTGAGATTCCACGCAGGCACCACTGAGTGCAGAGGAGGGCGCAGGTGATTAACTCCCTTGAGAAAGCGCACCACATCTGGCTGCGAAGCCAGGGAAGCACCCTTCAGGCGGCCCCTGAAGCAAGCCAGAGCCGCTACCTGGACTTTAAGGGAACTGAGTGACAGGCCTTTCTCCAGACCTTCTTGCAGGAACGCCAACACTGAAGAAATTGGAGCAGTGAAGGGAGAAAGTGAGCCTGCTTCACACCATGCTGCAAAGGTACGCCAAACCCTGGCGTAAGCAGTAGAAGTAGAGCGCTTCCTCGCTCTTAGCATAGTGGCGATGACCTTGTCTGAGAAGCCCTTCTTTCTCAGACGTTGCCGCTCAATAGCCAGGCCGTAAGACCAAAGGGGGAGGGATCCTCCATCACCACGGGACCCTGATGCAACAGGCCCTGCTCCACTGGCAGCGGCAGAGGATCGTCCACTGAGAGCCTGATCAAGTCCTCATACCAGGGACGTCTGGGCCAGTCCGGACCCACCAGGATTATCCGGCCCGGATGCTTTGCCACCCGGTCTAGCACCCTGTCCAACATGGGTCAGGGCGGGAACACATAGAGAAGCTCCTGTGTCGGCCACTGTTGGAGAAGAGCATCTACTCCCAGGGATCGAGGGTCCCGTCCTCTGCTGAAAAAGCGCGGCACTTGGCAATTGGCCGATGACGCCATCAGATCTAGGCTCGGCTGGCCCCAGCGCTTCGTGATGTCCAAGAATACCTGAGCAGATAGCTGCCACTCTCCGGGATCCAAGGTATGGCGACTGAGAAAGTCCGCCTTGACATTCATGACTCCGGCAATGTGGGCCGCTGACAGCTGTTCCAGGTTCGCTTCCGCCCACTGGCATAGATTCATGGCCTCCTTGGCTAGAGGGGCGCTCTTGGTACCTCCCTGGCGGTTGACATAGGCCACAGCCGTGGCATTGTCCGACAGGACCCGTACTGGCTTCAACGCCAGTACCGGGAGGAACTCCAAAAGCGCCAACCGAATGGCTCTGAGTTCCAGGAGGTTGATAGACCACTTTGCCTCTGCAGGAGACCAGAGCCCCTGCGCTGTCCTTCCCAAGCAGTGGGCTCCCCAGCCCGTCAAAGAGGCGTCCGTCGTGACGACAATCCACTCCGGGGTCACAAGAGGCATCCCTGCAGACAACTTGTCTGTCTTCAGCCACCAGCTCAGCGCCTTGCGCACTGCTGGGTCCAAGGGAAGGCGCACAGCATAATCCTCCGACACCGGAGTCCAGCGCTGCAGCAGAGAGTGTTGTAGTGGTCTCATATGAGCCCTGGCCCAGGGCACTACTTCCATCGTGGCCGTCATAGAGCCCAACAGCTGCACATAGTCCCAAGCCCGGAGCGGAGAGGCTACTAGGAACTGGTCCACCTGAGCCTGAAGTTTGACAATCCGATTGTCCGGCAGGAACACTCTGCCTACTTGGGTGTCGATTCGAACTCCCAGATACTCCAGGGACTGAGTCGGGCGCAGCTGGCTTTTCTCCCAGTTGATGATCCACCCCAGGGAGCTCAAAAGAGCAATCACCCGGTCCACAGCTTTGCCACACTCTGCATAAGAGGGGGCTCGGATCAACCAGTCGTCCAGATAAGGATGGACTTGTACTCCTTCCTTTCTCAGGAAGGCCGCGATGACCACCATTACTTTGGAGAAGGTCCGCGGAGCAGTAGCCAACCCGAACGGGAGGGCTCTGAACTGGAAGTGTCGGCCCAGGACTGCAAAACGCAGAAAGCGTTGATGAGGAGGCCAGATGGGAATATGCAGGTACGCTTCCTTGATGTCCAAGGATGCCAGGAACTCCCCTGCCTTCACTGCCGCTATAACAGAGCGGAGAGTCTCCATGCGAAAGTGCCGAACTTCCAAGGCCCGATTGACCCCTTTGAGGTCGAGGATAGGCCGTACAGAACCTCCTTTCTTTGGTACCACAAAGTAAATGGAGTAACGTCCCTTGCCAAGCTGATTTTCTGGCACCGGAACGACCGCACCCAGGCGGATCAGATTGTCCAAGGTCTGCTGCATTGCCACAGCTTTGACCGGAGACTTGCAGGGAGAGAGTACAAACCCGTCTCTTAAGGGTCGGCAGAACTCTAGCTTGTAGCCGTCTCTGATGACTCCCAGCACCCAAGCGTCTGAAGTTACCCTGGTCCACTCGCCCAGAAACTAGGACAGGTGTCCTCCAATCTGCACTGGGCCATGGACCAGGACCCCGTCATTGGGTACGAGACCCTGGGGGAGGACCGGAGGGCGCACCTCCGGGACGGCGGTCTCTGCGAAAGGAATGCTGCTTGGGGGAGAAGTTCCTCTTGAAGGAAGAGGGGGCAGAGGAGCCCGACTTGCCCGGGCGGTACCGACGGGCTTCCTGAAACCGTCCTCTGGAGATACCGGGGCGAGCACTGGCCCGAGCCCTGACCTCTGGTAACCTCTTGCCCTTAGACGTGCCAAGATCGGTCACAATTTTGTCCAGCTCGACCCCAAAGAGCAGCTTGCCTTTAAAAGGCAACTTAGCCAGGCGGGACTTAGAGGCGTGGTCCGCAGACCAATGTTTCAGCCAAAGCCACCACCGCGCAGAGACTGTCTGAGCCATACCTTTAGCCGAGGCTCTCAAGACATCATACAGTAAGTCTGCCAAATAAGCCAAGCCCGATTCCAGGGCCGGCCAATCAGCCCTCAAGGAAGGATCCGAGGGGGAAGCCCGCTGCACAATCGTCAGGCACGCCCTGGCCACATAGGAGCCGCAAACTGAGGCCTGCAAACTTAAGGCAGCCGCCTCGAAGGACGACCTTAAGGCCGCTTCCAATCTTCTGTCTTGGGCGTCCTTTAGGGTCGTGCCACCTTCCACCGGCAACGCCGTTTTCTTAGTCACCGCAGTGATTAAAGAATCCACGGTAGGCCAAAGAAAGGCCTCCCGTTCACTTTCAGGCAAAGGATAGAGGCGGGACATAGCCCTAGCCACTTTGAGGCTCGCTTCCGGGACATCCCATTGAGCCGAAATTAAGGTGTGCATGGCATTATGCACGTGGAAGGTTCTAGGCGGGTGCTTCGTCCCCAGCATAATGGCGGAGCCAACAGGGGCTGAGGGAGAGACATCCTCCGGAGAGGAAATCTTCAAAATGCTCATGGCCTGCAGTAACAGGTTGGGCAAATCCTCTGAGCGAAAGATCCGCGCTGCAGAGGGGTCATCCGCTCCATCCGAGCGGGAATCCGTCTCCTCCAAGGAATCCCCAAAGGACCGTTGGGAGAACTCAGATACGCTGCCCTCATCTACATCAGAGGAAACGGAGTCCTCTAAGGCCTGGGAATCCACCCGAGGGCGTTTACTTCCAGGGGCCTCAACCCCTTTATCGGACAAGGGAGCAGCGTTTTGCATAATGAAGGCCTGATGCAGCAGCAAAATAAACTCGGGGGAGAAACCCCCCAGACTGTGCACTTCAGCAGCCTGGGCCACAGCCCTAAACGCACCCTCAACCGGCACTCGCAAGAGCGGGGGAGAAACATGCTGCGCATCCAAGATGGCGTCCGGCGCGACACTCCGCGAAGGAGCCACGCGGGAAGAACGGCGCTTAACTTTAGCCGCTTTTTTGCCGTCGCCCAAATCAAGGGCGGCCATGGCATGAACGTCTCCCAGCTCAAGGGCGGCCCAAGAAGAAGCCGTCCGAGCAGAGTGGCCGGCCAAGATGGCGGAGGCGAGCAGCGGGGGATGGGCGTTTATGGCGGGAAAAACCGCCGCACCGGAGGAAGACCCGGGACACTGACCGGCCTCCGAACTGACACCCAACAAGGGCAAATCAGACTTTAATACCCCCGCATCCCCGCTAGGAGCGCACACGCGGTCCGGGGAGCGATTCTTCACGCCCTCGCCCTCCGACGCCATAGGCCACGTGGAGATCAATCGGGGAACCCCCTGCCCGCTATAAAAAAGGTAAAATTGCCTGCTTCTCGCTCCGAGCTGTAACGACCTGGTGTCCCAGTGAGTAGCTGCAATAAACGTTTAAATAAACGTCGAAATAAACGCCTTTAAGGACGTCCAAATTTTTTTTTTTTTTTTAACGGAGCCAGCGGGAGGGGGGAGAAAAGGAGGGACCTGGCGCCACCAGGTTTGCACTTGCTCAAGAAGAGCCCTCAACCCCAGGCACTCAACAAAACCTAAAAATTAGGCTTGGAGGCCTAGCCAGAGCTGCTGCTGTGTGTGACCACCACCTGCTGAGATAGAGAACATACTGAGGAGTTTCCGGCAGCACATGACCACATATAGGGAGGCAAAAGGATTGCTCTCTATCTCCACCTGCTGGTAGATGGACACAACCCACCAGTCTATGGATTGATCAGCATGATGATATGGAAGGGTAGATAGTGGGGTTCCCCAGGGGTCTGTGCTGGGACCGCTGCTTTTTAACATTTATAAATGATCTAGAGATGGGAGTAACTAGTGAGGTCATTAAATTTTCTGATGACACAAATTTATTCAAAGTTGTTAAATCTCAAGAGGATTGTGAAAAATTACAAGAGGACCTAATGAGACTGGGAGACTGGGTATCTAAATTGCAGATGACGTTTAATATGAACAAGTGCAAAGTGATGCACATGGGAAAGAGGAACCCGAACTATAGCTACGTCATGCAAGGTTCCACGTTAGGAGTCACCGAGCAAGAAAGGGATCTCGGTGTCGTTGTTGTGATAATTTGAAACCCTCTGCTCAGTGTGCTGCGGCGGCTAAGAAAGCAAATAGAATGTTAGGTATTATTAGGAAAGGAATGGAAAACAAAAGTGAAGACATTATAATGCCTTTGTATCGGTCCATGGTGCAACCGTACCTCGAATAGTGTGTTCAATTCTGGTCACTGCATATCAAAAAAGATATAGTGGAATTAGAAAAGGTGCAGAGAAGGGCAATGAAAATGATAAAGGGGATGGGACGACTTCCCTATGAGGAAAGGCTGAAGCGTCTAGGGCTCTTCAGCTTGGAGAAAAGACGGCTGAGTGGAGATATGATAGAGGTCTATAAAATAATGAGTGGAGTGGAACGGGTAGACATGAATCATTTGTTTACTCTTTCCAAAAATACTAGGACTGGGGGCATGCAATGAAGCAAGTAGTAAATTTAATACAAATCGGAGAAAATGTTTCTTCACTCAATGTATAATTAAACTCTGATATTCATTGCCAGAGAATGTGATAAACGCGGTTAGCTTAGCGGGGTTTAAAAAAGGTCTGGCCGGCTTCCTAAAGGAAAAGTCCATAGACCATTATTAAATTGATTTGGGAAAAATCCACTGCTATTTCTGGGATAAGCAGCATAAAATGTACTGAACTTTTTCGAGATCTTGCCAGGTATTTTTGACCTAGATTGGCCACTGCTGTAAACAGGATGCTAGGCTTGATGGACCTTTGGTCTGTCCCAGTTTGACAATACTTATGTACTTATGAACCTTTGGTGAAAAAGTTTTAGCCTCCACTCGACCGGCAAGTCATCCGGGACGGACACTTTTACTGCGGCTATGCTCTACTGCAGCCAGTCAAAAACTTGTCCCTTGCTTTGACTGGGGAGCAGCCAGGGCCTTAGGCACATGCTATTGACGTGAATAACTACTACTACTACTACTACTACTACTATTTAGCATTTCTATAGCGCTACAAGGCATACGCAGCGCTGCACAAACATAGAAGAAAGACAGTCCCTGCTCAAAGAGCTTACAATCTAATAGACAAAAAATAAATAAAGTAAGCAAATCAAATCAATTAATGTGAACGGGAAGGAAGAGAGGAGGGTAGGTGGAGGCGAGTGGTTACAAGTGGTTACGAGTCAAAAGCAATGTTAAAGAGGTGGGCTTTCAGTCTAGATTTAAAGGTGGCCAAGGATGGGGCAAGACGTAGGGCCTCAGGAAGTTTATTCCAGGCGTAGGGTGCAGCGAGACAGAAGGCGCGAAGGCGCGATGTCTGGAGTTGGCAGTAGTGGAGAAGGGAACAGATAAGAAGGATTTATCCATGGAGCGGAGTGCACGGGAAGGGGTGTAGGGAAGGACGAGTGTGGAGAGATACTGGGGAGCAGCAGAGTGAATACATTTATAGGTTAGTAGGAGAAGTTTGAACAGGATGCGAAAACGGATAGGGAGCCAGTGAAGGGTCTTGAGGAGAGGGGTAGTATGAGTAAAGCGACCCTGGCGGAAGATGAGACGGGCAGCAGAGTTTTGAACTGACTGGAGAGGGGAGAGGTGACTAAGTGGGAGGCCAGCAAGAAGCAGATTGCAGTAGAATAAGCGTGCTGGGGCTGAGCTGAGTAGGTTAGTGAGCTGAAGAGGTGTACCTACGCCTAGGATAGTAACAGGAACTCCTCCTTGGCTTCCAAAAGTCCTCCTAGCTCAGGAGGTTGATGCAGAAGGCGCCCGGCAGAAGAGAGAATAGATTGTATCAGTGTGTTTCTTGATTTGGTCAGCGACCTCCTCAACCTCCAAAAAAGAAAAAATTGCCAGAAGGCACAAAAAAACAGCTCTCCAATTGAGCAAATAAGGAGAGGACAAGAAAAAAAAAACACCTCCTCCTCACGTGGAAAAAGAAGACCTGAGGAGAATGCATTTGCGCGACACGCAGGAAGGCACTCGAGCACGGCTTGCGCTCCACAAAGCTCCCTTTTTTTTAGCTTTGGCAAATGCCGGACTGAGCGACGCAGATCAACATCACCCACCTGTGAGAATATAGAGGCCTGTTTGTCCTCGGAGAACCCATATTAAGAAAAATAAATGTCTTATAACAAGGTACCAGAGGCAAAAATAGATAAGTGACCCACCTAAAAATAGATAAGTGACCCACCTAAAATCACCAAGTCTTTGGCACAGCCAGGATTAGAACTGAAGCCCAAAGAAATAGTGCAAACTGCCACCAGGTCATAAAGTCCATGATATAGGTAAATCTTGAACTGACCTCTCAAGAGATTGAATCATAATGTAGTGCTCTAACCATAAAAGAGATAACTCTTCTTAATTAACTACCCCTGAGCTTTGGAGAAACTCACACTTTATTAACTGGCACACTGCATGCACCACTACATCAACAGGAAAAGAAGCAACACAATAGTGGTGTGGGCCAAGCACCAGGAGAACCGGATTCAATTCCCACTGCAGCTCCCTGAAACCCTGGGGAAGTCACTAACCCTCCATTGCCCCAGGTACAAAAACTTAGATTATAAACCCACTAGGGAAAGAGAAAGTACCTGTATATAATATGTAAACTGCTTTGGTTGTGCCACAGAAAAGCAGTATATCAAGTGAATTTGCAGTTCTCTGAATTTAGTCTCTAGTTGACTTTAATTCACATCCAGAGGTACCCAGGTTCAAATCCCACTGCTGCTCCCTGTGATCTTCAGCAAGTCACTTAACCCTTCATTGCCTCAGATACAGAATTAAGTAAGCCCTCTAGGGACAGGGACATACCTAGTGTACCTTGAGCTAATACTGAAAAAGGTGTGAGCAAAATACAAATGAATAAAAAATAATTTTTAGAACACGGTATTGGAATAGTAAATGTAGATGCAGATCACTATACTGAGTTGTGTTCAACTGTAGGCAAGCACTCAAACCACAAAAGAACCCTCCTTTAGTTACCAGCAATCCGTTTACTGCACTTACGTAACAAAAATGGGGTAGATAAGGTTATTGGCACCAAGGCTGGTGGTGGAGGCCTGCCAAGCTCGTAGCACAGGATGGAAGTAGCCACTATGAAGAAGCGTCTCCGTCTGCATATTTCTTCCACTAAATTCCAATAGTCCTAAAAGTATAAAGAAAGAGTACTGATTAACACACAAGTAACTACACATTATAGATTCAGATATTAACACTCTCCCATTTTAATCCCTGTTTATGAAGTTATGTTTTTATTTTCAAATGTGGTGTGTTTTATGCATTTTTTTATTTATGTATGTTAGGTGCAGTTTGTAAACCAATTATATCTGTATATGGTTAATAAATGTGATGCATTAATAAGTAATGCTTTACATCTTCATTCCATCCTGTTAGTAAATGTATCCAAAAGGTTCAGCATGAGAGCAAACCTCAGTATATGCAGACTATTATTCAGGGCCAGATCAAGGGACTGTGGCGCTCTGAGCCAAGTTTTGTTTATCTTTATTTAAAACTTGATATATAGCCTTTACATCACATTAGGTCAAAGCGGTTAACAACATAAAATAGTAACATAAAATCCAAACAATGGGGGAGCATCACATGACGTGTTGAGCGGAGCAGTCGCATGCTGGCTCTTCTCCAGGGTTCTCACTGCCTATTCCACATCTAAAAGCACTGTTTGAAAAACCAGATCCAAAAGACCCCGCTTACACAGGCAAGTTTCTTAGACAAATTTTTAATCACCAAAGACACGATCAATGCCGAGCTAGGGAATGAAAATAGAGAAAGATCGATCTTGGGGTGGCGATGACAAGATGGCGGCTGAAAGCATGTCCGTGTCCCCATCTTTCACTCCTATGCAGTTGCAGCAGATAACAGCAGTGAGACAGGCTTTGGAACCGCACCTGGGACAATTACCCAGCCAGCTGGCTAACTTAGAATCCCTGTTGGCTGAAACGAACCGCCGGACCACCGCCCTAGAAGAGCGAGTATCGGAGGTGGAGGATAAAGGGACTATCTTGGCGAAACAGCTGTCGGCGCTAGAAAAGCAAGTTTCATCACTCACTGCGCAATTAGACGACCTGGAAAATCGTTCTAGGAGGAATAGTCTCAGAGTAGTAGGTCTCCCAGAGTCCTTACCGGAAGCTTCATTGGGTGTGCTGCTGGAAAAATGGCTGAGCAAAGAATTTGCTTTATCCAATAGTATAGGTCCTTTGTGCCTTGAGCGCACAGATCGGGTGGGATAAGCCCAAAAATTAGCGAGTCGTCCTCAAGTGGTTATGATGAATATTTACAATTACATTCACAAAGTGGAGGAGTGTGGTAGCCGTGTTAGTCCACTCTTAAGGTTATCAATAGAAATCAAACAAAATAAAACATGGAAAAGAAAATAAGATGATACCTTTTTTATTGGACATAACTTAATACATTTCTTGATTAGCTTTCGAAGGTTGCCCTTCTTCCTCAGATCGGAAATAAGCAAATGTACTGATCACACCTTTACAGATGCAAACCAAATGGGGATAATAAACCTCTCGAACCATCAATTATCACAGCATGAGGTCTCGGTGCTATCCAAAGGGCTCTCATTCTGCCCGTCCAGGGAACTAGATGTAATCCAACTATACTCAGACCTAGAGGAATTCTTTAGAAAAATGCGCCTTAAAACACATTTCTATAATAAAGGGACACCAAACAGACCGGAATACAGTCTTAAACAAAAGAACACTTATTTCACCCCACAGGAGGGACAAAACTACAAGCTGGATAATTACATAGAAAGTTTCAGACACAGGGTGAAATCCCAACTTTCCAACAAACAAAAGAGAATCCTGTACAATCTTACCCCACCAGAAAGAGCGGCCATAAGAACCCTACAAACTAACGAACGCATTATCATCAAACCCGCAGACAAAGGAGGCGCAGTGGTAATTATGGACATACAAAAATACATTGAAGAGGGGCACAGACAGCTCTCAGACAATAAATACTACAGGAAACTAACTGAGGACCCCACACAGGATTACACAAAACAGCTGAAAGACCTTATCAAAACATTTCCTACACAAGCGCAACCTCACCTGAAGAAACTCAAACCAAATCAACCTTCCGTGGGCACATTCTACATGCTACCCAAGATCCACAAATCGGGAAACCCTGGCAGACCAATCATATCAGGTATTGGCACACTCACAGAAGAAATATCTGGATTCATAGACGGAATTCTGAAACCTCTCGTACACAAAACTAACAGCTTCATACAAGACACCACAGACTTTCTGAATAAATTGAAAAATATCAAGCAACTACCACCTAACACCCTTCTGGTCACGATGGATGTAGAATCACTATACAGCAACATTCCACATGCGGATGGCATAGCTGCATGTGGAAGACTCCTAAAAAAATCCACACTGGACCATCAATACTCACCAGAAACTATTACAAAATTAATCAAATTCATTTTAACTCACAACTACTTCCACTTTAACAATGATATCTATCTGCAAATAATGGGCACTGCGATGGGCACCAGGACAGCACCCCAATATGCCAACCTTTTTATGGCTGAGCTGGAAGAGACAATTCTGAATACACACCAGACCAAACCTCTAAAATACTACCGGTACATCAATGACATTTTTATGATTTGGACGGAGGGTGAAGAAACTCTGAAACAATTTTATTCTGCCTTCAATACATACCATCCTACAATCAGATTCAAAATTGACTACTCCCCAGAAAAAGTCAATTTTTTGGACACCACGGTCTCAATCAGTGATGGCTGTATACAAATATCTATATACAAGAAACCCACAGACAGATGCAGCTACCTCCACAACTCCAGCTTCCATCCTTCACATACAAAAAGATCCATCATTTACAGCCAAGCCACAAGATACCACCGTATCTGCTCTGACCCAGGGGACAGAGACAGACACCTTAAAACCCTGACTGAATCCTTCAAACAGAAAGGCTACAACCCCAAAATAATCTCCAAGAATATTGCCTCCTCCCTCAAAACACCCAGGGAGAATCTGCTACAGTACAAAAAGAAAAAATCCACAGACAGAATCCCGCTTGTAGTGACATACAATCCAGAGCTGGAAAAACTGAGGAAAATCATAAGAGATCTACAACCTATACTCCAGGAGGATGAATTACTGAAAGAGATATTCCCATCCCCACCAGTACTGGCCTTCCAACAGCCACCCAATTTAAAACACAAGCTAATCAGAAGTAAACTTCCATCACAGACTGAAAAGGAACAGAAGGGCACACTTCCCTGTAATTTATCCAGTTGCAAACTATGCCAAAATATTTCACAGGACCCCAAAGTCATCCACAAAGGAAAGATATTCAACATAAAGGGATCTTTCACTTGCTCATCTTCCAATGTGGTATCATTCAGTGTAAAAAATGTAACGAAGGATGCTATATTGGAGAAACAGGCCAGATGCTTAAGACAAGATTCAATTTACATAGACATCATATGAACAATACTGGTGCCAGCAGGGTTCCCACGCCTGTTGGTCAACATTTTACAGGACCAGGACACTGTACCAGTGACTTCACAGTGAGAATCCTGAAAGGTAACTTTAAAACCATACAAGAACCTAAGACCTTTGAAGTCAGAATGATTGAATATTTTAACACCCAACAGAAAGAACTTAACAAGGATCTGGGGTTCCTAGCCCATTATAAACCATAAAGCTGTATGTCTCGGTTGATCACCCCACCCCTCACCTATCCACACCCATCCTGTTAGAATATCAATGATATGCTTTGATGTCCCCATGCATACTTCCTACCCACCCCCCCTCCTCCCACCCTGTCAGACTGTCATAGTAATGCTTGAATGTTTTCACTTGTATGCACTGTCAGCTAGCACATTTGCTTATTTCCGATCTGAGGAAGAAGGGCAACCTTCGAAAGCTAATCAAGAAATGTATTAAGTTATGTCCAATAAAAAAGGTATCATCTTATTTTCTTTTCCATGTTTTATTTTGTTTGATTTCTATTGATTCACAAAGTGGAAATTCTTCGAAGACTGCGTCAAAAATGAAATATTTTGAAGTATGAGGGCGCCCCCGGTACAAATATTTCAGGATTATTCTCAGGCCCTGCAGGAACGTAGGCGCAAATTTTCTCCAATCTGCACTTTGCTTCGCAATAAGTAGGTGCGCATCATATTTCTCTACCCAACCCTGCTCAAGATTTTACATGAAGGGAAGTGGAAGTGGCATAGCTTTGACTCTCCAACACGAGCCCAGGACTTTCTCCAATCCATCTCTACCTCAGTAGAACCAAAGTAAGGAACCTGAACGCAAAAGGTTAGCTAATATGAATGTCCTGCTCTTATACTATGTGAGTATTAGCTCTCTATAGGTAGAGGAGTTGATAAGATTACCGATGTTATCTTTTGTTACTAATTTCCTGTGAAAATAGGGCGCAGGATCCCAAAATCTTAAGTGATCCTTTGAAGTCTCAGCTACACAGTGAGGTAGTGAGATATTCTGGGTTACTTAAAAAGGGAAGGAAGGGGGTTACAGATGAGATGTGGTGTGGATGTAGTGGCTGTGCTGTATGGATGCGAGGATGGGCATTGCGAGGGGAGGGAGAGTCCCTTCCAGGTGAGGCTGGGCACCTGGAAGCTGGAATGTACAAAGGCGGTTGCATGCATATGCTACATTTTATTGAAGATAAGTAGGAAACAAACTAGATCCTCTCATAGAATGTGTGTGGAATAGGTTCCCCAATAAAGCGGAAGAAAGTTTTGGGGGCCCTTAAGTGTCACTCGGCTGACATTGCCTGGAGGAACACTTAAAGCTTAAGCAACAATGGGTGAGGGAGGTTTTCGACTCGCCGGCGGTGGGGCGAAAGGGTGGGGTAGCAATACCCCTAAGCAAATCCTTACAAAGTATAGCACGCTTGCTTTTTCAGGACGATACCAGGCATTATATTGGCCTGTTATTAAATATGCAGGGCAAGGGTCACGTGATGCGATGATGGGAAGTAGACATATCTCGTTCCTCTCGACAGACCCCTTGCCCTCCAAAGCTTTATTTCAATTGTTTTATTCCCCAGAACTGCAATATAAATTTATCAGGGTTGAAGTCCTCATTCTTATGGACAGATATATAGCAAAACTGAGCAGAGAAATGACGGGGAAAACCTGCAAAATAGCGAAGGAGAAGACCAGGGAAACAGACAACAAGATGGCGGAGATGGAGTTTCCTGCCTTGACCTTCTCGGAGGAACAACTAAATCAACTTACCATGGCAGTGGGCAAGGCGATGGACATGAAGCTTGAATGGTTATCAGAGCAACTGATGGGATTAGAGACACTCCTGGCGGATACAATACGACAAGCTGGATAATTAGAACATCGAATGTCCGCACTAGAAGACGCTGCCCCACAAGCCAGAGCGACGTTTTCAGCAATGGAGCAGCAGCTAAAGGCACAAGGAGAAAAACTGGAGGACCCTGAAAACTGGTCTTGACATGGGAATATTCAGTTTATAGGGCTACCAGAGAGTGTGTCAGACCAGTCATTACCCACCGTGTTCGAAAAATGGCTGTCATCAGAATTTGCATTATCAGATAACATGGGGCCTATTTACCTGGAGCGGGCCCACCGTATTGGCAGAATGCAAGAAGGCAGGTGTGGGCCAAGACCAGTGATTATAAAGATCCATAATTATATACATAAGATGGAGATTCTTAGAGGATACTGCCAGAAAAGAGACTCATTACAGTTTGAAGGAGTGCAAATTTGAATCTTTCAGGATTACTCACAGGCGTTTCAAGAGCGCAGGAGAAGATTTCAACCATTATGTGCATCTCTTCCTGAAAAAAAATACAAGTTTATGTTCCTATATCCAGCGGTGTTGAAGGCTTTTGCTAAAGGAACGTGGCACGCCTTTGATTCGGTAGAAGCGGCACAGACATTCATGAATAGTGAGAGCAGTGCTTAATAAGATCAAGGACTTATTGGAAGACCAACCATGGAACCTTGTTTTTTTTTCTTCATCAATGCAGAAGGAGGGCTATCTAGTAACTGTCAAGATTTGTTTGGGCTACGGCACATTTTGCAATCAAGATAGGACTTCCGTGGTACTACTAAACGGAGAACACCATAACGATTCTATAAATGAGAGTGACAGGAGAGATTTTTTTTTCTACTGTGTAGCTGTCAGGTAACATGAAGAGAGGGGCGAGGGGTCCCAGCACACTGAGCATGATCTTTGGTAGCTGCTTACCTGTGAAGGTGGATGGGCTGTTACTGGTGGTTATGTATATGGGGGTATGGATGGGGAGGTGGAGAGAGAGGGGGGAGTTGGTAAAGGGATTGGGGAGGGATGGGAAGGGAAAGGGAGAGGAGTTAAAAGTTACAGAGTTGCAATCGATTCAGATATAAAGAGATAATTGATAGCTGGGTAATTAACATTCATGTTTGCTTGTTTAAGGTGGGAATTGGGAGTGTTTTAGTGGGAAAAGGGGACCGTGGAGGCTGGGATACTAAGGGACAGGGACAGGTTTACACTGTGTTCAACTGTATATATGATATGAGTAGATATGTCCCCCAGTGAGTTAAATATTCTCTCTTGGAATGTGTCTGGTATACCATCTCCAATTAAAAGAACAAAGATCTTGACATTATTGCAGCAGCATCATGCAAATACAGCATGCTTACAGGAAACAAAATTATCAGACCAGGAACATCTGAAATTAAGGCAGGCCTGGGTAGGAGAAGTATATCACACCTCGGCCTCCGAGAAAAAGGGTAGGGTGGAAATCCTAATCCGGAAAACTTTACCATGTACAATAAAAGAAATCTGTAAAGATGAACATGGCAGATATATATTATTGCAAATCACTCACCTGGGGACCATATTTTATCTGCTAGGGGTCTATGCACCTAATAATTATCAGCATGCCTTTTTCTTAGAGCTAATTCGAGTGGGACGGAGAACCTTAGGTCACCCATTGGTACTGGCAAGCAACTTGAACAGAGCATTAGATTTTACACTGGATAGATCTAGTGGGCGTCCAATAGCCAACAAAGGCTCTGCCTAGAGAAGGATATCTTTTTTATGTGACTCTCTAGATCTAGTATACCCCTGGAGGCTTTTACATCCCACGAAAAGAGACTACACTCATCTACCTAGAGCCCATAGCACTTGGTCACACATAGACTATATTTCAGTGACTAGAACCTTTTTCTCTCTAGTACTTAAGGCAGATCTGGGCCCCCAGGAGGTGTCAGATCACGCTTACAATTCAAGTTACATTAGAAATAGGAGAGGCGAGAACTCCTCCCCCCACCCCCCAGGAAACTGGAGATTCCTGGCTTATCTATATGGAGATAGGTCCTTTCAGAATTACTTACAGAAAGAAGGAAGGCCTGCGAGGCAACCAATGTGGCAACATAAGGATGAGCCACAACCTTTTTGGAATGCAGCTAAGGTGATGATCACGGGGAACATAATAGCCTATGTAGTGGCAAGGAATAAACACACAGCACAGGAAATAATACATTTTGAGAAAAAGTTGAATATAGCAAATAAATTGTATGTGCATGCACGGATGAAATCCTCTAAGGATGCATATATGGCCACACAAATTGCACTTAATGCGTTAATTCATGAGAGAACAAGGAGAATGCTATTTTATCGGAAATATTCATTTTTTAGATTTGGAAACAGACCGGGAAAATTATTAGCCCAATCAGCGAAGCAGCAGCAGGAGTCAAGGTTTATAGCTTCCTTACAGAACTCATCGGGAACAGAAGTTACAAAACCAAAGGATATAGCACAGTACTTCTATCAGTATTTTCAGAAATTTTATACAGCAGTGCCAAAACCTATAGGCCCTCAATTGAAAGATTACCTAGAAGGTTGAGGTTTGCCGAAATTATCAGAGGACCAGATAGCAAAATTACAATCACTTCTCCAAGCAAAAGAAATACAGACATGCATTAAGAATTTACAATGTTATACAGCACCGGAGCCAGATGGCTTCACAGCAGAATTTTAAAAGATACTTACACCTCATTTAATTGGCCCGCTACACTCGAACTATGTGGAGACTGTGGATAGTGAAAGTTTTCCGATGTACTCCAACACAGCATTAATATCCTTAATCCCAAAGCCAGGTAAGTAAAAACACAACTGTGCCTCTTATATAAACCCATTTCATTATTAAACGTGGATATTAAAATTCTAGCTCGAATATTGGCTTCCCGTGTTTGGTGGGAGGCCACCAGGTGGGTTTTATTACAGGACGCCACTCAGTAATCAACGTAAGGAAGGTATTGTTGGTGATGTCTGGGGCCCAGATGGCTGGGATACAGGGGATGCTGGTGGGACTCGATGCAGAGAAGGTGTTTGATCAAGTCAGATGGTCTTACCTTTTTTCTGTGTTACAGTATGTGGGAATGGCAGGTTGATTTTATAAAGCCATTCAAATGCTTTACAAAGCCCCTATGGCATATATATTGGTAAATGGGGTTAGTATGGACCACTTCACAATAGAGAGAGGTACCAAGCAGGGCTGTCCTCTTTCTCCATTGTTATTTGCATTGTATTTAGAGCCGCTACTTAGAACAATAAGAGGGAACTCAGATATCACAGGGTTACGTTTAGGGACTAAGGAACTTAAGGTCCTCGCATACACAGACGATCTATTGTTTATGTTATCAAACCCATTGCAGACACTCACACGTGTGTTAAGTGTGACAGATGAATTTGGTTACTTCTCGGGTTTTACTTTAAATTTAGATAAATCTGTAGCGCTCCCTTTACAAGGAACTGTTCGTAAGCTATGGACAACTACTTTTCCCTTGCAGTGGGAAGATTCGAGTCATCTATACAATGCAAATATTGATTCTTTAATGAACCTGTTAGCGAATGAGTTACAAACATGGCAGCAAATCCTGGTAGCGTAGGAGGGACGCACTGCCTTGTATAATATATGTTTATCATCCCATGCTGGTTATACGTCATTCAGATGTTGCCAATAACTCTTTCCCGTGCACATGAAAAGAAAATTAATAATTTGCTTTCACGATTTTTGTGGAAGGGAAAGAGTGCGATTACCAATTTCAGTTCTTCATAAGCCAAGACCTAAGGTAGGCATGGGACTATTAAAGCCTTGGCATGTGGCATGCGTCACATAGCAGATTGGTTTCGTGGAACGGCCCATTTTTCAGTGCAAGAGGCAGAGGTTGGCTTGGGGGCACCCTGGCATTTTAGTTATTTGTTACAGACAGACAACTTGCTTTGGAAAACACACCCAACTAGATCTTTATTCTACACTTCACTCCGCAGAGTGTGGCAACGGGTGGGACAACTGCTAGGAAAAGATACAAGAGTGATGCCCTTTCTTCCACTGGTAGGAAATCAGACATTTACTCCGGGGTTCTCGGAGGGGGCAATATATTTGTTTCAAGTGGTGCAAGATAATGGAAAGATAAAATCTTTGACAGATTTACAGAAGGAATATAGATTGGGCCCACAGACATATTTTCAGTACTATCAGTTACATCATTATATAGCCTCTCTACTGGAGGGGGGCACTCTCCTTGTCCTCTCAAGAGGTCATCACAGAGACATATTGGTTAGATGCACAACTGTTGGACCCCTGTGCTGCTATCACAGACAATTACATGAAGGAATAAGAGAACTAGCTTAGGAGAATTATCATGACAAATGGCTGAGAGACTTAGGTATTACTATAACAAAGGACCAATTTAAAAGCTGCATACTTCAAAGGCAAAAGGCTTCTTTAGACGCACTGCATGATGAGCTGCAAAACCAGTTCTACCTTCACTTGTATGTGTCTCCATATAGAGCGTATTTAGCTAAATTACGTTTAAAGGCAGACTGCCTGAAGTGTTCTCAAGAACCTGCTACACTGGGCCACATATTTTGGAAATGCCCCCAAGTAGTGTCATTCTGGAAACAGATGGTATTCCATGTTAATTGTCTGCAGAAGATTAGATGGCAACCCAACGCAGACATATTATTTGATAAATTCGCAGGTATGCCATTTCAAGAGGACTAATGAGTTTCTTAAGAAGAGCAATACTGCTGGGGAAAAAGTGTATCTTAACAAATTGGATGGACAAAGAACCCCCAATGGTGGCACAATGGAGATCTGCCATGATACAACTAGCTGCGCTAGCAAGGAAATCACTATCATTGGACACAGCTCATGGACGAACATTCCAAGCTCATTGGGAACCTTTTTGGTCCTCACTCTCACCATTAGCCCGTAGTAGACTGCTGAATTGAAACGCTGTGAGATTTAGTTTGATTAGATAGGGGGGAGTAAGGAGAGGGAGGGTAGTGGGGGAGATGGAAGAGAGAAGAGATATTATTTGAAATATGGATGTAAATTTTCTGTGGTTTTTGTAGTTGATATATGTTATTATACATCCAAAGAAGATTATAAAAAAAAAAATATATATATATATATATATATACACACACACAGGGCAAAGAGTTTTTGAAGGTGGGGGTATATGGTCCAGTCCCAAGGGAGAGCTCCTTTTATTGTAAGTTGCTGAGTGATTGCCAGCGTCATGCTGGTCTTCCAAAGATAGTGGCAAGAGACATGAATTTGAATTATGCTCTCCAGATGGACCGCTTGTAAGGGTTGCACGTGTTGAAACAGGGAGGGGACGACAGAACTGAAGGTTTTTTGTAAGGTGTTGGATCTTGTAAATTCTTGGCGCCTCTTACACCCCAACAAGAGAGACTACATTCACACCTCACGGGCCCATCTTACACCTTCCTGATTTGATTACATATTTGTTCAAAGTGGGGTCTTCCCTCGAGTGTTGGCGCCCATAATTGGGATCACGCTCTAATTTGAATTGATTTAAAGATGGATTCCCAATTCTGTCGGCAACAGGGTTGGTTGTTTCCAACCTCACTATACTCATCTGCAGATTTCCTAGCTTATTTGCGTAAGCAATGGGAAGAATTTGTCTCCCACAATGCTCAGCACATTGATGATCTGGGGCTCTTCTGGCCCACTAGCAGGGTTGTCATGCAAGGGGCCATTATTGCTTACGTCAGCACCTACAAAAAACGTTTGGCTCAGGGAATCATCACATTAGAACACCAGCTTAGGGCAGCTAAGCGAAGATATGTGACAGCACCCACTCCCGCCATTGCAGGCCACTAAGGAAAAATTAGGTTCTTACCTTGGTAATTTTCTTTCCTTTAGTCACAGCAGATGAATCCATTAACTGATGGGTTATGTCCGCCTACCAGCAGGTGGGGATAGAGAACACTGAAAAACCATAGTGCTCTATGGACGGCTAGCTCCATCTGCCTTCAGTATTTCTCTATCTCCCAGCAGATGTGGACGTAGCTTGATCAGCTCCTGGAAAAAATTCTGCCTGGGGTGGCTCTTGTGCTTTTCCCAGTTGAAGCTGGGGTGTTGTGGCTGGTGGTGCCCACTTTGAAGGCATATAGGTTCGCCCTTTCCCTTCCTTACCCATCCCCCTGCCTACCGGAGGACCTCTGTTGCTGCCTGCCTCCAACTTTCCTCACAGCGTTAAAAAAAAAAAAAAAAAAAAAAAAAAGGAGTACGCATTGGTTCTGCGTAGTTATTCTGAGGCTATTTTCCACGTGCAGCTTGACCGGAGCTCATTTGACTCGGTCTTTTGAGGTGAGAATGGTGCCCAGCTCTTCCGGGGAGGTCCTGCGGACGCAGTTCCAATCATCTGCTGCTGATGACAAGGAAAATGTCACTAAACTTCCATATTCATGAACGTACCTTATGCTCCAAGTCATATAGGCAGTATAAAAAATGTCACATGACAAACCTAATTCCTGCCATGAAACCTCTGCGCAAAATGATTTTACTACTAATGCTTATCACTTCTATAGTGCAACCTGGCATACACACTTTACAGTTATGCATAAGAGACGTTCCCAGTTCAGTAGAGCTTATAATCTAATCAAAACTCATAAAACATAGGAGATACTAGGAGTTAGAGACAGTTGATCACAACATGATCTGCACAAAGACATTATAATATAGTGTGTCTTATTTTTTAATTCCTTTCCTAATATTTTATACTGCCACCATACATCGAACTAGAATTCCAATATATTCTCCATAATTATCCCAATATCCTTTTTTAGGGGTAGTGACACTTACCCAAAACACATACTAGGAAATGTAGTTGGAAAGCAATGACCACAAATGCTCACAGTCTAAGCAATAAAATTCATGACCTTCAAGCCCTGATGTTGGAGACTGACTTGGACATAGTTGCAGTCACAGAGACATGGCTCCATGGTTCCCATGAATGGGATGTAAACATACCAGGCTATAATCTTTTTAGGAAGGATAGAGAGGGACGTAAAGGTGGAGGAGTAGCTCTGTATGTGAGAGATGATATCACAGCAACTGAAATGACAGGGAAGTGGAGAAAGGAAGAAGCAATATGGATCACCTTAAAAAGAGAGGATAGAACCTTGGTCCACGTGGGTGTTGTCTATAGACCCCCGACACAATTGGAAGAACTAGATAAAGATCTGATCGCTGATATTCAAAAGTTGGGGAAGAAAAGAGAGGTGCTGTTGTTGGGAGATTTTAATCTGCCGGATGTAGATTGGAAGGTTCCGTCTGCAAAATTGGAAAGAAGTAGAGAGATTGTGGATGCTTTCCAAAGTGCTCTGCTCAGACAAATGGTGAACGAACCCACGAGGGAGGGAGCCACGTTGGATCTGGTGCTCACGAATGGGGATAGTGTGTCAAATGTCCAAGTGGCTGCACACCTGGGAAACAGTGACCATCAAACGGTTTGTTTTGATGTAACGGCTCTTGTGGATGGCGGCCACTCTAAACTCAAAGTCCTGGATTTCAAGCGAGCTGACTTTAACAAAATGGAAGAATACCTGAGGAAGGAGCTGATGGGCTGGGAGGACATACGAGAAGTGGAAGGACAGTGGTCCAGGCTAAAAAAAAGTAATAAACAGGGCCACAGACCTTTATGTAAGGAGGGTAAATAAAAGCAAGAGATAAAGGAAACCGATATGGTTTTCAAAGCAAGTGGCTGAGAAAATAAAGGCTAAAGAGTTAGCGTTCCAGAAATACAAAAAATCTGAAGTAGAGGAACACGGGGAGGAATACCGGAGGAAACTGAAAGAAGCCAAGAGAGAGGTACGTCTGGCGAAGGCGCAAGCGGAAGAACAAATGGCTAGAAATGTACGGAGGGGAGACAAAAACTTCTTCAGGTATATTAGTGAAAGGAGAAAGACTAAAAAGGGGATTGTGAGACTAAAAGATACAGCAAAACGCTATGCAGAAAATGATGAAGAAAAAGCCAATTTGCTAAATAGATACTTTTGTTCTGTTTTTACTGAAGAAAATCCTGGGGAAGGACCGAGAGGGACTGGCAAAAGTACACCTGAAAACGAAGTGGATAGAGCACCGTTCACGGAAGAGAGTGTATATGAACAACTTGGAAAGCTAAAGGTGGACAAAGCCATGGGGCCGGACGGGATCCACCCCAGAATACTGAGGGAACTCAGAGAGGTTCTGGCGGGTCCTCTTAAAGATTTGTTTAATAAATCCTTGGAGACGGGAGAGGTTCCGAGGGATTGGAGAATGGCGGAGGTGGTCCCTCTTCACAAAAGTGGGGATAGGGAAGAAGCTGGAAACTACAGGCCGGTAAGCCTCACTTCGGTTATTGGAAAAGTAATGGAAGCCATGCTGAAGGAAAGGATAGTGAATTTCCTGGAAGCCAATAAGTTGCAAGATCCGAGACAACATGGTTTCACCAAAGGGAAGTCGTGCCAAACGAATCTCATTGAATTCTTTGACTGGGTGACGGGAGAATTGAATCAAGGACATGCTATGGACGTCATCTACTTAGATTTCAGCAAGGCTTTTGACACGGTTCCCCACAGGAGGCTCTTGAATAAATCAGAAGGGCTGAAGATAGGACCCGAAGTGGTGAACTGGATTAGGAACTGGTTGACGGGCAGACGCCAGAGGGTGGTAGTGAATGGAGTTTGCTCGGAGGAGGGAAAGGTGAGTAGTGGAGTGCCTCAGGGATCGGTGCTGGGGCCCATTCTGTTCAATATATTTGTGAGTGACATTGCCGAAGGGTTACAAAGGTAAAGTTTGCCTTTTTGCGGATGACACCAAGATTTGCAACAGAGTGGACACCCCGGAGGGAGTGGAAAACATGAAAAAAGATCTGAAGAAGCTAGAAGAATGGTCTAACGTTTGGCAATTAAAATTAAATGCGAAGAAATGCAAAGTGATGCACTTAGGGAGTAGAAATCCAAGGGAGGCGTTTGTGTTAGGTGGGGAGAGCCTGATAGACACGGACGGGGAGAGGGATCTTGGGGTGATAGTATCTGAGGACCTGAAGGCGATGAAACAGTGCGACAAGGCGGTGGCCGTAGCGAGAAGGTTGCTAGGCTGTATAGAGAGAGGTGTGACCAGCAGAAAACAGGAGGTTTTAATGCCCCTGTATAAGACGTTGGTGAGGCCCCACCTGGAGTATTGTGTTCAGTTTTGGAGGCCGTACCTTGCGAAGGATGTTAAAAAAATGGAAGCGGTGCAAAGAAAAGCTACGAGGATGGTATGGGAGTTGCGTTACAAGACGTATGAAGAGAGACTTGCTGACCTGAACATGTATACTCTGGAGGAAAGGAGGAACAGGGGTGATATGATACAGACGTTCAAATATTTGAAAGGTATTAATCCGCAAACAAATCTTTTCCGGAGATGGGAAGGCGGTAGAACGAGAGGACATGAAATGAGATTGAAGGGGGGCAGACTCAGGAAAGATGTCAGGAAGTATTTCTTCACGGAGAGGGTGGTGAACGCTTGGAATGCCCTCCCGCGGGAGGTGGTGGAGATGAAAACAGTAACGGAATTCAAGCATGCGTGGGACAGGCATAAAGGAATCCTGTGCAGAAGGAATGGATCCACAGAAGCTTAGCTGAAATTGGGTGGCGGGGGGAAGAGGGGTTGGTGGTTGAGAGGCTAGGATGGGGGAGGGCAGACTTATACGGGGTCTGTGCCGGAGCCGGTGATGGGAGGTGGGACTGGTGGTTGGGAGGCGGGAAATACTGCTGCACAGACTTATACGGTCTGTGCCCTGAAAAAGACAGGTACAAATCAAGGTAAGGTATACACATATGAGTTTATCGTGGGCAGACTAGATGGACCGTGCAGGTCTTTTTCTGCCGTCATCTACTATGTTACTATGTTAATATGGAATCCAGTATTATGTTACTTCTGGGTTCTTACCCAGAGCTCTGGGGGAGCTCTGTGTAAAAAGAAATTGAAATTCTGCACAAAATGTTTGAAAATTCTGTGCACTTTATTTGTAATTTTCTCATGCAGAATTCCTGCATTATAAGGGCTGACTCCTCCTCCCAGGCACGAAATACTCTCACTACCCCCACAGTTATTTCCTTCCTCAGGTTCCATTTTCTCCAGGTCTCTCAAGGCTTCTATCCCTGCCACTCCCCTAAGTTCAGTCCCCTCTGCCCCTTCTCCACATTGAATATTTCCCATTTTCACATCTCCCTCATTCCCCCTCTGTTCACCTGTTCTCTAACCTCTAGCAGCTCTATGCCTTCTACAGTTCTCTCTCCCTGACTCCCAACAAGACCTCAATTCTGTCTATCCCCGAGGTCTCTTCTGCCACACCACCCTGTCTACCTTTCTCCATGGCATACACCATGCAAGCCTTGCAGAAGGCTATTTCCCTGAAGATGTTAATTGTTTGTCCATTTTAAAAAACAGTTCTCTCAATCCTTCTCCCACTTCGTTACCAACCGATAAAGTGAAGTTACTCACCTGTAGCAGGTGTTCTCCAAGCAATCTTTAACTTTAAGTCTTTGGCAGCATTGCACCACACATGTGCAAGTCTTCCCACTCATCGTGAGTGAGCAGGACCAGCAGTACAGCATCAAAGCTAAAAGAATACAACTCCTAGGGGAGGTGGAAGGTGGACATAAGAATGCACATCCCCTGAGAACTCTTGCTACTGGTGAATAACTTTGCTTACTCCGAGGACAAGCAGGACATCGTTTCTCACATATGGGAATCCTTAGCTACCAGGCTCACCGCAAACAATCCAATGAGAATAGGAACTTGCAACAGCAAGGGAACCAGGAACCAATCAACCTAAACTTATATACACTTTTGCTATGAGGATGCAGTTTAGGAGGGTGGAGTTGGATTCTAGATACCAAACAAATTCTGCAGGATTGTCTCACTGAACTTATTGTTGCATCAGGCACTCTGCTCAAGGCAGTAATGAGATGTGAATGTGTGGACATAGTAACATATAGTAACATAGTAACATAGTAGATGACGGCAGAAAAAGACCTGCATGGTCCATCCAGTCTGCCCAACAAGATAAACTCATATGTGCTACTTTTTGTGTATACCTTACCTTGATTTGTACCTGTCCTTTTCAGGGCACAGACCGTGTAAGTCTGCCCAGCACTATCCCGGCCTCCCACCAACCAGCCCCGCCTCCCACCACCGGGTCTGGCACTGACCGTATAAGTCTGCCCAGCACTATCCCCGCCTCCCGCCACCGGCTGTGCCACCCAATCTCGGCTAAGCTCCTTAGGATCTATTCCTTCTGAACAGGATTCCTATATGTTTATCCCACGCGTGCTTGAATTCTGTTACCGTTTTCATTTTCACCACCTCCCGCGGGAGAGCATTCCAAGCATCCACTACTCTCTCCGTGAAGAAATACTTCCTGACATTTTTCTTGAGTCTGCCCCCCTTCAATCTCATTTCATGTTCTCTCGTTCTACCTCCTTCGCATCTCCGGAAAAGGTTCGTTTGCGGATTAATACTTTTCAAATATTTGAACGTCTGTATCGTATCACCCCTGTTTCTCCTTTCTTCCAGAGTATACATGTTCAGGTCATCAAGTCTCTCCTCATACATCTTGTAACGCAAATCCCTTACCATTCTCGTAGCTTTTCTTTGCACCGCTTCAATTCTTTTTACATCCTTCGCAAGGTACGGCCTCCAAAACTGAACACAATACTCTAGGTGGGGCCTCACCAACGACTTATACAGGGGCATCAACACCCCCTTTCTTCTGCTTGTCACACCTCTCTCTATACAGCCTAACAACCTTCTAGCTACGGCCACCACCTTGTCACACTGTTTCATCGCCTTCAGATCCTCAGATACTATCACCCCAAGATCTCTCTCCCTGTCCGTTCCTATCAGGCTCTCCCCCGCCTAACACATATGTCTCCCGAGGATTTCTATTCCCTAAGTGCATCACTTTGCATTTCTTCGCGTTGACTTTTAATTGCCAAACGTTAGACCATTCTTCTAGCTTCCTCAGATCCTGTCTCATGTTTTCCACTCCATCCCGGGTGTCCACTCTATTAAAGATCTTAGTATCATCCGCAAATAGGCAAACTTTACCTTCTAACCCTTCGGCAATGTCACTCACAAATATATTGAACAGAATCGGTCCCAGCACCGATCCTTGAGGCACACCACTACTCACCTTTCCCTCCTCCGAGCGAATTCCATTCACCACCACCCTCTGGCTTCTGTCCGTCAACCAGTTCCTAATCCAGTTCACCACTTCGGGTCCTATCTTCAGCCCATCCAGTTTATTTAAGAGCCTCCTGTGGGGAACCATGTCAAAAGCTTTGCTGAAATCTAAGTAGATTACGTCCATAGCTCATCCCTAATTCTCCTGTCACCCAATCAAAGAATTCAATGAGATTCGTTTGGCACGATTTCCCTCTGGTAAAACCATGTTGTCTCGGATCTTGCAATTTATTGGCTTCCAGGAAATTCACTATCCTTTCCTTCAGCATCGCTTCCATTACTTTTCCAATAACTGAAGTGAGGCTTACCGGCCTGTAGTTTCCAGCTTCTTCCCTATCATCACTTTTGTGAAGAAGAACCACCTCCGCCATTCTCCAATCCCTCGGAACCTCTTCCGTCTGCAAGGATATATTAAACAAATCTTTAAGAGGACTCACCAGACCCTCTATGAGCTCCCTCAATATCCTGGGGTGGATCCCATCCAGTCCCATGGCTTTGTCCACCTTTAGCTTTTCAAGTTGTTCATACACACTCTCTTCCGTGAACGGTGCTCTATCCACTTCAATCTCATTTGTACATTTTGCACTCCATCACGGTCCTTCTCCAGGATTTTCTTCTGTGAAAACAGAACAAAAGTATCTATTTAGCAAATTTGCTTTTTCTTCATCGTTATCCACATAGTGGTTCGCAGTATCTTTTAGTCTCACAATTCCCTTTTTAGTCATTCTTCTTTCACTAATATACCTGAAGAAATTTTTGCCACCCCTTCTTACATTTCTAGCCATTTGTTCTTCTGCTTTCGCCAGACGTATCTCTCTCTTGGCTTCTTTCATTTTCATCCGGTATTCCTCCTCGTGTTCCTTTTCTTGAGTTTTTTTGCATTTCTGGAACGCCAACTCTTTAACCTTTATTTTCTCAGCCACTTGCTTGGAGAACCATATCGGTTTCCTTTTTCTCTTGCTTTTATTTACTTTCTTTACATAAAGGTTCGTGGCCCTATTTATAGCTTCCTTCAGCCTGGACCACTATCTTTCCACTTCTCGTATTTCCTCCCCGCCCATCATCTCCTTCCTCAGGTATTCCCCCATTTTACTAAAGTCAGCACGCTTGAAATCCAGGACTTTGAGTTTTGAGTGGCCGCTCTCCACTTTAGCTGTAATATCAAACCAAACCGTTTGATGGTCACTGCCGCCCAGGTGGGCACCCACTCGAATATTTGACACGCTAAGACCACGTTGCAGAATTTGCAAATTTCTTCAATGGAGACTGACCTTAAGTAGGTTACTGACGCAGCCATGGCTCTGGCTGAGTCATGACATGACCCTCGAGAGTCAACCCAGCCTAAGCACATTTAAAGGAAATACAATCTACCAACCAATTTGTCAGAGTGCTCCTACTGATGTCTGCCCCCATCCTATTTGGATCAAAATAAGCAAAAAGCTGGGTGGACTATCTATGAGCTTTAGTCTACTCCAGATAAAAGGCTAAGGCTCGCTTGCATTCAAGGTGTGCAGAGCACTTTCACCAGGATGGGCATGAGCTCTCAGTAAAAATGCTGAAAGAACTATACACTTAAGGTAAATCCAACACCCCCTTCAGAAAGAACTTAGGATTGTCGTGTGCTCGAGGACCCTGGCATACTGTCAGGCTTCTTCCCCGGGAGCACTGGGTTCGTGAGCCCATGGGCCACTACCATGGAGCGGCAGTGGCAGGCAAGATCACCTCCAAGGTAGAGATGAGACAAAACTGGACCGGAACCCTGGACTGGAGTTCTACATCGGAACACTCGGAACTGGAACGCACCGGACGGGTGCGCACTGGAGTGGGGCCCGCTGGACTGGAACACACTGGAGGGCCCCACAGGACTGGAACATACAGGAGTGAAACCCGCTGGACTGGAACACACTGGACCTAAGCTTCACCTACGCTTGACCACCTTTCCCCGAGGGTTGAGCCCTCAGGTTCTGGCAGCCGGTAGGACTTACAGGAAAACCCGGAACTGGAACTTGCAAGCAGGAACAGCAGGAATGAAGATCCAGGAGTGCCCCCTGGCACCTAGGCGCAGGCAAGGCCGACAGGCAGGGACTGTCCGGGTTCTGGCAGTCGGCAGGTTTAAACACAATGACTAGTAAACTGTACCTAGGCTAATAGAAACGCTATACCCAGGCAAACCAGTCATACACAAGAAACATACACTAGGTAACTCAGGAGACTAGTAAAGCTATACACCAGCTAACAACAAAGCTGTGCCCAAGCTAACAAGTCATATACTGGAAACAAACACAGAGAACTAGCAAAGCTATACACAGGCTAACAAGCCACACGGTGCCTAAGCTGGCTAGTCTAACCCTAGGAACAAACACAGAGAACTAGCAAAGCTATATACAGGCTAACAAGCCACACGGTGCCTAAACTATCTAGTCAAACATAGAAACTCACACAGAGCAAACACTGAAACAGTGTACAGAGCACTCTATACTCCAGGGCCCTAGATGAAATGCAAAGGCCAGGGCTGTAGTCTCTAAGTGATTAATAAAGCCCTTCCACACCAGAGGCACAGCTGCAGCAATCACCTTGCATCCAAACAGAGGCTTGACACACAGAGAAGTCAGCCCAGCGGGAGCCATCTTGGATCCTGGCATACAGGAGTCGGCGGCAGCCATCTTGGAAAAGGCATAGCCCACACAGGTGAGGTTCAGTAGGGCAATCAGCACACAGAGCCAGAGAGAAACTAAGACAGAGACAGACACAGAGACAAGCAGAAGCCAGCACAGCCACTGACTCCCAGAAACAGGGTAAGTCTGAGGGTGGTCACGGCCACAGACGTAACAAGGATGCGTGCAGAGAACCACTCTGCTATGAGAAATTCTGAGTGAAGAGGACATTTATGTGGGTAAGTGACATTATTTTATTCTGTGCTTGGTAACTTTAAGATTGGGTTTAAAAGAGGAATTGTAGGATATTGATATACACAGAATTTAAAAAAAAGCAAATTTTATTAGCTAGTCTCCATACCCTTTCCCCATAAATTTTGTGCCACAGCATTAACAGATAGTCTCTAGAAGGCACAGTAGGACCTAGTTCAGTCCTCATTTCCACCCATCCTCCCCAACTTCAACCCTTCTATTATAGTCAATTATTCTAATTAGGACAAGAGGGGAGTTTTCATTACAGTTTTAATTAGTTAATTAGTTTCTCAGAAGCAAACACTAAATAAATTACACCAATTTTACGCGAATGCTACATACCTGTAGAAGGTATTCTCCGAGGACAGCAGGCTGATTGTTCTCACTGATGGGTGACGTCCACGGCAGCCCCTCCAATCGGAATCTTCACTAGCAAAAGCCTAGAAGCATGCGCGGCCGTCTTCCCGCCCGAAACCGGCTCGTGCCGGCCAGTCTCATATGTAGCAAGACAAAGAGAAGGGAAGATACAACTCCAAAGGGGAGGCGGGCGGGTTTGTGAGAACAATCAGCCTGCTGTCCTCGAAGAATACCTTCTACAGGTATGTAGCATTCGCTTTCTCCGAGGACAAGCAGGCTGCTTGTTCTCACTGATGGGGTATCCCTAGCCCCCAGGCTCACTCAAAACAACAACAATGGTCAATTGGGCCTCGCAACGGCGAGGACATAACTGAGATTGACCTAACAATTTATCCAACTAACTGAGAGTGCAGTCTGGAACAGAACAAAACATGGGCCTAGGGGGGTGGAGTTGGATTCTAAACCCCGAACAGATTCTGAAGCACTGACTGCCCGAACCGACTGTCGCGTCGGGTATCCTGCTGCAGGCAGTAATGAGATGTGAATGTGTGGACAGATGACCACGTCGCAGCTTTGCAAATCTCTTCAATAGTGGCTGACTTCAATTGGGCTACCGACGCTGCCATGGCTCTAACATTATGAGCCGTGACATGACCCTCAAGAGCCAGCCCAGCCTGGGCGTAAGTGAAGGAAATGCAATCTGCTAGCCAATTGGATATGGTGCGTTTCCCCACAGCCACTCCCCTCCTGTTGGGATCAAAAGAAACAAACAATTGGGCGGACTGTCTGTTGGGCTGTGTCCGCTCCAGATAGAAGGGCAATGCTCTTTTGCAGTCCAATGTGTGCAGCTGACGTTCAGCAGGGCAGGAATGAGGACGGGGGAAAGAATGTTGGCAAGACAATTGACTGGTTCAGATGGAACTCCGACACAACCTTTGGCAAGAACTTAGGGTGAGTGCGGAGGACTACTCTGTTATGATGAAATTTGGTGTAAGGGGCCTGGGCTACCAGGGCCTGAAGCTCACTGACTCTACGAGCTGAAGTAACTGCCACCAAGAAAATGACCTTCCAGGTCAAGTACTTCAGATGGCAGGAGTTCAGTGGCTCAAAGGAGGTTTCATCAGCTGGGTGAGAACGACATTGAGATCCCATGACACAGTAGGAGGTTTGACGGGGGGCTCTGACAAAAGCAAACCTCTCATGAAGCGAACAACTAAAGGCTGTCCTGAGATTGGCTTACCTTCCACACGGTAATGGTATGCACTGATTGCACTAAGATGAACCCTTACAGAGTTGGTCTTGAGACCAGACTCAGACAAGTGCAGAAGGTATTCAAGCAGGGTCTGTGTAGGACAAGAGCGAGGATCTAGGGCCTTGCTGTCACACCAGACGGCAAACCTCCTCCATAGAAAGAAGTAACTCCTCTTAGTGGAATCTTTCCTGGAAGCAAGCAAGATGCGGAAACACCCTCTAACAGACCCAAAGAGGCAAAGTCTATGCTCTCAACATCCAGGCTGTGAGAGCCAGAGACCGGAGGTTGGGATGCAGAAGCGCCCCTTCGTCCTGTGTGATGAGAGTCGGAAAACACTCCAATCTCCACGGTTGTTTGGAGGACAACTCCAGAAGAAGAGGGAACCAGATCTGACGCGTCCAAAAAGGAGCAATCAGAATCATGGTGCCTTGCTCTTGCTTGAGTTTCAACAAAGTCTTCCCCACCAGAGGTATGGGAGGATAAGCATACAGCAGACCCTCCCCCCAGTCCAGGATGAAGGCATCCGATGCCAGTCTGCCGTGGGCCTGAAGCCTGGAACAGAACTGAGGGACTTTGTGGTTGGCTCGAGATGCGAAGAGATCTACCAAGGGGGTGCCCCACACCTGGAAGATCTGGCGCACTACTCGGGAATTGAGCGACCACTCGTGAGGTTGCATAATCCTGCTCAACCTGTCGGCCAGACTGTTGTTTACTCCTGCCAGATATGTGGCTTGGAGCACCATGCCGTGACGGCGAGCCCAGAGCCACATGCTGACGGCTTCCTGACACAGGGGGCGAGATCCGGTGCCCCCCTGCTTGTTGACGTAATACATGGCAACCTGGTTGTCTGTCTGAATTTGAATAATTGGGTGGGACAGCCGATCTCTGAAAGCCTTCAGAGCGTTCCAGACCGCTCGTAACTCCAGGAAATTGATCTGCAGATCGCGTTCCTGGAGGGACCAGCTTCCCTGGGTGTGAAGCCCATCGACATGAGCTCCCCACCCCAGGAGAGACGCATCCGTAGTCAGCACTTTTTGTGGCTGAGGAATTTGGAAAGGACGTCCCAGAGTCAAATTGGACCAAATCGTCCACCAATACAGGGATTTGAGAAAACTCGTGGACAGGTGGATCACGTCTTCTAGATCCCCAGCAGCCTGAAACCACTGGGAAGCTAGGGTCCATTGAGCAGATCTCATGTGAAGGCGGGCCATGGGAGTCACATGAACTGTGGAGGCCATGTGGCCCAGCAATCTCAACATCTGCCGAGCTGTGATCTGCTGGGACGCTCGTACCCGCGAGACGAGGGACAACAAGTTGTTGGCTCTCGCCTCTGGGAGATAGGCCCGAGCCGTCCGAGAATCCAGCAGAGCTCCTATGAATTCGAGTTTCTGCACTGGGAGAAGATGGGACTTTGGATAATTTATCACAAACCCCAGTAGCTCCAGGAGGCGAATAGTCATTGACTTTACAGCTCCTGCCTCGGATGTGATATGGGATATGGGAACACGTGTACCCCCAGTCTGCGAAGTGCCGCTGCTACTACAGCCAAGCACTTCGTGAACACTCTGGGCGCAGAGGCGAGCCCAAAGGGTAGCACACAGTACTGGAAGTGACATGTGCCCAGCCGAAATTGCAGATACTGTCTGTGAGCTGTGATGTGTGTGTAGGCGTCCTTCAAGTCCAGAGAGCATAGCCAATCGTTTTCCTGAATCATGGGGAGAAGGGTGCCCAGGGAAAGCATCCTGAACTTTTCTTTGACCAGATACTTGTTCAGGGCCCTTAGGTCTAGGATGGGACGCATCCCCCCTGTTTTCTTTTCCACAAGGAAGTACCTGGAATAGAATCCCAGCCCTTCCTGCCCGGATGGCACGGGCTCGACCGCATTGGCGCTGAGAAGGGCGGAGAGTTCCTCTGCAAGTACCTGCTTGTGTTGGAAGCTGTAAGATTGAGCTCCAGGTGGACAATTTGGAGGTTTTGAAGCCAAATTGAGGGTGAATCCTTGCCGGACTATTTGGAGAACCCACTGATCGGAGGTTATGAGAGGCCACCTTTGGTGAAAAGCTTTCAACCTCCCTCCGACCGGCAGGTCGCCCGGCACTGACACTTGGATGGCGGCTATGCTCTGCTGGAGCCAGTCAAAAGCTCGTCCCTGGCTTTTGCTGGGGAGCCGAGGGGCCTTGCTGAAGCGCACGCTGCTGACGAGAGCGAGCGCGCTGGGGCTTAGCCTGGGCCGCAGGCTGTCGAGAAGGAGGATTGTACCTACGCTTGCCAGAAGAGTAGGGAACAGTCTTCCTTCCCCCAAAAAAATCTTCTACCTGTAGAGGTAGAGGCTGAAGGCTGCCGGCGGGAGAACTTGTCGAATGCGGTGTCCCGCTGGTGGAGCTGCTCTACCACCTGTTCGACTTTCTCTCCAAAAATATTATCCGCACGGCAAGGCGAGTCCGCAATCCGCTGCTGGATTCTATTCTCCAGGTCGGAGGCACGCAGCCATGAGAGTCTGCGCATCACCACACCTTGAGCAGCGGCCCTGGACGCAACATCAAAGGTGTCATACACCCCTCTGGCCAGGAATTTTCTGCACGCCTTCAGCTGCCTGACCACCTCCTGAAATGGCTTGGCTTGCTCAGGAGGGAGCTTGTCCACCAAGCCCGCCAACTGCCGCACATTGTTCCGCATGTGTATGCTCGTGTAGAGCTGGTAAGACTGAATTTTGGCCACGAGCATAGAAGAATGGTAGGCCTTCCTCCCAAAGGAGTCTAAGGTTCTAGAGTCTTTGCCCGGGAGCGCCGAAGCATGCTCTCTAGAACTCTTAGCCTTCTTTAGGGCCAAATCCACAACTCCAGAGTCGTGAGGCAACTGAGTGCGCATCAGCTCTGGGTCCCCATGGATCCGGTACTGGGACTCAATCTTCTTGGGAATGTGGGGATTACTTAATGGCTTGTTCAAGTTCACCAGCAATGCCTTTTTGAGGACATGATGCATGGGTACTGTGGACGCTTCCTTAGGTGGAGAAGGATAGTCCAGGAGCTCAAACATTTCAGCCTTGGGCTCATCCTCCACAACCACCGGGAAGGGGATGGCCATAGACATCTCCCGGACAAAGGCCGCGAAAGACAGACTCTCGGGAGGAGAAAGCTGCCTTTCAGGAAAGGGAGTGGGATCAGAAGGCAGGCCATCAGACTCCTCGTCAGAGAAATATCTGATGTCCTCCTCCTCCTCTCACGAGGCCTCACCATCGGTATCAGACACAAGTTCACGAACCTGTGTCTGAAGCCGTGCCCGGCTCGACTCCGTGGAACCACGGCCACGGTGGGAGCGTCGAGAGGTAGACTCCCTCGCCCGCACCGGCGAAGCTCCCTCCGCCGACGTCGTCGGGGAGCCTTCCTGGGAGGCAACCGCAGTCGGTACCGCAAGCGGCACCGATGTCGGAGATCTCACCCTGGGCAAGGGGCCAGCCAGCGCCTCACTCAACGGTACCGGTGGCGCAAGCACCCCCGGTACCGGAGGGGAAGGGCGCAACAGCTCTCCCAGGATCTCTGGGTGGACGGCTCGGAGACTCTCGTGCAGAGCGGCTGTGGAGAAAGACATGGAAGCCGATGCAGGTGTCGATGTCAGAGTCTGTTCCGGGCGTGGAGGCTGTTCCGGGCTGTCCATAGTGGAGCGCATCGACACCTCCTGAACAGAGGGTGAGCGGTCCTCTCGGTGCCGATGTCTACTGGGTGCCGACTCCCTCGGCGACCCAGAGCTCTCGGTGCCGATACGGGAAGCGGACCGGTGTCGATGCTTCTTCGACTTTTTGGAACGAAGCATGTCACCGGAGCTCCCCGGCACCGATGAGGAGGACGTAGAATCCAACCGTCGCTTCCTCGGGGCCGAGGCCGAAGAAGGACGGTCTCGAGGGGGCTGTACCGCAGGAGCCCTCAGGGTAGGGGGAGACCCACCCGAAGGCTCACCGCCACCAGCAGGGGAATGGACAGTCCTCACCTGCACTCCAGACGAAGCACCACCGTCCGACGACATCAGCAGACGTGGAGGTCCCGGTACCACCGACGTCGACGCAGCCTTCCGATGTCTCAGCCCCGATGCAGAGGGTCGATGCCTCGATGCACTCGATGCAGTCGCGGCCGAGGACGAAGGTCTGGACGCTGGCGACGTCGATGCACTCGATACTCCCGGTGCAGATGCCGACGAAGAGCCCGAGAACAAAACGTTGCACTGGGCCAATCTCGCTACCTGAGTCCGCTTTTGTAAAAGAGCGCACAGACTAGAGGCCTGAAGGCGGTGCCCAGCCCCCAGACACTGAAGACACGATGCGTGTCTATCAGTGAGCGAGATTACCCGGGCGCACTGGGTGCACTTCTTGAAGCCGCTGGGAGACTTCGATGTCATGGGCGGAAAAATCACGCCGGCGAGATCAAAACTCGTAATGGCGAAGATGGCACCACAAAAGAGGGGAAGAAAAAACTTTGACCCGAGGCCACAAAAGGGCCTACCCCAACGACGAAAGAAAACTTGACGGGGCAAAAACTAGAAGTACAGGAAGGAGAAAAAAGACCGAAAAGGTCTCCTTCCAAAATGTTTTTTTTTTTTTTTAGTAGCGAAGTCAAAAAAGACGCGCGAGGTCGACTTAAGGGGCGCGAGCGGCGTAAACACGACCGTACCGAGCGCGGACAAAAGAAGACTGGCCGGCACAAGCCGGTTTCGGGCGGGAAGACGGCCGCGCACGAGGGCTAGCAAAGGCTTTTGCTAGTGAAGATTCCGATTGGAGGGGCTGCCGTGGACGCCACCCATCAGTGAGAACAAGCAGCCTGCTTGTCCTCGGAGAAAGGCTCTTTATATTCATCTGATATCCCTAGTACCTTAAGAAGTTTTTAAACAACTCTATAATACTAAGATGCAGACAGTGGTCCAGCAGCAAGAGGGGTGCTATCTAGTCTTTTGCATTGAGTGTCATATTGGTGAGAGGTCATATGTGTGTGTTCGATGCAAAGAGCTCCTAGCTCTCAGAGAATGAGTCCGTTCTCTTGAGGCTACAGTAGCAGCTGAATGTGCTGCCTTGGAGGAAGAAGGTCTTCTAAATGGAGAGCATCACCCTGGTGCAGCTGGAAGTAATCCTGTAGCCAGGACCAGCACACCAGGGGATGCACTATCCGCTCACACAGAGGATGTGTCTCCAAAAGCTACTGCCCAGGAGGGAAGGGTTAAGACGACTGTTGTAGTTGGTGATTCGATTATTAGGCATGTAGATAGCTGGGTGGCTGGTGGACATGAAGATCACCTGGTCACTTGCCTGCCTGGTGCAAAGGTGGAGGACCTCACACATCACCTAGATAGGATTTTAGTGCGGGGAGGAGCCAGTTGTCTTGGTACATGTGGGTTCCAATGACATAGAAAAATGTAGGAGATATTCTGGAAGCCAAATGTTGGCTCTTAGGTAGAAAGCTTCAATCCAGAACCTCTAAGATAGCATTTTCCAAAGTGCTACCCGTTCTACACGCAGGGCCCAAGAGACAGGCAGAGCTCCGGAGTCTCAACTGCGGATGAGGCGATACTGCAGGGATGAGGGTTTTGGATGTGTAAGGAACTGCGCAATGTTCTGGAGAAGGGGAAGCCTATTCCGGAAGGATGGGCTCCACCTTAACCAGGGTGGGACCAGGCTGCTATCATTGGCATTTAAAAAAGAGATAGAAGGTAAAATTAGTTCTTCCCTGATAATTTTCTTTCCATTAGTCCCAACAGATCAATCCAGAGACTTGTGGGTTATGTCCCTCTATCAGCAGGCGGAGATAGAGAGAACTTCAGAGGTTTACTATATGTGGTCACTAGTATAAAAGGCCCATTTCGGTAGGCAATGAAACGGGTCGCTAGCAAGGTAATCCCCCCCTGCAGTGTCCTTCCTGTCTCCCCTGCCCCCCCCTGCAGCCACCCATCTGGTCTCAGGACCCCCTCCCCACCAACCCTCCTCTGCCCCTGCAGCCACGCATGTGCAGTGGCCCTCCTCTCTCCCCTGCTCCCCCTGCAGTCACCCATGTCCAGAGACTCTCCTCTCCCCCTGCCCCCCCTGCAGCCACCCATGTCCAGTGACCCTCCTCTCCCCCTGCCCCCCCTGCAGCGTCCCTTCTGTCTCCCCTGCCCTCCCCTGCAGCCACCCATCTGGTCTCAGGACCCCCTCCCCACCTCCCTCTTCCCTGCCCCCCTGCAGCCACCCATGTCCAGCGACCCTCCTCTCCCCCTGCAGCCACCCATGTCCAGTGACCCTCCCCTCCCCTCTCGGCACATCACCCAAACCCCTACCCCCCCCAGCACATCACCCAAGCCCCTACCCCCCCCCCTCGGGCACATCAACCCCCTTGCCACCCGCAGCCGCCAATACTAACGCTGTCCGGCCGCTGCTGCGTCTCCTGTTGAGCAGCAGCGGCTGGTACAAAAAGAAAAAAGCCAAAAAAAGATTTTAAACCTGAAACACGGCTCCGTAGACAGCCATCTGGCATTGGCTGTCATCTCTGCAGCCGCTCCTCCTCTCCCCTCTGACGTCGCTGCGCTCCTCCGGGGTCTTCCTACAGGGGCAGTGACGTGGAGGGGAGAGGAGGAGCGGCTGCAGTGATCTCCAGTCCCAAGATTACTTCCAAAAGGCAGGATGCCAAATGTGCCTAAGCCAGCGCTAATTTCTTACAGATAGAGACGAGAATTGGCTGGTGTGACTGTGCACTATAACTGCAGCGCATTGGAGCTAACAAATGCGGCTGAGAACCAGATGTAGCAGAATATGGCTGTTGCACCATTGCGCACTACAGACAGCAAGCTACAGTGGGTCGTGAAGCAGCACCCCTAGAGCTCTGTGCTTACTCTCAGCTGATTGCAACGACTATTAAGCTACCTCTACACTGAAGTAGCTCCTAGACCACTCCTCATGAAATTTAGGTACCCCATACCATGAAAAGATGCCAAAAATACCATAGAAGCAATTAGAGGTACCGGGTACGCTGCAGATACCGGGGTAGCTGAGGCTAGTATGCAAAGGTGTGGCCAGTATCAGTGTGCAAAGAGAGAGAGAGAAGGGCAATCTTTAGTACTGTAGAGTTCTGATAACTGTTCCAGTCATGTAAGAACTACTTGGCCAGGCAAGCAATAAGAGAGAATGAAATAAAATATGCCCCACTGGAAATCTAGCTGAGCCCACAGTTTCTAATAGGATGGATAAAACCAGCTTTGAACCTGTAACCTTCAGGCTGAAAGGTCAGCCACCCTCCTCAATAAAACTAGTTTGATGTAAACCGTACACACACAGCAAATGCCACCAGCGCAGAACAGAGGGTGCAGGATTACCATGAAAACAGAGAGAAACCTGAGAGGCCTGCACTAGCCTCAAAATGCAACATTTCTCACAGAAACATGGAGTCAACGGCCCTAAGCCTGACTACTAAACAAACTGTACTGCCATGCTCTGAGAAAGGGGAAGAGGGAGAGTGAAAAACCTAGAGTAGGATCCCTTATCCTGATCCCTTTCTCCCTTCCAATAATGATGTACACACACCGTGAACCTCATTTAGGAGGGTCCAGAAATATTCTTAGTGAAAATCACCAAGTGAAGAACAGGCATCTCTACCAGAAGACTTTCAGATAGTCAGTACTTCCCAAGCTGCAGCTTAAGACTCTCGCTGCCACTGAACAGCTGCAGGGGACTAATGGGTCTCCAACCTCGCCCCTGGAAAGCTGTGGGAGACTCAAAGCTGTGGGAGACCAGAGGACTCCCACAGGAGTCTGCAAAGCTCCCCATGCCTCCTTTCTTAGAACCCCTTAAATAACCAATATGAAGAAACTGGGAGTGATCCACACCTGCTCCCCAGTCACATTTCTGAAAAGCCTACATATAAAACTGCCTGAATCGCAAGTAGATCAGGCCCCAGGGGAGCGCTGGGGGCTTCAGCATTGCCATGTGGAGTGGCAAGAAAGATGGCACCATCAAGCGCGCACGCACACCCAAGAAAACAAGTGCCCTGCACCCACCAAAATGAGCTGGGAAGAAAGGAGCACATTGCTCCACGGAGTTGGACTGTACAGTGGAACTCCACTCCAGCATGGGAAACTGCAGCAGCCCAGTGGCTCCCACACTGGGCCACTTTTGCTCTGCCCATTGGCGCAGATAGGATAATGACTACTCACCCTTTCGGAAATCGCTGTCACATGCCAAGTCGGTCCTCACACCATTCAGCCGGTACTGCAAACCAGCATGAGCATGCTGTGCTGGACAAATCTCAGACTGAGGAGATTTTTTTTTTTTAAACAATGCTCAAACAGCATTTATTTATTTATTTTTTAAGGCATGAGAGGACGCTAGAGCAAAAGAAACCTCAGACTCCTTTTAAAGTCAGGAGAGTGAGAACCACAAACCCCAGTCAGGCAGAGAAGAGGGGTTGAAGGGGGAGGAAGGAAGGGACCTGGCACCACCAGGTGTGCACCCAAGTCCCAGGACCGGGACACCTCAGACCCCAGAAGCTCAACTAGATCCCGAGGACCAGGCCAGGAGCCAATCAATCCAGAGCTGCACAGATATGACCATCCACCTGCTAGATAGAGAGAATACTGGAGTTAAGGTGACTGCACATGACCACATATAGTAAACCTCTGAAGTTCTCTCTATCTCCGCCTGCTGGTAGAGGGACATAACCCACAAGTCTCTGGATTGATCTGTGGGATGCCACAGCTGGCATGGTTAAAAAGTGAGGTACAGGAAGCTATTAGAGCTAAAAGAAAATCCTTCAGAAAATGGAAGAAGGATCCAACTAGAATTACTAAGAAACAGCATAAACAATGGTAAGTCAAATACAAAGCGCTGATAAGGAAGGAAAGAGGGACTTTGAAAAACAGATTGCATTGGAGGCAAAAACACATAGTAAAACATTTTTTAGGTATATTAAAAAGCAGGAAGCCGGCAAAAGAATCGGTTGGACCGCTAGATGACCGAGGGGTAAAAGGAGCAATCAGGGAAGACAAAGCCATAGCAGAGAGATTAAATGAATTCTTTGTTTCAGTCTTCACCAAAGAAGATTTGGGAGAGATACCAGTGCTAGAAATGGTATTCAAAGCTGATGAGTCCGAGAAACTGAATGAAATCTCTATAAACCTTGAGGATGTAATGGTGCAATTTGTCAAATTGAAGAGGAGCAAATCTCCTGGACCGGATGGTATTCATCCCAGAGTACTGATAGAATTGAAAAATGAATTTGCAGAACTATTGTTAGTAATATGTAATTTATATTTAAAATCAAGCATGGTTCTGGAAGATTGGAGGGTGGCCAAAGTAATGCCAATTTTTTAAAAAGATTCCAGAGGTGATCTGGGAAATTATAGACCGGTGAGCCTGACGCTGGTGCCACCAAAATGGTAGAGACTATTATAAAGAACAAAATTACAGAGCATCTTCAAAAGCATGGATTAATGAGGTAAAGCCAACATGGATTCAGTGAAGGAAAATCTTGCCTCACCAATCTATCACATTTCTTTGAAGGGGTGAACAAACGTGGATAAGATGAGGCGGTCGATATTGTGTATCTGGATTTTCAAAAGGCGTTTGACAAAGTACCTCATGAAAGACTCCAGAGGAAACTGGAAAGTCATGGGATAGGAGGTAGTGTCCTATTGTGGATTAAAAACTGGTTAAAAGATAGAAAACAGAGAGTAGGGTTAAATGGTCAGTATTCTCAATGGAGAAGGGTAGATAGTGGGGTTCCCCAGGGGTCTGTGCTCGGACCGCTGTTTTTCAACATATTTTTAAATGATCTAGAGATGGGAGTAACTAGTGAGGTAATTAAATTTGCTGACAACACAAAGTTATTCAAAGTTGTTAAATCGCAAGAGGATTGTGAAAAATTACAAGAGGACCTTACAAGACTGGGAGACTGGGCATCTAAATGGCAGATGACGTTTAATCTGAGCAAGTGCAAAGTGATGCATGTGGAAAAGAGGAATCCAAATTATAGTTATGTAATTCAAGGTTCTACATTAGGCGTCATCGTTGATGATACATTGAAACCCTCTGATCAGTGTGCAGTGTCGGCTAAGAAAGCAAATAGAATGTTAGTAACATATGAAAGAGGTCTATAAAATGATGATTGGAGTGGAATGGGTAGACCTGAATCGCTTGTGTACTCTTTCTAAAAATACTAGAACTAGGGGGCACGCAATGGAACTACAAACCAGTAAATTTAAAACGAATCGGAGAAAATATTTCTTCACTCAACGTGTAATTAAACTCTGGAATTCATTGCCAGAGAATGTAGTAAATAAAAGTGGTTAGCTTAGCGGGGTTTAAAAAATGTTTGGATGGCTTCCTAAATGAAAAGTCCATAGATCATCATTAAAATGAACTTGGGGAAAATCCACTGCTTATTTCTAAAATAAGCAACATAAAATGTATTGTACTGTTTTGGCATCTTGAAAGGTACTTGTGACCTGGATTGGCCACTGTTGGAAACAGGATACTGGGACAAATGGACCATTGGTCTGACCCAGTATGGCTATTCTTATGTTCCATAATGTTGGTGCACACCCAGTGTCTGATGCAGCTCCTCCTGGCCATAGAGAGCGATGCTTCCAATGCCGATGGATCGGTTTTAGAGGCGCCAAAAAGGTTCTTGTGCTGGGCCTCTCTGATTTTTGTTTGTTAAACGGAGAGCACAATTAGAGGTGCTGTGATCAGGGCCTAGGCATGACAGACAGCCTAAAGTTGTGGGGGGGGGAGCAGTCCCAGAAATGACTCTATTGCACCTAGAGGTGCTGTGATCAGGGCCTAGGCATGACAGACAGCCTAAAGTTGGGGGTGGGGGGTAGTCCCAGAAATGACTCTATGGCACCTAGAACACTGCTTAAAAACGCTGGGAGTTTTTTGGGGCTTTGAGGGAAAAATAGTCAATACAAAATCAAATGGCTCAATTATGAGAGATGAACAGATCTCTGAACTGAAAAAGAAAAACTACCCCAACTAGTGGCTCAGGCCTAAGCAGGCTTCAGAAACTGTGAAAAAAAATAAAGACAAAAACTAAGCAAATAAAAAAAAAAAGAGGGTATAGAGAAGGACAAGGAAATAAAAATGATGAAGAACAAATGCTTGTGAGGGAAGGCACTTGAAAAAATTAAGAAACCTTGGTACACTGACCTCTTTGCTTCAGGAAAAATCAAAGACTGCTGGTCCTGAGCACTCATGCTGGGCAGGAAGGTAGTCGCACATGCACAGTGCGATGCTGCCAAAACACTTAAAAGTTAAAAAACGAAAAGTAGCATTGCACCATATGTGAGTAGAGGAGTGTGGTAGCCGTGTTAGTCCACTCTTAAGGTTATCAATAGAAAACAAAATAAAACATGGAAAAGAAAATAAGATGATACCTTTTTTTATTGGACATAACTTAATACATTTCTTGATTAGCTTTCGAAGGTTGCCCTTCTTCGTCAGATCGGAAATAAGCAAATGTGCTAGCTGACAGTGTATATAAGTGAAAACATTCAAGCATTACTATGACAGTCTGACTGGGTGGGAGGATGGGGGTGGGTAGGAGGTATGCATGGGGACATCAAAGCATATCATTGATATTCTAACAGGATGGGTGTGGATAGGTGAGGGGTGGGGTGATCAACAGAGACATACAGCTGTATGGTTTATAATGGGCTAGGAACCCCAGATCCTTGTTAAGTCCTTTCTGTTGGGTGTAGGACCAGGACACTGTACCAGTGACTTCACAGTGAGAATCCTGAAAGGTAACTTTAAAACCATACAAGAACGTAAGACCTTTGAAGTCAGAATGATTGAATATTTTAACACCCACAGAAAGGACTTAACAAGGATCTGGGGTTTCTAGCCCATTATAAACCATAAAGCTGTATATCTCTGTTGATCACCCCACCCCTCACCTATCCACACCCATCCTGTTAGAATATCAATGATATGCTTTGATGTCCCCATGCATACCTCCTACCCACCCCCATCCTCCCACCCTGTCAGACTGTCATAGTAATGCTTGAATGTTTTCACTTATATACACTGTCAGCTAGCACATTTGCTTATTTCCGATCTGACGAAGAAGGGCAACCTTCGAAAGCTAATCAAGAAATGCATTAAGTTATGTCCAATAAAAAAGGTATCATCTTATTTTCTTTTCCATGTTTTATTTTGTTTGATTTCTATTGATCACCATATGAGAGAAATAATTTCCCGCTTATCCCCTGTTTTTAAGCCAAGACAAACTTATTAAATCCACATCAATTTGGCTTCCATATACACCATATCACAGAAATTTGTCTTGCCTCTCTTATTAGTGAGGTAAGCCAATTTATTGATGTTGGGAGCTATGCTATTGTTGTTCCTCTTGATCTACTGGCCACTTTTGATCTGGCGGGTCACCAACTTTTGCTTTGTCTTCTTGATCTGTGCCTCAGGGACACTGTTCTAACACAGTTTGTTTCCTTTCTCAGTAATCCTACTTTTAGTTTCTTTAATTGCTCGTTTTCCTCTAGACCCTTTTACAACTGGTGGTCCTCAGGGCCCTATACTGGCTGGAGTAGCCTAATGGTTAGTGCAGTGGACTGAGAACCAGGGGAACTAGCTTTGATTCCCACTGCAGCTCCTTGCGAGTCTCTGGGAAAGTCACTTAACCCTCCATTTGTTTCAGGTACAAAATAAGTACCATATAATATGCAAGCCGCTTTGAATGTAACCACAGAAAGGCAGTATATCAAATCCCATCCCCTTTCACTTTCCTATTCTTAATCTCTTTCTTGCCCCTATCGCTAATTTAATTCAATCCCCTAGGTGAGAGTCCATACTTTTAGGCAGATGACATTAGGCTACTCTATTTTGAGGATCCCACTATACTACTGATTTACAGCTTCTCAACTCTTGTTTGACAGGTGGATCACTGGCTTGATTTGCATCATCCAAAACTTAACCTGGATAAACATACTACAATGTGGCCGACAGAACATATTTTTACACCATCTTACACCCAGTACAAATGGTACATCGGTTCCTCTTCAGCCATCCAAGAAGATACTGGGAGCTCTCTTTTACTGCTCCAATTTCCACAGGCTTTCAAATCATCTTTTTTTTTTTTTTTTAAACTCTTCGATAAATTAGAGCCCACAGATTACGTACCCACTGAGATGCCCTTGTCTTATTGCTCCACAGTTTTACTTTCCGCCTTGACTATTATAATATTCTTTATAAAAATCTACCCAACTTGCTCTTAGGAAAATTCAAATCATCCAGAAGTGTGATACATCTTTTTTTTTTTTTATCTCAAACTCGCTGATCACGTTTCCTTGCTCGAGAGTAGAGAATGACACGGGGACGGGGATTTGCAGTAACCGCAGAGATGGGGATGGGGACAGAGCCCAGGAGGACAGATCCTATGGGGACGGGGTGAGGATGGGAAAGAGCCCATGAGGTTCCTTTCTACTTTGAAACCTGTTAATGAACTGGACTGTTATTTATGTTTGATTGATGCAGACGACAGGTGTCATCATTGATGATACGTTGAAAACTTCTGCTCAATGTGCTGCTGCAGCTAGGAAAGCAAATAGAATGTTGGGTATCATTAGGAAAGGGATTGAAAACAAAAATAAGGATATTATTCAGCCGTTGTATCGCTCCATGGTGCGACCGCATCTCGAGTACTGTCTTCAATTCTGGTCGCCGCACCTCAAAAAAGATATAGTGGAATTGGAAAAGGTGCAGAAAAGAGCAACAAAGATGATACAGAGGATGGGACTACTCCCAATGAGGAAAGGCTGAAGAGGCTGGGGCTCTTCAGCTTGGAGAAAAGGCGGCTGAGGGGAGATATGATAGAGGTCTAAAGATAATGAATGGAATGGAACGGGTCGATGTGGAGCGTCTGTTTACGCTTTCCAAAAATACTAGGACAAGGGGGCATGCGATGAAGCTGCAGTGTGGTAAATTTAAAATGAATCAGACGAAATGTTTCTTCACTCAACGCATAGTTAAACTCTGAAATTCGCTGCCGGAAAAAGTGATTAAGGCGGTTAACTTAGCAGACTTCAAAAAAAGGTTGGACGGCTTCCTGGAGGAAAAGGCCATAGAATGTTATTGAATGGACGAGGGAATAATACACTATTTCTAGGAGGGGCGGGACAAATTGCTTGTTCTTTTGGCCGCTGTCGGTGACAGGGTGCTGGGCTCGATGGACCCTTGGTCTGTCCCAGCATGGCGATCCTGTCACGTCTGTGGCCGTGACCACCCTCAGACTTACCTTATTTCTGGGGGTCAGCTTCTAAGCTTGCTTCTGCCTATCCTTTCTGGAGTAGTTTTCCTTCTGTGTTCTGGCTGCTTCCAGCATGGCTCTAATTACTCCACTCTACTGCACTTGGGCGTGCTGCCTGAGTTAGCTCTACCTCTGCCTCCAGCCTGGCTCTGTTTGCTCCTCTGTGCTGCACCTAGGTATTCTAAGTCTCTCTATGTTCTGTGTGCACTCTGCCTGCTCCTTGGTTTGTGCTCTTCTCACCCGCTGGTGGCCAGAGTCAGTGGCTGCCATACTTTGTCTTGCTGTTCCTACCCGTTCCAGACTTTAGCCCAGTCCGGTCCTTCCAGGCTGCTGGACATGTCTCTCTTGTGCCTGGACAGACTCCGTAGTTGCTTACTGAGGGCTGCAGCTGCTCCTCAGGTGTTGAAGGGCTTTATCAGTTCGAGACTGCAGCCTTGGCCTTTGCATCGTCTAAGGTCCCTGGTATGTTAGAGTGCTCTGTGCACGGCTACCTTGTCCAGTTCAGTGTGAGTTTCTAGCTTGTGTACAGCTTTACTAGTTCGCCTGTGTTTTGTGTTGTGTGAGTTCCTAGCGTGTGACTAGTTAGCTTGGGCATAGCTTTGCTTGTTAGCTTGTGTACAGCTTTACTAGTTTTCTTGTGTTTAGCTTTCTGGTTTTCCCGTGTGTGTTTTCCTTTGCTTCTGGAACTTCAGCCCTAGTCCTGTCCGCTGCCAGTACTCCTTGCTACTGGAGCTCCAGCCATAGTCTTGCTACTTGACCTGACCATTGCCTGAATCTGACTACTCTCTGCCTGTACCCCGATACTTGCTGCCTGTGGCCAGACCTGACTATTGCCGGAACCCGGACATTCCCTGCTTGTCTGCCTTGCTTTCGCCTAGGTGCCTGGGGGCACTTCTGTATCCTGATTCCTGTTGTTCCTCCTTGCTAGTTCCGGTTTTCCTGTAAGCCCTGCCGGCTGCCCGAACCTGAGGGCTCAACCCTCGGGGAACGGTGGCTAAGCGAAGGTGAAGCCTAGGTCCAGTGTGTTCCTGTCCAGCGGGTTCCGTTCCCGTGTGTACCAGTCCAGTGCGCACCTGTCCGGTGCATTCCAGTCCTGTGTATTCCAGTACAGAACTCCAGTCCGGGGTTCCAGTCCAGCCTTGCCTCATCTCTGCTTTGAAGGTGACCTTGCCTGCCACTGCCGCTCCACGGTAGTGGTCCAAGGGCTCACAAACCCAGTGCTTCCAGAGAAGAAGCCTGACAGATGCTTATGTACTTATGTTTATTATAGCTGCTCAATGTTGTTATTGTTTTCTATTTGTAATTTATACACAACAGTTGCACAGCATATTGTTCCTTTTTATACTTTAATAAAAAAGATTTAAATATAAAGTCATAAGTGTTCAAGGCTTTTGCAGATGAGAACAGAGTCCACTGGGATGGGGCAGGGACGGGGACAAATTTTATCCCGTCATTGTCTACTCAAGAGAGACACTTTTACTCCAAGTGGAGCGGACAGATGTGAAGCGTTTGTTTACGCTTTCTAACAATAATAGAACCAGGGGACACAAGATGAAATTAGAATGTGGTAGGTTTAAAACAAATCGGAGAAAGTCTTTCTTTACTCAGCGCGTAGTTAGACTCTGGAACTCATTGCCGGAGAAGGTAGTGACGACAGCTGGCCTTGCTGAGTTTAAAGGGGGTCTGGACAGATTTCTGAAGGAAAAGTCCATTGATCATTATTAAATTGGGGTTTTTTGCCAGGTTCTTGGGGCCTGGATTGGCCACTGTCGGAGACAGAGTGCTGGGCTTCATGGACCTTTTCCCAGCGTGGCAGTGCTTATGTGCTTATGTAAGTTGCATTCAAGATTAAGAATAAAGTTAAAGTGCTTGTTTTATTTATTTATTTTGCTGCATTTGTATCCCACATTTTCCCACCTATTTGCAGGCTCAATGTGGCTTACAATATGTTATAACGATAATCACAAAAATGGAATAAGAATTTCAGAATTTTGTTACAAATAAGGTGCATAAGAATATCATGGCAATCATAATAACGGAATAAGAATTTCAGAACTGTTACAAATAAGGTGCATAAAATATCATGTAGTATTAGAAGTAGATAAGTAGATAAAGCATAACATAATGAGATCAGGCCAATATGTAATATTCAGTAATGAAGGTGTAATTAAAATGAACAAATTAGAAGGGTTCCAAGTTTTAACCTTCATAATTTCAAAACTGTACAACCAGTGACTTTTAGTGTACCTATCCCACATGCTACTTTCAGTGCTCTTCATTCCCACACTGACAAATCTTTTATCCATTCCGCCTCCCTCACCAAAAGTCCACAAGCAATTCTGCGTTTGACATTCTAGCTCCATTGCTCTGGATTTCTGTACTGAACAATGCTTACTTCATTTTAAAGCAGGCCTTAAGGCTTACAATTTGTTTTTGAATGGCAACATGCTATTGTTGGGTCCTGACTTCACCCAAGGTTGATTGTTTTTGTGGATTCTTTCTTTTTTGGGGTGGGGGGAAGGGAGATGGTTTTGTCTTTTTGTTGTCTATTTTGCTATGTTTTTTAGTTGTGGGTTGGAAACTGCTCTGATGCTTTGTCTTAAGTATATGAAATACTATATTAAACTAAAATCACTCCATCCACCTTTCTCCAGTCCTCTCCCCTCCCATAGTAAACACATACCTCATCCCCTTTTCTCAAGCCCCAACATCCATCTTTCTTCAGTTACTCCTCCCCATCCCCACCCCACCCCCAATGGCATGAGGAGGCAGCTGTACACAGCTGCATATCAAGCCACTTTCTCCTCCTTTGCCACTGTTCTTTTAAAACTTTTGCCACTGATCATTTGAAACACATGGGCTTCTGTATAGCTGTGCAGCTTAAAGGAACAGTCAGGACCAAAGCAACAGAGAAGGATGTGACCCAATATGCGGCTGTGCATCTCCTCCTCTTGATCCTGGCAGGAAGAGAGACCGCGAGGCCACGCCATATCACCCCAGTGAAGCCATTGCCAACTGCCTGCGTAGAATTCTGCGTGGGAAATACAGAATTCTGTGCAGGGGGGGGGAATTCTGTGCAAATTCTGCATTGTGCAGCTGTGCAAAATTCTCCCAGGAGTGCTGTGTACCTACAGTTTGGATTTAATCACTATTTAATCACTTTGCACCTGAACATATGAAATTTCACCTGCCGTTTACATACCCGGTCTCCCAATGTCACACAGCCTCTGCTATTCCTCACAATATTCTTGTGATCTAACAACTTTCAAAGATTGTCTGTCATCAGCAAATCTGATCATCTTAATTACTGTTCCCTTTTCAAAATCATTTACTCCACTGCTTTCCTTTCTCGACTGGGAGGCATAACCATTTATTCATACTGTTTGCTATCTTTCAGCCAATTACCAATACAGAAAGAACATTATGACATTCTATGGCTTTTAATTTTCTAAAAGGCTCTTGTAAGGGGCTCTCTCAAACACCTTCTGAAAATCCACCAACTTGACTTTGTCTATATATTTAACCACTTTCTTCTCAAAATCAAAACAGATTGTTAATGGCAAAACTTCCTTTGCTAGGTCCATGGGGGTGCAGCTGAAGAGTGCAGTAGTTTTGGGGGCAGAGGCAAAAGGAGCAATTCCTTAACTGCTTTCACTGAATGTATCTAAGCTATATACTGCAGATACTGGAGCTGCTTCTCCCATAAAAATTAGGCTTTGTGGGGGGAGGTGGGTAGCTTATTTCTCTGGCCCATTTTCAGACTCAGTCTTTTCACCGATTTTTCCTCCATGCCAAAATTCATCCCAATCTATTACATTTTAGGATATTTACTCCCCCCCCCCCCCCCCCCCCCCCCGACAGACAGACATTCCTAACCCCTTTTGTATAATTCTTTGAAAAACAAAAGCAAGTTTCTGGATTTTGTGTTTTAAGTCACCAATACAAGAACTTGTCTTTACACATAATCCTGCTCCCAAGTTTAACTCGGCAGGGAAGATGAGGCACCAACCCACAATAGCCACTTAGATTCTGTTATCTGCTGCCAATGAAAGTCTACTCCACCCCTAACAGCAGCGCTCAGGCTTTATCAGTTTCCAACAGAAGCAGACATTCTCAAAGTCAATGATGCACCAGGATCAGAAGAGAGACCTCCTCTCCCCCCCCCCCCCCCCCCCCCCCCCGACACTGTCTGATTATCTCAACGTACAGAAAACAGCGTGATAAGGTAGTGGCCAAAGCCATAGGGCAATGATGGCGAACCTTTCAGAGACCGAGTGCCCAAACAGCAACCCAAAGTCTAATTATTTATCGCAAAGTGCCAACAGGGCAATTTAACCTGAATAAAGCATTTGGCATGCTTTTGAATAATTAATGTGATTTTTGCTGTTGCATGCATGCTGATAACTTGTCTAACCTTGGCTCATACTACAAAAAAACAAAATAAAATAAAAATAATATGAAACTCCCAATACAAATCTATCCCTACTAAGCCTCCAACCCACACCAGCATTAAATACAAAATCTTCTGTTTTTTAATGTCCTGGGTACTGCACAGCCCACTCCCTCTCAGAAACCTACCTACATTATATATAAAAATATCAAATGATCTCATCTTACCTAAAAAAAAAAAAACGCTGTTAAAAAACAAATTGAAGTCTCGAAATGGACAGTTTCTGATTGTTTCAAAGTAGCTGCTGTGCAGTGAACGCCTTAATATGAAACACCGCGGGGAAAAAGCGGAGGGTGACATCAATAGACGTAAGCTACAGTGAAAAATACTGATGACCAAACCAATACAAAACGAACCTATGGAGAAATATCAATAAAACTTTCCAGGGGAAGAAGAAAAAGGGGATAGCGCTGCTAGGTAGTTATACTGTGCAATTACCACTGGAAACAATCATTCAAACCGACAGTATTGAAAACAGCTGCTAAGTACTAAACTCCTTGGAAAGGGTGCACTTGCAGCGCTATAAAATAAAAGTTAAAGCAGTGTATGCCTATCGAACATAAAGTCTAATCTTGACAGATTCATAAAAACCGTATACAAACAGGTGGTTACAATGAAAACTGTGTGAATAAACACAGCTTACCTTTAAAAAGATGGTTGTAGAAAATCTGTGTCGACTCTTGAAATAGACTCCAAATGTAGCCCACCTGTCCTTCCTGACCCACGACGCGACCCGGCCAGAGGAGGAGCAGCAGGCACTACCCACACCCGCCCTGTAGCACAGCATAGGCTGGCGCTGCTGGCCACACCGCCCGCCCACGCGGCACGCGCCGCACGCACAGGAGCAGAGGAACAGAGCGAATTGCGAGGCTGCCTGCGACTCTCGGCGGCCTTGGCGACTCAGCACGCGTGCCATCTTTGGCACACGTGCCATAGGTTCGCCATCACTGCCATAGGGGATTCTAAGTTGCAGGGAAATGCATAGCCAGCAGATAAAGTGAAAGTACATATCTGTAGAAGGTATTCTCCGAGGACAGCAGGCTGATTGTTCTCACTGATGGGTGACGTCCGCGGCAGCCCCTCCAATCGGAGATCTTCCCTAGCAAAGACGTTTGCTAGGCCTTGCGTGCGCACGCACACCGCCCATGCGCAACCGTCTTCCCGGCCTAACTCGCTCGTGTTCGTCAGTCCAGTAAATAGCAAAGACAAAGACAAGGGAAGACACAACTCCAAAGGGGAGGCGGGCAGGTTGGTGAGAACAATCAGCCTGCTGTCCTCGGAGAATACCTTCTACAGGTATGTAGCTTTCGCTTTCTCCGAGGACAAGCAGGCTGCTTGTTGTCATTGATGGGGTATCCCTAGCCCCCAGGCTCACTCAAAACAACAAACATGGTCAATTGGGCCTCGCAACGGCGAGGACATAACTGAGATTGACCTAAACTTATATAACTAACTGAGAGTGCAGCCTGGAACAGAATAAAAATGGGCCTAGGGGGGTGGAGTTGGATTCTAGACCCTGAACAGATTCAGCAGCACCGACTGCCCGAACCGACTGTCGCGTTGGGTATCCTGCTGTAGGCAGTCATGTGATGTGAATGTGTGGACAGATGACCACGTCGCAGCCTTGCAAATCTCTTCGATAGTGGCTGACTTCAAGTGGGCCACTGACGCTGCCATGGCCCTAACACTATGAGCCATGATATGACCCTAAAGAGTCAGCCCAGACTGGGCATAAGCGAAGGAGATGCAGTCTGCTAACAAATTAGAAATGGTGCGTTTCCCGACAGCCACTCCCCTCCTGTTGGGATCAAAAGAAACAAACAATTGGGCGGACTGTCTGTGGGGCTGTGTCTGCTCCAGATAGAAGGCCAATACTCGCTTGCAGTCCAATGTATGCAGTTGACGTTCAGCACGGCGGGTATGCGGACGGGGGAAGAACGTTGGCAAGACAATTGCCTGGTTCAGATGGAACTCCGACACCACCTTTGGCAAATTAGGGTGAGTGCGGAAGACTACTCTATTATGATGGAATTTGGTATAAGGAGCATGAGCTACTAGGGCTTGAAGCTCACTGACTCTACGAGCTGAAGTGACTGCCACCAAGAAAATGACCTTCCAGGTCAAGTACTTCAGATGGCAGTAATCCAGTGGCTCGAAAGGGGTTTCATCAGCTGGGTGAGAACGACATTGAGATCCCATGACACTGTAGGAGGTTTGACGGGGGGCTTTGACAAAAGCAAACCTCTCATGAACCGAATAACTAAAGGCTGTCCCGAGATCGGCTTACCTTCCACACGGTAATGGTATGCACTAAATCGCACTAAGATGAACTCTTACAGAGTTGGTCTTAAGACCAGACTCGGACAAGTGCAGAAGGTATTCAAGCAGGATCTGTGTAGGACAAGAGCAAGGATCTAGGGCCTTGCTGTCACACCAGACGGCAAACCTCCACCATAGAAAGAAGTAACTCCTCTTAGTGGAATCTTTCCTGGAAGCAAGCAAGACTCTGGAGACACCGTCTGAGAGACCCAAGGAGGCAAAATCTACGCTCTCAACATCCAGGCCGTGAGAGCCAGGGACCGGAGGTTGGGATGCAGAGGCGCCCCCTCGTTCTGAATAATGAGGGTCGGAAAACACTCCAATCTCCACGGTTCTTCGGAAGACAATTCCAGAAGAAGAGGGAACCAAAAAGGAGCGATCAGAATCATGGTGCCTCGATCCTGCTTGAGTTTCAGCAAAGTCTTCCCCACCAAAGGTATGGGAGGATAGGCATACAGGAGGCCCTCCCCCCAATGCAGGAGGAAGGCATCTGATGCTAGTCTGCCGTGGGCCTGAAGTCTGGAACAGAACTGAGGGACCTTGGGATTGACTGAGCGGCGAACAGATCCACCAAGGGGGTGCCTCACACTTGAAAGATCTCGCGTACCACTCGGGAATTCAGTGACCACTCGTGAGGTTGCATGATCCTGCTCAATCTGTCGGCCAGACTGTTTACGCCTGCCAGATATGTGGCTTGAAGAAACATGCCGTTACGGTGAGCCCAAAGCCACATTCTGACGGCCTCCTGACACAGTGGGCGAGATCCGGTGCCCCCCTGCTTGTTGATTTAGTAAATGGCAACCTGATTGTCCATCTGAATTTGAATAATTTGATGGGACAGCCGATCTCTGAAGGCCTTTAGAGCGTTCCAGACTGCTCGTAACTCCAGGAGGTTGATCTGTAGATCTTGTTCCGGGAGGGACCAACTCCCTTGGGTGTGAAGCCCATCTGCATGAGCTCTCCACCCCAGGAGAGATGCATCCACCATCAGCATGCTGCGACTTGCACCCACAGGGAATTATAGGCCAAGCCTTTTTGTACACCATCCTGCAAAAAGTCCAGTATCGGCGAGACAGAAGCCCGAATGGGTGTAATCGCTTTAGAAGTGCACCATGCCTCAAATTGGAACCAAATCCTGGCATAAGCCATGGAAGTGGAACGCTTGCGGGCCTGTAGGAGAGTGGAAATGACTTTACTGGAGTAGCCCTCTCCTTGATGTAGCCGAATCCGCAGGAGTACTTGCCCTATCAAGGGCCACGGAGGGAACACATACAGGAGGCCCTGAGGCCAGGGTTGAGCCAAGGCATCCAACCCCACCGAGCGAGGATCTCTGATGTAAAAGCACGGGACTTTGGCATTTGCGCTTGAGGCCATAAGATCCGCTACGGGCGTCCCCCATTTGGCATAGATCTGCAGGAATACTTCGTGTGCAAGCTCCCACTCCGCTGGGTCGATCTGATTCCTGCTTAGATAATCGGCTTGCAAGTTGCTCCGACCTGCAATGTGAGCTGCTGACAGAAACTGTAAATGCAGCTCGGCCCAGTGGCAAATCTGTTCGGCCTGCGCGGCTAGTGCCCTGCACTGAGTGCCGCCTTGTTGATTTATGTAGGCCACCGCTGTCGTGTTGTCCGACAGAATTCTGCCAGCCAATCCATCCAGGGTCGTTTGAAAGGCCAGAAGCACTTGGAAAATCGCTTTCAACTCCAAGAGATTGATGGACCACTCCGACTCCTCGGGTGTCCATAGACCCTGGGCATGCCTCCCCCGGCAATGTGCACCCCAGCCCTTCAGGCTGGCATCTGTTATTATCAAGCACCAATCGGGGGCGATAACGGCATTCCTCGCCGTAGCATGCTGTCCGAGAGCCACCACTTCATGCTGAGTCAGGCCGCAGGGAGTCACGTGAGTCTGCATTGATAATCCTGAGATATTGGAGACCATCGTTGAAGCAGGGACCACTCAAGTGCGCTCTCGCCCATGGCACTACTTCCAAAGTGGCCATCATCGACCCCAACAGCTGGACAATGTCCCAAGCTCGCGGGCGAGGCATCCTCAGGAGCAGACGGACCTGATTGCACCGCCTTTGCTCGGGTAGATACACATACCACGAGGCTGTGTCGAACCGGACCCCCAAATATTCTAGAGATTGAGAGGGGGTCAGGTGACTTTTGGTTAAATTGACGACCAGCACAGAGATTGCAGTTCTGAGACCACTCTGGCTGTAATTGGTGACTCTCCTCCGCGGAGTTTGCTCTGATGAGCCAATCGTCTAGGTACGGGTGAACCCGAATACTCTCTCGCCTGAGAAAAGCAGCTATAACCACCATTACCTTTGAAAAGGTTCGGGGAGCTGTGGCGAGGCCAAAAGGCAAGGCCCGAAACTAGAAATGCTTTCCCATCACTGCAAACCGCAGAAATCTCTGGTGCGGGAGCCAAATAGGAATGTGCAAGTAAGCTTCTTTCAGGTCCAGAGACGTGAGAAACTCTCCTGGCTGTACCGCCACTAAGACGGAGCGCAGGGTTTCCATATGAAAATGCCGCACTCTCAGAGACTTCTTGACTTCCTTTAAGTCTAGGATGGGCCGAAAGGACCCTCCTTTTCGCGGCACCACAAAGTAAATGGAGTAATGGCCGCAGCCGCGCTCGGCGGGAGGCACGGGGATCACCACTCCCAGGTGCAACAAGCCTTGTAAGGTCTCCTCTACCGCCACCCGTTTGACGGCAGTGCCGCATCGGGACTCCACAAACACGTCTCTCACCGGGGCATGAAATTCTATTCTGTAGTCATCTCTGATCAGGTCCAACACCCACTGATCTGAGGAAATCTGGGCCCACTCCTCGTGAAAGAGGGAAAGTCGTCCTCCTATAACAGGAACCGAGGAGAGGGCCGGTGCACCATCATTGAGAGGGTCGCCCTTGCACTCCAGGCCTTGAGCCAGCTGCTGCGGAACGCTTGTCCGAGCGAAAGGAGTGCCTCTGCTGAAAACGGGCACGAGAAGTAAACCCAGCAGAACGCCCCAGGTGGTACCTTCGAGCTTCACAGAAGCGAGGTCTGTAAAAGGAGGGAACCGCCTGACCCTTAGAGGAAGGCTGCGGCCTATCTTCGGGTAAGCGCTGGGGTTTAGCTTCCCCCGGGCCTTTAACAATATTCTCCAACTTCTCACCAAATAGGAGAAGGCCTTGAAAGGGCAACTTCACCAACCTTTGCTTAGAGGCCATGTCAGCCGCCCAATGCCGTAGCCACAGACAACGGCAAGCCGTCACTGCTACGGACATCTGTTTAGCCGAAGCTCTGACCAGATCATACAGGGCGTCAGCCAGGAAAGACAAGGCCGACTCCATCTGCGGAGCCACCTCGGCCAGGGGCTCCATTCCATCTCCGGGCTGTTCCACTGCCTGTTGTAACCAAGCAAGGCAGGCTTGGGCAGCGTAACAGCTGCATGCAGAAGCCCGTAAGGAAAGGCCTGCAATTTCAAAAGGACCGCTTCATAGCTGATTCTAAGCGTCGGTCCTGCATGTCCTTCAGGGCAACTCCTCCTTCCACTAGAAGGGTAGTTCTCTTTGTCATAGCCGTGACTAGGGCATCCACTTTAGGCATTGCTAAGCGAGCCAAATGCTCCTCACGTAGAGGGTATAATTGCCCCATAGCCCTGGCGACATTCAAAGGCCCCCTCGGGGTCAGCCCACTGAGCCGAAATAAGCTCTTGGATGGAGTCATGCAAAGGAAAGGCTCGAGCAGGCTTCTTAGTACTTGCCATCCTTGGATTACCAGAGGAGGCTTCAGCAGTCCCAGGATCTTCAATAGAGAGGGCCTGCAATGCATCAGAAAGAAGCGGTGGATCATCCAGATCCAGTGGCAAATCTGTACCTTCCTCTGGCTCTTCAAACCACGAGGGCCTGCCAGACCCCTCAGACTCCTTACATCCCGACCACGGGAAGGAAAAGGGGGGAGCGCCACTCTCTGAAGGGGAATGCACCCTTCTGCGCTTGTCCTGCGGCCATCTGTCAGGGGAAAACGCACCTGATGGAAATTCCAGGCCGGGCTCCACTGAAGGGGACACAGGCAGCAGGGCCGATTGAGACCCCTGCGGGAGAGCTCTTTTTAACATAAACGCTTTATGGAACAGCAAAACAAACTCAGGGGAGAATGGCTCACCCTGGTCTCCCGGTTCCAGTCCGGGGTTACTAGCTCTCATATCAACCTCCATACGAGGTTCCCCTCCAGGCTCAAACCCCTCCGCCTCAGCGGGGGTCGCACCACTCTGTTTCAAGATGGCGTCCACTGCCAGCTCCACGGAGCGGGAAGAAACCTCGCTCACCATGCTCGTGCCGGCTCTGATGTCTGAAGAGCATGATTTACAGAGCCCTGCTGTTGATCTGCACTTGCCACAACAGGAACAGCGCTTAACAACCTCCGCAGCCATCGTCAAAACACGGCGGAAAATTCAAAATGGCGGATTCGCCCCAAAACCGTCCCGATCGCGGATCCTCCCCAGAGGAGCTACAAAACGCTCTTACCTCAACAGACCGAGTCCCATAGCTCCAGTCACACTGCACAATCAGAAGAAAACCTCTTTTTTAATGTTGTGAGGAAAGTTAGAGGCAATTTTCCAACTCCAGAGGATCAGTAGAGTGGGAAAGGCAGGGAAAGGACAAACCAATATGCCTGCATCCACATGGAAGTGGGAAAGGCAGAGACAGGGCGAGCCTATGTGCCTGCATCCACATCGGGAGGAGGGTAAGGCAGGGAAAGGGCGAACCTATGTGCCTTTAAAGTGGGCACCATCAGCCACAACACCCCTGCTACAACTGGCAAAAGCACAGGAGCCACCCCAGGCAGAATTCTGTGGGAGCTGAAAAAGCTGCATCCACCCTGCTGGGGAGATAGAGAATACTGAAGAGGCAGATGGGGCTAGCTGGCCGTGGTTTTTCAGTGCTCTCTATCGCCCCCTGCTGGTTGATGGACACAACCCACTCGTAATGGATTCATCATCTGCTTGATGACAAGGAAATAATTTCTAGATGTAATAAACAACTGTTTCTTGGAGCAGCTGGTCCAGGAAACGACAAGAGGGGGAGCCATTTTGGATCTGGTCCTTGGTGGCGTGCAGGGCATAGTGCAAGAGGTGGCGGCGTTAGGTCTCCTAAAATTTGCGCAGCGCAATAACACCCTTATGATCAAAGCTAATAGAATGCAAATTTATGCATGCTATTAGCTCTGATCGTAGGAGTACTTCTGCGAGAGGACTGTGCCTAGACATGCACCCAAGGCACCCTCTCACAAAAGTTGTTTGACAGTCCAGACCTGTCAAAAAAAAAAAAAACCTGAACCTGTCAAACATTCCAAGAGGCTGGAGGTCCAGTGGACCTCCAGACCACCACCCCCCCCCCCCCCAATATACACACACAGAAGAGCCCGTGACCCCATTCACCCCCAACAGAACAGCACCACCAAACCCTCTCCGTACCTTCAATGGAGGAGGAAGTAGTACTCCCTACTCCTTCCAGCACCGCCTCCAAAATGGTGGCGCCCTGCCCAGTACATCCTGAGATGCGCTGGGCAGGGCTTCCCTATCGCTGCCCAGTGCACTCCAGGATGCTGCCATTTTGGAAGCGGTGCTTTAAGGAGTGCTACTCCCTCCTTGAAGGTGCAGGGGGGATCGGGGGAGTTGCTAGACCACCACGGCAGGCTGGAGGTCGAACCCTCTGTCGGGGGAGGTCGGGCTCTTCTGGCGGCAGGGTGGCGGGACGGTTGTCCTTTGGCGGGGGGAATGGGGAGCCTGCTAACATGCAGGTACATGCTAGACAGGGCTCTCTATTCCTCTCCAATGCTCTGTAAACCCTAATGCCAGCTGTAGCTGGCGTAGGTAGCAGCACCCTAGTTTGGCACACTGCCCACTAAGAATTGGGAAAGAATACAGATGTCCCTGTTTTGCATGGAGTGGCCTAGTGGTTAGGGTGGTGGACTTTGGTCCTGGGGAACTGAGGAACTGAGTTTGATTACCGGCACAGGCAGCTCCTTGTGACTCTGGGCAAGTCACTTAACCCTCCATTGCCTGCCGCATTGAGCCTGTCATGAGTGGGAAAGCGCGGGGTACACATGTAACAAAAATAAAAAAAAGTATTTATTTATTTGGATTTATTTACTGCCTTTTTGAAGGAATTCACTAAAGGCAGTGTACAGCAAGAATAAATCAAACAAGCAATGGACAACTACAGCAGGAAAATATTCATAAGTATCGCCATGCTGGGACAGACCAAGGGTCCATCGAGCCCACCACCCTGTCACCGACAGCAGCCAAAAGAACAAGCAATTTGTCCCGCCCATCCTAGAAATACTGCATTATTCCCTCGTCCATTCAATAACATTCTATGGCTTTTTCCTTCAGCAAGCCGTCTAACCCTTTTTTGAAGTCCGCTAAGTTAACCACCTTAACCACCTTTTCCGGCAGCGAATACCACAGTTTAACTATGCGTTGAGTGAAGAAAAATTTCCTCCGATTTGTTTTAAATTTACCACACTGCAGCTTCATCACTTTTAGAAATTACAATACAAAGTATGGCATAGTATGTTATATTACAGTGTCAACACAATATGCAATAAAATATTTAGTTCACAGCCCAGGGTGTAAGCAAATATGTAACATATAGAGTAACAGGAGTAAGAAAATAAGGGCAGTAATTTAAAGAAAGTTGCACACTGAGGTCAGAATGGTGCTTGAAAATTATTTTAGATAGGGTAAAAGTGGATAAACATGTCCTGCAGCTGGTGTCACTCCTTGTGTATCTGTGTTACTAGCACTTGGTTACTTCTTCAATTAAAGGCTTGGTTGAAGAGCCAAGCTTTCACCTGCTTCCTAAAGTACAGATAGTAGAGGACAATCAGATGAATCTAAGTACATAAGTAATGCCACACTGGGAAAAGACCAAAGATCCATCTAGCCCAGCATCCTGTCCACGACAGCGGCCAATCCAGGCCAAGGGCACCTAGCAAGCTTCCCAAACGTACAAACATTCTATACAAGTTATTCCTGGAATTGTGGATTTTTCCCATATAGTAGTGGTTTATGGACTTGTGCATTTCCTCACAGCTGTATCCGGGGTGACTCCAGATCCACCCCGAGCTTCCCAGGGCCCTCGCTCCAAGTGCACAGAGTTTCCAGGTGCTTTTTAGCTAGGATCAGGCGACCCTCAGGGGGAGGAATGCTGGCTTCGGCCTAACCCCTGGTAAGCCTTTCCTCAGCTGAGAGGTGCCCAGCTCTACCAACGGCTGCCTTTCAGGTGCTGTGGAGGACTTGCAGCTCAGCTGCATATCCTTACAGCCTTCTCCGGGGTGACACCCAGGTCCACTCCGATCCACCCAGGGCCTCCGCTCTAGGTGCCCAGCACTCCCACCAGGTGCTGTGGAGGATTTGCAGCCCTTCTGCATTTCCTCACAGCTGTATCCGGGTTGACTCCAGGTCCACCCCGAGCTTCCCAGGGCCCTCGCTCCAAGTGCACAGAGTTTTCAGGTGCTTTTTAGCTAGCATCAGGCAACCCTCAGGGGGAGGAATGCTGGCTTCGGCCTAACCCCTGGTAAGCCTTTCCTCAGCTGAGAGGTGCTCAGCTCTACCACCGGCTGCCTTTTAGGTGCTGTGGAGGACTTGCACCTCATCTGCATATCCTTACAGCCTTCTCCGGGGTGACACCCAGGTCCATTCCGATCCACCCAGGGCCTCCGCTCTGGGTGCCGCGCGCCGGAGCATGTTTCTCTTTGCATCTAATCTTCTTCCCAGTTGCTAAAGTACCTCAGTCATTTATGGCCCCTATTCACATTCTCTTCCTAGCCCTGTCCCTTCCTAATCTTTTCCTTCACCCCCTACCTCTCTCCGCTACAGGAACTCACTGCCCATCCATCGACTTCATCACCTCACCTTCTCTCCTACCCTCTTCCTCCCTCTTGGCTTTTAATCTCCGTCTCTTCCTTCCCTCCATTTTGCCTTCCCCATTCCACCTAAATACCTCTCGCCTTCGACGCCTGCGTGGCCACACCTCTCCTACTCTCCTCCGCTCTCTTTTACTCCTTCTCTCTCAGCCGGTGACATCAATCCCAATCCTGGCCCTCCTCACCAACTATTATCCCAACTCTACAGATCTCACCGCGACCTCTCTAACCTCATCTCTATTCCTCTACTCCCCTCCTCTTCTCTGCCCTTCTCTTGCGCCCTATGGAATGCCCGCTCTATCTGTAACAAACTCCCCTATATCCAGGACCTCTTTATCTCGCGTCACCGCCATCTGCTCGCCATAACAGAAACCTGGCTCTGCCCTGATGACTCTGCTTCAGTCGCAGCCCTCTGCCATGGTGGTTATCTTTTTTCACATACTCCTCGCCCTACTGGTCGCGGGGGCGGTGTTGGACTACTTCTCTCTCCCTCCTCCAGATTTCAACCCCTTCTTCCACCTCAATCTCACTGTTTTTCCTCCTTTGAAGTCCACTCTATCCGCCTTTTCTCTCCTCTGCCTCTTCGAATAGCGGTCATTTATCGTCCCCCTCATCCTCTCTCAGTGACTTTGATGCCTGGCTTGCCTTCTTCCATGATCCTTCCTCCCCCTCTCTCATCCTTGGTGACTAATATTCCTGCTAATGATCCTTCCAACTCTTATATTTCCAAGTTACTCGCTTTAACATCCTCCTTTAAACTCCAACTGTGCTCCACCTCCCCCACTCATCAAAATGGTCACTGTCTTGATCTCATCTTCTCCTCCAACTGTTCACCCTCTAGTTTCCTTGCCTCTGATCGTCCCCTCTCTGATCACCATCTTATAACTTTCACACTTAAATCTCCTCCCTCCCAGTCCCGTCCTATTATATCTAATTTATCTAGGAATCTTCACGATATTGACCCTTCATCTCTATCCTCCCATGTTTCAAACCTCCTCTCTACTGTGGCACCATCCACGTCTGTCAACGAGGCTGTTTCTTCTTATAACAATACTCTATCCTCTGCCTTAGACACTCTTGCACCTTTGATGACCCGCCCTTTAAGGCGCACAAAACCCCAACCTTGGCTGACTTCTAATATCCGCTACCTATGTTCCTGTACCCGCTCCGCCGAACGCCTCTGGCGGAAATCTCGGGCCCTTGCTGATTTCCTACACTTTAAGTTCATGCTGACCTCCTTCCAATCTGCTCTTTTATGTGCCAAACAGGATTATTATATCCAACTGACCAGCTCTCTTGGCTCTAACCCTCGACTTCTCTTCACCACATTGAACTCTCTCCTCAAGGTGCCCCCTCCCCCAACTCCCCCTTCATTAACTCCTCAGACCCTTGCAGAATTCTTTCACGACAAGGTTCAAAAGATAAACCTTGAATTCTCTACCTCGCCACCTCTCCCTCCACTAGTCCATTCCCCTCTCTCTCCTTCCCCTCATTCTTTTTCCTCCTTTCCTGAAGTTACTAAAGAGGAAACTACACTTCTCCTTTCTTCCTCAAAATGTACCACCTGTTCCTCTGATCCCATTCCCACCCACCTTCTTAATGCCATCTCACCTGCTCTTATTCCTTTTATCTGTCACATTCTCAACCTCTCACTTTCCACTGCAACTGTCCCTACTGCCTTTAAACATGCTGTGGTCACACCTCTCCTTAAGAAGCCTTCACTCAACCCTATTTGTCCTTCTAATTACCGACCCATCTCCCTCCTCCCTTTTCTCTCCAAATTACTTGAGCGTGCTGTTCACCGCCGCTGCCTTGATTTTCTCTCCTCACATGCTATTCTTGACCCACTACAATCTGGTTTTCGCCCTCTCCACTCAACCGAAACTGCTCTTACTAAAGTCTCCAATGACCTATTACTGGCTAAATCCAGAGGTCTCTATTCCATCCTCATTCTTCTTGATCTTTCCGCTGCTTTTGACACTGTCGATCACAGCATACTCCTTGATATCCTGTCCTCACTTGGATTCCAGGGCTCTGTCCTTTCCTGGTTCTCTTCCTACCTCTCCCTCCGCACCTTTAGTGTTCACTCTGGTGGATCCTCTTCTACTTCTATCCCTCTGCCTGTCGGCGTACCTCAGGGTTCTGTTCTTGGTCCCCTCCTCTTTTCTATCTACACTTCTTCCCTTGGTTCATTAATCTCATCCCATGGCTTTTCCTAACATCTCTATGCTGATGACTCCCAAATCTACCTTTCTACCCCTAATATCTCACCTTGCATCCAAACCAAAGTTTCAGTGTGCTTGTCTGACATTGCTATCTGGATGTCTCAACGCCACCTAAAATTAAATATGACCAAAACCGAACTTCTCATTTTCCTCCCAAACCCACCTCCCCACTCCCCCCGTTTTCTATTTCTGTTGATGGCTCTCTCATTCTCCCTGTCTCCTCGGCTCGAAACCTTGGGGTCATCTTTGACTCTTCTCTCTGCTTCTCTGTTCACATCCAGCAGACTGCCAAGACCTATCGTTTCTTTCTTTACAACATCCGTAAAATCCGCCCCTTTCTTTACGAGCACTCTACCAAAACCCTCATCCACACCCTTGTCACCTCTCGTTTAGACTACTGCAATCTGCTTCTTGCTGGCCTCCCACTTAGTCACCTCTCCCCTCTCCAATCGGTTCAAAACTCTGCTGCCCGTCTCGTCTTCCGCCAGGGTCTCTTTACTCATACTACCCCTCTCCTCAAGTCGCTTCACTGGCTCCCTATCCGTTTTCGCATCCTGTTCAAGCTTCTTCTACTAACCTATAAATGTACTCACTCTGCTGCTCCCCAGTATCTCTTCACACTCATCCTTCCCTACACCCCTTCCCGTGCACTCCGCTCCATGGATAAATCCTTCTTATCTGTTCCCTTCTCCACTACTGCCAACTCCAGACTTCGCGCCTTCTGTCTCGCTGCACCCTACGCCTGGAATAAACTTCCTGAGCCCCTACGTCTTGCCCCTTCCTTGGCCACCTTTAAATCTAGACTGAAAGCCCACCTCTTTAACATTGCTTTTGACTCGTAACCACTTGTAACCACCTGCCTCCGCCTACCCTCCTCCTTCCTGTACACAATAATTGATTTGATTTGCTTACTTTATTTCTTGTCTATTAGATTGTAAGCTCTTTGAGCAGGGACTGTCTTTCTTCTATGTTTGTGCAGCGCTGCGTATGCCTTGTAGCGCTATAGAAATGCTAAATAGTAGTAGTAATAGTAGTAGTAGTTGTGGCACATCAACTGAATCAGCCCAGTGTAGAAATATGAGCACAAGTTATGCAAAATGGAATGGGTTAAAAGGCCAGAGATTGATAAATCTGTATGACTCTGGAATCTATCAGAGATTGACGAGCTGCATGACTGGGATTTATGATCTCTGGAATTTATGATACCCTTAGGGGGCAAGCGGACCTGGGAAGGAGACTAGTGTAAACAGCAGAAAAATGCTGTTTTAACAGCTTAACAGAACCAGACGCTGGAAATCAGATAATAATCTGTGAGAAGGACAGTTTGCAGAAAAAGAGTCACGTAAATCATTGTTTGAAACAAACGATATAAGCTGCCATCTCAGAAGAATATTTCAGAGATGCAGACAGAAAAACATCTTGTTATGTAACTGTATTGATCTCTCATGAGAAACTGTAATTGTATCTTTATTTGGTAAGTGAATAAAAGGACTTTCTCATATGCAAGTAGCTTTGGTTTCTTTTACCCCTCCCAGTTGATAATGGCTGGTTCATGCTAATTTGGGAAGGGATACAAGCAGCCTAAAAACACCAGCTAGTGGTTTGAGGTAAAAATTGAACAGAATAGGTGTCAGTATCAGTATTTGTGATACCCTATAGGTCAGTGCTCATGGTGGCAATGAGTGAAGTATAGATAGGATCAGAACCAAACAAATATTATTCCATCGATATCTGTTTCTGCTACTCATGCTAGCATGAAATTGTGACCCACAGTGTCAAAAGCTGCTGAAAAATCAAACGGTGATAACACTGAGGCAAATCCCTTGTGTCTGTTTCTGTAGGGATGTAAGGGCATTCTGGTCTCGCAAGTGCCACAGATTCATCTGAATGCCTGTAGGGGTCATCCTGGACAATCCTCTGTAACTACGATAATTCTGTGGCTCTTAAAGTACATTAATGTCTGAAAACAAATGCTTATTCACCTGCCCACTGTGACACCAAGGTCTCTAGATAATGCTTGGCCTCCTCTGGTGACAAAAAAGCACCTAGTTTTCCCACATTAAGAAGCTTAAGTCATGATGCATACAGCTTGCATATTTCAGGCCCTGCTCCATGAGCATACCTTTAAGATCCCCAAAGCACTGATGATGTTTCTACAAGGCTAGCAAAAAGTAGCGTTTAGAGACAGCAAGCACATTGTTACATGCGGGCGTGCTAGTCCAGGGTTAATGGCCTCTAATGCCCATGTTTGCTATTGATCATCTGCCCCCAACTAAGGCAAGTCCTAGCTACATACAAACCACACACGGCCGGCTGAAGATTGAGTGAAGAAACTTCAAAGGCCATCTTCAACGAAGATTCCAACTTTCTGTCATGTACGTCTTTCAACACTATGCCACCTTCTACCGGTATAATGGTCTTTTTTTTTAGACTACTTCTACCCAGGAATCCACCTTAGGCAATTTGAGCTTCTCTAGATCCCCTGGCACTATGGGATAAAGTCTACATAGCCCTAGAGATCCTTAACCCTGCATCTCAGGAGGATCATTAAGCAGATATGAGCTCCTGAATAGCTTCAAGTACTAAAAAGGCCTTAGGTGGCCGCCTAGTGCTAGTCATCTTAGGGTTGGCAGCCTCCGATCTCGTCTCCTCTGGAGAAGAAATAGTCAGTCTGCAAAGCCTTCGTGATGAGAATGGCAGATCCTCCTTATGAAAGATTTGCACAGTAATTCCCCTTCAAGGCCCTCCTGCAAGTGCACCTGACCCGAAGCACATGACAACCCTGCCTCTGAACGAGGAGATAGAGGAGTCACAGACTCCTGCTTAGGAAGGGGGTCCAAACGCCTCTGTTATATCACAGAAGTCCTCTGGAGGGGCTGAGAACTGGGAAATCCCCAGTGGAGTCAGTAAGAGACTGCCCCACCAGAGGAGGTAATCCATAGGTAGGAGAGAAATCCCTGAGAAGATAACCCAGAGCAACAATACAATGAACTCCAGGGAAAAAAACAGTGAGAGCCAAAAGCAGCTGTCCCAGACACTTTCATGTCCGCTTCAGAGGGCTAAGAGAGAAACGGGAACCCCCAAATTGTCACCATCGATGGTGGGAAAACCGCAGGGGTCGCATGTGGCCGAGTCAGGATGGCTGCTGGAACACATCAGCCACAGGAAACTGAGGAGAGCGTTGTGGTGAAGAATCAGCATAGGAAAGAAGTGCGCCTGCCAAGCTGCCTATCCTGTCTCCTAAAAACAGGTCCAGACAGCCACCTGAAGATTTCCCTGACGGTACTCGCTGCTTCCTACAGTGGGAGCAGTGTTTAACCACTTCTGCCACCATTCAAAAAAAAAAAAACAACTCAAAACGAAACCGCAAGCAGAGGAAAGGGAAATGAAATCAGCAATTACTCACTGAGCACAAGTGAAAAATCTGGACTGAGATTTCTCTGCCTCAATAGCTGCCCTTCACAGGCTAGCTGTGCTGCACAATAGCCTCAGAAGCAGCAAGAACTGCAAAGAGGGCAAAGAGGGTCAAGGGGTGGGGTGGGGACCTAACACCACCAGGTGTACCCCCCAAAGCCTGCACCACACAGCCCAGGCAGCCCCAAGCTCAACAGAATTGACAGAACCAGAACAGGAACTGAAAACCAGATGAATCCAAGAGCATGAAAGGCAACTGTTTACCACCTGCTCGAGACAGAGATATACTAGCTGACCAGGAACAACACCATCCTATAAGACAGAGTTCAGTTTGTTGTGGCGGCAGGAACCGACAAGAGAAGGAAAAATTCTAGAACTAGTCCTTAATGGAGCGCGTGATCTGGTGCAAGAGGTAATGGTGCTGGGGCCGCTTGATAACAGTGATCATAGAGGGGTCACATGATGCCTGCCACCTGAACGGCAGCAGGAAAGTGAGCTCCGCCAAATCTCAACAAAAATCTACGAAATATCTGCATCTTTCCCAAGTACGCTGATCTCTGTGTACTCACACTTTAATTGGGCATCGCTTGGGTACAACTGATAGAATGAGTCATCGCTCTTGGAGAAGGTACACCCACAAGGAGCCAGAGGCCTGAAAAACAAAAAAAACAACCTTTATCTGAAAGCACTTAAGATGGCGGCGGGCCAAGAAACTCAACAGGCAAATGCACTGCAGCCAGGGGACTGGGCCAGGGAGATTTCACTTAAGGTAGCAACGGCACTGGAAGACCAATTAAACAAAATTCAGTCAGCGGTTGATGAGATAGATGAAAAATTCGACACGCAGATCCGGAGATTTGCTAAGGTGGAGCAGCAAGTGTCGGCACAAGAAGCAGCAGCACATGGCATGGCAACATAGATTGTGGAATTACAAAAAGAAGCAGCGGCCTTACGTGATTGTTTAGAGGAACAAAAGAACCAGAACCGCAACAATCTGTGGGTTATTGGACTGCCCGAATCAGTTCAAGACAAGGAGCTCTATTCAGTTTTTTCGCTCTTGGTTGCCAGCTCAGTTGGGCGTAGAGGGATGTACAAATACACTGCAATGTGACCTTGCGCACCGGACTGGGATGCGAGGAGAGAATGAGAGTAAGCCGCGCACAGCCATTGCACACTACATGAATTGGCTGGAAAAGGAAGAGCTGCTGAAAGCTTTTTGTTCCAGGAAGACGACACTGGAGTATGAGGGGCACAAGATGATATTGTTTAACGACTATTCGGCTGCGGTAGCGCAAATGCGCAGAGCTATGGCACCCATATGCACATCGCTGCACAGAAAAGGTATACGGTTTTTGCTTATGTATCCAGCCAAGCTCCAAATCTGGCATGCAGGGCAATCGGTTCTGTTTTCGGAAGCATCAACAGCCCAGACTTTCCTGGCTAACCTTAATAGAGAGGAGCCATGGGAGCACATTAAGTGACAGTTATATCAGACGAGAGGCCTACCCATTTTTTCACCATGTATCTGGATATTATCCCCAACAGAATGGTTAAGAGACTTTATAAACGTGGTTCCCTTTGCCAAGGAACTTACTACAAAAGAGCAGCTAGGTCGGGGAGAAAGGTAAAATTATGTATCATACCTGATAATTTTCTTTCCATTAATCATAGCTGATCAATCCATAGACTGGTGGGTTGTGTCCATCTACCAGCAGGTGGAGATAGAGAGCAATCCTTTTGCCTCCCTATATGTGGTCATGTGCTGCCGGAAACTCCTCAGTATGTCGATATCCAAGCTCCATCCGCAGGACTCAGCACTTAGAGAATTACACCCACAAAGGGACACTCTGCCCAGCTCACCACCGCCGAAACGGGGGAGGGGAATTAACCCAGCTCATCCCCACACAAGTGGGGGAGGGGAATCCGTCCAGCTCATCCCCGCGAAGCGGGGGAGGGACACCACCCCGCCGATGCGGGGGGATCTGGCTTATCCTGCAACCGCGGGAGTAGCTGACTGACCCTAACACCGCCGAAGCGGGAGGGGTACAAAGCTGCCCTACAGCCGCCGAAGCGGGAGGGAGCGCCGGCAGAATTTAGGTCTCAATCCAGCCCCGTAAAACGGAGGGGAGAGGAATGCAGCAGCTCACTGTAACACAAACTCGTCTCAACTCCTGAAGAATCCAATTGAAAAAACTTGAACACGAAGTCCTCCTGAACAGGAACTGAAGACTAAACTTGAACCTGAAATGCAACCAGAATATAAACAGTACAGATATCTGGGAGGGGCTATGGATTGATCAGCTATGATTAATGGAAAGAAAATTATCAGGTATGATACATAATTTTACCTTCCATATCATCATGCTGATCAATCCATAGACTGGTGGGATGTACCGAAGCAGTACTCACCCAGGGCGGGACATAGAAATCCCTGACCGCAACACTGAAGCTCCAAACCGGGCCTCCGCCCGAGCAGCCACAGTCAAGCGGTAATGCCTGGAGAAGGTATGGGCCGATGCCCAAGTTGCTGCCTTGCATATCTCTTCCAAGGAGACGGACCCGGCCTCTGCCATCGAGGCCGCCTGAGCTCTAGTGGAGTGAGCCTTCAGCTGAATAGGCGGCACCTTCCCCGCGGCCACATAAGCCGCTGCAATGGCTTCCTGACCCATCTTGCCACTGTAGGCTTAGCAGCCTGCAGACCCTTACGAGGACCTGCAAACAGGACAAACAGATGATCCGTTTTTCCGGAAATCATTGGTCACTTCCAAGTATCTGATGATGACTCGTCTCACATCCAGAAATTTGAGAGTAGAGTATTCCTCTGGGTAGTCCTCCCTACGAAAGGAAGGGAGACAGAGCTGCTGATTCACATGGAAGTGAGAAACAATCTTGGGCAGGAAGGAAGGCACTGTGCGAATAGTCACTCCTGCCTCAGTGAACTGCAGAAAAGGCTCTCGACATGAGAGTGCCTGGAGCTCGGAAACTCTTCTGGCTGAAGTGATAGCCACCAAAAAGACTGCTTTCAACGTCAGGTCTTTCAGAGATGCCCTCGACAAGGGTTCAAAAGGCGGCTTCTGCAAGGCTCTGAGCACCAGGTTGAGATTCCACGCAGGCACCACTGAGTGCAGAGGGAGGGCGCAGGTGATTAACTCCCTTGAGAAAGCGTACCACATCTGGCTGCGAAGCCAGGGAAGCACCCTTCAGGCGGCCCCTGAAGCAAGCCAGAGCCGCTACCTGGACTTTAAGGGAACTGAGGGACAGGCCTTTCTCCAGACCTTCTTGCAGGAACGCCAGCACTGAAGAAATTGGAGCAGTGAAGGGAGAAAGTGAGCCTGCTTCACACCACGCTGCAAAGGTACGCCAAACCCTGGCGTAAGCAGTAGAAGTAGAGCGCTTCCTCGCTCTCAGCATAGTGGCGATGACCTTGTCTGAGAAGCCCTTCTTCCTCAGACGCTGCCGCTCAATAGCCAGGCCGTAAGACCAAAGGGGGAGGGATCCTCCATCACCACGGGACCCTGATGCAACAGGCCCTGCTCCACTGGCAGCCGCAGAGGGTCGTCCACTGAGAGCCTGATCAAGTCCGCATACCAGGGACGTCTGGGCCAGTCCGGACCCACCAGGATTATCCGGCCCGGATGCTTTGCCACCCGGTCTAGCACCCTGCCCAACATGGGCCAGGGCGGGAACACATAGAGAAGCTCCTGTGTCGGCCACTGTTGGAGAAGAGCAGCTACTCCCAGGGATCGAGGGTCCCGTCCTCTGCTGAAAAAGCGCGGCACTTGGCAATTGGCCGATGACACCATCAGATCTAGGCTCGGCTGGTCCCAGCGCTTCGTGATGTCCAAGAACGCCTGAGCAGATAGCTGCCACTCTCCGGGATCCAAGGTATGGCGACTGAGAAAGTCCGCCTTGACATTCATGACTCCGGCAATGTGGGCCGCTGACAGCTGTTCCAGGTTCGTTTCCGCCCACTGGCATAGATTCATGGCCTCCTTGGCTAGAGGGGCGCTCTTGGTACCTCCCTGGCGGCTGACATAGGCCACAGCCGTGGCATTGTCCGACAGGACCCATACTGGCTTCAACGCCAGTACCGGGATGAACTCCAAAAGCGCCAACCGAATGGCTCTGAGTTCCAGGAGGTTGATAGACCACATTGCCTCTGCAGGAGACCAGAGCCCCTGCGCTGTCCTTCCCAAGCAGTGGGCTCCCCAGCCCGACAAAGAGGCGTCCGTCGTGACGACAATCCACTCCGGGGTCACCAGAGGCATTCCTGCAGACAACTTGTCTGTCTGCAGCCACCAGCTGCTGGGTCCAAGGGAAGGCGCACAGCATAATCCTCCGACACGCCCTGGCCACATAGGAGCCACAAACTGAGGCCTGCAAACTTAAAGCAGCCGCCTCGAAGGACGACCTTAAGGCCGCCTCAAATCTTCTGTCTTGGGCGTCCTTTAGGGCTGTGCCACCTTCCACCGGCAACGCCGTTTTCTTAGTCACCGCAGTGATTAAAGAATCCACGGTAGGCCAAAGAAAGGTCTTCCGTTCACTTTCAGGCAAAGGATAGAGGCGGGACATAGCCCTAGCCACTTTGAGGCTCGCTTCCGGGACATCCCATTGAGCCGAAATCAAGGTGCGCATGGCATCATGCACGTGGAAGGTTCTAGGCGGGCGCTTCGTCCCCAGCATAATGGCGGAGCCAACAGGGGCTGAGGGAGAGACGTCCTCTGGAGAGGAAATCTTCAAAATGCTCATGGCCTGCATTAACAGGTTGGGCAAATCCTCTGAGCGAAAGATCCGCGCTGCAGAGGGGTCATCCGCTCCATCCGAGCGGGAATCCGTCTCCTCCAAGGAATCCCCAAAGGACCGTTGGGAGAACTCAGATACGCTGCCCTCATCTACATCAGAGGAGACAGAGTCCTCTAAGGCCTGGAAATCCACCCGAGGGCGTTTACTTCCGGGGGCCTCAATCCCTTTATCGGACAAGGGAGCAGGGGCAGCGTCTTGCATAAGGAAGGCCTGATGCAGCAGCAAAATAAACTCGGGGGAGAAACCCCCCAGACTGTGCACTTCAGCAGCCTGGGCCACAGCCCTAGACGCACCCTCAACCGGCGCTCGCAAGAGCAGGGGAGAACATGCTGCGCATCCAGATGGCGTCCGGCGCGACACTCCGCGAAGGAGCCGCGCGGGAAGAACGGCGCTTAACTTAGCCGCTTTTCTGCCGTCGCCCAATGAAGGCGGCCATGGCCATTAACGTCTCCCACCTCAAGGGCGGCCCAAGAAGAAGCCGTCCGAGCAGCGTGGCCGGCCAAGATGGCGGAGGCGAGCAGCGGGGGATGGGCGTTTATGGCGGGAAAAACCGCCGCACCGGAGGAAGAACCAGGACCCTGACCGGCCTCCAAACTGACACCCAACAAGGCGAATCAGACTTTAAAACCCCCGCTAGACACGCACACGCGGTCCGGGGAGCGATTCTTTGCGCCCTCGCCCTCCGACGCCATCAGCCACGTGGAGATCAATCGGGGAACCCCCTGCCCGCTACAAAAAAGGTAAAATTACCTGCTTTCCGCTCCGAGCTGTAACAACCTGGTGTCCCAGTGAGTAGCTGCAATAAACGTTTAAATAAACGTTGAAATAAACGCCCTTAAGGACATCCAAAATTTTTTTTTTTTTTTTTTTTAAACGGAGCCAGCGGGAGGGGGGAGAAAAGGAGGGACCTGGCACCACCAGGTTTGCACTTGCTCAAGAAGAGCCCTCAACCCCAGGCACTCAACAAAACCTAAAAATTAGGCTTGGAGGCCTAGCCAGAGCTGCTGCTGTGTGTGACCACCACCTGCTGAGATAGAGAACATACTGAGGAGTTTCCGGCAGCACATGACCACATATAGGGAGGCAAAAGGATTGCTCTCTATCTCCACCTGCTGGTAGATGGACACAACCCACCAGTCTATGGATTGATCAGCATGATGATATGGAAGGGGAGCTTATTTGGAGTTTGTGGAACTTTGTTCCATCAACGGGTTACGAGGAGCATTCAGTTTTTGCACTTTTTCTTTTTCTGTATGGGTGCTTCCTTGTTGTTGGGGAAGATATTCAGAGTGACTGGGGAAACATCTGGGCAGAGAAGGTACGGGGTGGATTTTTTGCTGTGTTGTTCAGGGAGGGGGGGATGATGGTTTTCTGGATCATGAGGAGAGGTTTAACTGGGTGGGGGGGGGGGGGACAAAGGGAATGGTATGTTTGATTTGATCAGGAGGGAGGGGGAGCATGATTGGGGGGGGGGGGAATATGTCCTCACTTGGATTCCAGGGCTCTGTCCTTTCCTGGTTCTCTTCCTACCTCTCCCTCCGCACCTTTAGTGTTCACTCTGGTGGATCCTCTTCTACTTCTATCCCTCTGCCTGTCGGCGTACCTCAGGGTTCTGTTCTTGGTCCCCTCCTCTTTTCTATCTATACTTCTTCCCTTGGTTCATTAATCTCATCCTATGGCTTTTCCTACCATCTCTATGCTGATGACTCCCAAATCTACCTTTCTACCCTGATATCTCACCTTGCATCCAAACCAAAGTTTCAGCGTGCTTGTCTGACATTGCTGTCTGGATGTCTCAACGCCACCTGAAATTAAATATGACCAAAACCGAGCTTCTCATTCCCCCCCCCCCCCCCCCCAAACCCACCTCCCCGCTCCCCCCGTTTTCTATTTCTGTTGATGGCTCTCTCATTCTCCCTGTCTCCTCAGCTCGAAACCTTGGGGTCATCTTTGACTCTTCTCTCTCCTTCTCTGCTCATATCCAGCAGATTGCCAAGACCTGTCGTTTCTTTTTTTACAACATCCGTAAAATCCGCCCCTTTCTTTCCGAGCACTCTACCAAAACCCTCATCCACACCCTTGTCACCTCTCGTTTAGACTACTGCAATCTGCTTCTTGCTGGCCTCCCATAGTCACCTTTCCCCCTCCAGTCGGTTCAAAACTCTGCTGCCCGTCTCGTCTTCCGCCAGGGTCGCTTTACTCATACTACCCCTCTCCTCAAGACCCTTCACTGGCTCCCTATCCGTTTTCGCATCCTGTTCAAACTTCTTCTACTAACCTATAAATGTACTCACTCTGCTGCTCCCCAGTATCTCTCCACACTCGTCCTTCCCTACACCCCTTCCCGTGCACTCTGCTCCATGGATAAATCCTTCTTATCTGTTCCCTTCTCCACTACTGCCAACTCCAGACTTCACGCCTTCTGTCTCGCTGCATCCTACGCCTGGAATAAACTTCCTGAGCCCCTACGTCTTGCCCCATCCTTGGCCACCTTTAAATCTAGAATGAAAGCCCACCTCTTTAACATTGCTTTTGACTCGTAACCACTTGTAACCACTCGCCTCCACCTACCCTCCTCTCTTCCTTCCCGTTCACATTAATTGATTTGATTTACTTACTTTATTTATTTTTTTGTCTATTAGATTGTAAGCTCTTTGAGCAGGGACTGTCTTTCTTCTATGTTTGTGGAGCGCTGCGTACGCCTTGTAGCGCTATAGAAATGCTAAATAGTAGTAGTAGTGTAGTAGTAGGGACTGGTATCGAAAGAGGAGAAAGGGGGACAAAAAGACTACTTGGGAAAGTTTGTAGTTGCTATTCAAGGTGGGTCATTGCTCAGGAGCTGAAAGAGTCTAGCAGGGTTAGCTGGGAGGCCTGTAGGACGGAAGGAGTGTACAACATGCATAATAATGCTTTGTCTATCTGTCATGGTTAATTTAAAATTTATATCTCTTGGGGAGGTCACGTGATGCGTGGAGAGTAGCAGATGTGGTTCGCGCTGCTCCGGAGCCCTCACCCGCGGAAAAAGCCAAAAGCAGCTCGTAACCGTCTCAATAGAGCATTAAATTAGTGCTGCGGAGATCGCACAGTGCACAGAGCCATACCTGCACCCGATGCCTTCCGGAGCCACCCATAAGAGTGTGAAACCTGAAAAAGAAAAAGCGTCGCCGCCTGGTACCGGCCACAAAATGGTGGAGGGTAAGAATGAGGCCTGCACTGAATTCAGCGGGAAGCAGCTGTCGCAGATCGCCGAAGTAGTAGAAGCAGCGCTAACCCCACGCTTTGCCTTGCTAACAAACCAACTAAAAAACATGGAAGCCACATTAGCGGAAACAATCAAGCGCACGAATGAGACTGAGCATAGGATCTCCAGCCTGGAGGACTTGTGGAACCGTCGAGATCCGGAAATCACGCGTCTCACAGGTATCGTGCAAGCACAACAAGATAAGATCGAAGATCTTGAAAATCGATCACGACGATGCAATTTGAGAATAGTTGGACTTCCTGAAAAAGTTACTGATAACTCTCTGGGACAAGTCAATGGCTCAACAATGAATTTGCCCTATCTGATAGCTACGGCAGGCTCTGCCTAGAGCGAGCACACAGACTGGGGAGGAAGCAGCAAGACCAGCAGCGACCCAGAATAATTATGGTTAAAGTACAAAACTATCTCCACAAAGAAGAAATCCTTCGGGGATACAGAACCAAACGGGGCTCGCTGGAATATGAGGGCGCCAAGATCCAAATTTTTCAAGACTATTCTCAAGGTGTGCAGGACAAGAGACGGCGATTCCACCCTATTTGCGCCACTTTAGCTGAGAAAAATGTTCGCTTCAGATTGATATACCCTGCCATTTTAAAAGTCTTTCACAATGGACAATGGAAGATGTTAGACAACATAACAGCAGCGCAGGATTTCTTGGCCTCGGAACTTTAAGCAGCAGCTCACCTTAGTGGCGGGTTAATCACTTGGACAACATGGACCTAAGTGGCATGAGTATACGTTATTATCAAGATGTTGAATGTTGATTTGTTATATAAAGCTGGTTTATATTGAGATATCTGCATGCGGGTGCTGACAATCTTAAACAATAGTATTGGTTAAGAGGTTTATAGAGGATCAGAATGACGCAGGGTGGGAGCTCCGACACGCACTGACCTTAGGATGAGCCCGTGCTCATCACAGTATGGAAGGAGTGGGGAGAAGAGGGGGAGGGCGGGGGACAGGGCAGTCAGTGAGAAAGGGAATGAGATCCATAATGGTAGCAAATCTTGCAAACAGGGAGTCAGGGATTATAACTGGTTATCAACATATATTGTTAAATATCCCCCGGGGGGGGCTGGGCCCCTGGAGGATTCGCTATAGGACCACCTTTGGTAACCTTGTTATCTTAGAGGAGACATGAATCGACCTGGTGTAAAGATCTTGTCGTGGAATGTCTCAGGCATCACGTCACCCGTGAAACGATATAAGATCTTATCCCAGATACGGCGACAGGGAGCAGATATAGCATGTCTGCAAGAGACAAAGTTACCAGATCTGGAGCATGGGGAACTTTGCCAGCAATGGGTGGGTGAAAGCCACTTCTCCTCCTCGGGTAATCGGAAGAGTGGGGTAGCAATATTAGTAAAAAAGGGCACACCTTGTGCGACCAAATTAATATACAAAGACACAGAAGGCCGTATAGTATTATTGCACATTAATTATCAAGGGCAGAGATTTTACTTATGCAACATATATGGCCCAAACTCGTACAGCCCGAGCTTCTTTCAATCCCTGATAGCGTTGGGTTTGCAGCATACTGATGCCCCGTGGATCTGGGCAGGGGATTTCAACCAGGTGCAAGACCCCACTCTAGACAGATCGTCACCGATGGCCATCCCTGGGCTGGGTAAAGGAAAAGGGATACCAGAATTCTGTAAACATCTACACCTAATCGACCCATGGTGCACCCTTCACCCTGCCACAAAGGATTATACCCATCAATCTAAAGTGCACCACTCATGGTCTAGAATTGACTACATATTGATATCACAAGCCTGGTTTTTCAAAGTCCAACAAGCTCATATCAGCCCTATGGAGATATCAGACCATCACATGATCTGGGTGGAAATTGAGTTAGGAGGAGGTGGTGGAGGGAGCAGACAGTGGAGATTTCCAGCTTATTTATACAGGGACAAACACTTGACAGAATACTTATCAGAGAAATGGCAGCAGTATGAGGACACAAATCTGGCCTTGTGTAATTCGCCAGTGATTTTCTGGGAAGCCTCTAAGGTAGTTATGAGGGGGGAAATAATAGCGTTCCAAAGTGCTAGGAAAAAGCGCCTGGCGGCTGGCATACAGAACTTGGAAGCTGATTATGTAAAAGCAAAGAGGAAATACCTAAGCAACCCCACAGTAAATAACAGGGACATAATGTCTGCAGCTTTGGTGGCACTCAACACCATGCTGCATGAGCAGGCCATGAGACAGCTGATAGCATGGCGCCTGAACTTTCAGCGCTTCGGGAACAAAACAGGTAAATTATTGGCAAGAGTGGCCAAAGCACCTAATACGCAGAGGTATATTCCAGTGCTAGACGACTCTATGGGGAACAAGCTCACGCAGTTGACAGATATAGCAGAAGCATTCCATAGCCACTTTAAAGAAAGGTACGCCCCTAAAGACCGGCAACAGGGTCCCTCCACTAGGGACTACCTGGAAGACGCAAAAATGCCTCAGCTGCCAGATATAGCTCGTCAAATGCTATCAGAGCCGCTGCGCACACAAGAAGTATTTAAAGTAATAAAAGATCTGAAGGCTAGCTCGGCCCCCGGGCTTGATGGATTCCCTAATGAATATTATAAAATGCTATCACCGCAGATATGTGGAGCGCTGGTTGATTATTTCGACGCAGTAGTGGACAGGGGGTTTATATTCCCACGGGAGAATGAGGCATTGATTTCCTTAATCCCCAAGCCGGCAAGCCCAAAGATCAGGTAGAATCTTACTGGCCCATCTCTCTCATCAATGTGGATATTAAAATCTTTTCCCGAATCCTGGCAAATAGGTTGATGTCCTATGTCCCAGATATAATTGGTGAGCATCAAGTTGGGTTTGTTAAGGGACGCCAAGCGGTTAGACAGGTGCGTAAAGTCCTGTTGACGGTGGCGTATGGCCAAGTTACGAGGGACCCCCTGTTGCTGGTCAGCCTAAACGCGGCCAAAGCTTTTGATAACGTAAACTGGGACTACTTGTTCCAAGTCCTAGACTACATCGGGTTGGGTGGCTGGTTCTTAAAGGCGATAAGCGCGCTTTACAAAAACAATACAGCGCAAATATTGGTAAATGGCACTAGAACTGGGCCCATTCAGGTCGAACAGGGCACAAGGCAGGGCTGCCCATTGTCTCCAATATTGTTTCTTATATACCTAGAACCCTTACTCAACGGTTTTATTGGATCCTGATATACAGGGGGTGGTATTGCAGGGGAGCCCAATAAAAATATTAGCTTTTGCAGACGACATGTTTCTCACACTTACACAGCCGAAAACTTCTGTCCCATGCCTAATAGAAGTCATAGATGAATTCGGTTTTTTTTCCGGATTGCAATTAAATTTACAGAAATCACTAGCCCTCCCAATACAGGAAATGATACAGAGGGAGTGGGAGGGCTCGTTCCCATTCACATGGGCTGTGGGCACCCTCAGGTACTTAGGGATCTGTATTCCAAGGGACTTGACAAACCTATACAAAGTAAACGTGGACCTCCTGAAGAAACGCACTAAAGAGGCGTTGCAGGGTTTACCCGTGTCCCTAAAGGGGAGAATCGCCATGTACAATATGTTCATCTTCCCAAAGTGGACATATGTTTTCCAGATGATTCCTGCTACCCTGGGCTATAGGGAGGAGAGGTGGCTACACAAAACCCTAACAGTTTTTTTTATGGCAGGGCAAACGAGCATGAATTGGTTTAAAGAAACTTATGAGACCCTGTACAAAGGGGGGGACTGGGGCTGTTGGATTTCAAACTGACAGCACTAGCATGTAACCTACGGCATTTATCTGACTGGTTCCGATCGAGGGAGTTTTTCTCATGCACAAAGGTGGAGACTTCTCTGATGGCCCCAATGGGGTTTGCTTATTGGCTACATGCTCCGTCGGCAGAGCTCCCAGCATTGGGACCTTATGGGATTATTTTGAACCCCTTAAGGAAAACATGGAGGTGGCTGTGTGGAGCCTACCATTGGAACAGATAAGTCTCCCCATTACTTCCTATCAAAGGTAATTTAGCATTTCCAGAGGGGGGTAACTCTGCCTTGTTTAAAAAATGGGTCACTTGCGATATAAAGTATCTGTTTCAGGTGGTGTCCGAGGGGGGAGCAATCAAATGTTTTCAGGCCCTGTGTGAGGAATTTGGGTTAGGGCAAAATGATTACTACCAATATATACAATTGAAACACTATGTCAAAACACTACCCTCTGTAGACCTAGCGCAAGATAGATGGGAATCCATGAGTGAAGTACTTGACCTGGAAGCCCAGTTAAAGGTGCCGCTTCGGTATTTTCATAGCCAACTGAGAGATGTACAGGCACCGCTATATTATACGCAGGTGTCACAACAATGGCAGCAGGAGCTAAGGTGGAAACCTGATCCTGGACAGATTCAACTATGTTTGGCAAGCATATATCAAGTGACAGAGAACGTAAAATGGCAGGAAATGCAATATAAATTTGTGCTGCGGCTGTACATCTCGCCTCATAGGGCGTACAGAGCAACCCTTCGGGACACGGACGATTGCCCCAAGTGTGGACATGGGGGAGCTTCCCTAGGACATATGTTCTGGCTGTGTGGAAAGGTGACTCCTTTCTGGACCAAATTGGGGAGTCAAGTATCACAAATGTGGAAAGTGCAATGGCGCCCAACGCCGGGACAGCTTTTCGACGTCTACAAAATACGCGGCACATCGCCAGAGGGACTCACCGCCTTCCTGAAGAGGGCAGTTTTGATGGGCAAACAGACCATACTACAGTTATGGCTGCAACCAGATTCACCTGGAATCCCACAGTGGAGAGGAGCCATGATGCAATGCTGTATGCTGGAAAAGAAGAAAGTGGGAGATCTTGCTTCAGGAAAGGGAGACAAATTTTGTAAAACTTGGTTACCTTTTTGGGACACTCTGACACCTGTAGCGAGAAGTAGGATTCTGAATAGTTAAATGGATCACTAGGGGAGGGAGGGACAGGGAGGGGGAGGGGGGAAGCAAGGGAGGGGAGAGTGGGAAAAATGATGATGTATGTCGCATGATGTACACTAACTGACATGTAAATAGTATATAGATGTGTTTCCTTTGATATATGATGTCGTGTGAGATGGGTCATCAATAAAAATTGTTTATATAAAAAAAAATTTCTCTCTCTTAATGTGGATGGGATACACTCTCCTGTCAAGCGCACAAAAATTCTATCCTGGTTGAAATCCAAAGAGGTCGATATTGCTTTTCTGCTACAAACTCACTTGTCCAGCGCTGAACACGTAAAGCTGAAGAGAAGCTGGGTGGGGGAAGTGGTTTGTTCCTCATTTAACACTAGGCAACGGGGGGGGGGGGGGGGGGGGTAGCCATATTAATTCATAAGCAGCTCCCGTTTAATACTCACAAAATAATCCAAGATAGAGATGGCAGATATGTTATACTCCTAGGTGAACTTTGGGGTCGCAAGTGGGAAAATTAGGTTCTTACATTGGTAATTTTCTTGCCTTTAGTCACAGCAGATGAATCCATTACGAATGGGTTGTGTCCACCTACCAGCAGGGGGAGATAGAGAACACTGAAATCCATAGTGCCTCTAGGACAGCTAGCTCTATCTGCCTCTCAGTATTTTGAAGCTTCCAAAGCAGTGTTAAACCGCAAAGTAGCATAACATGAACTTTCCTCACAGCGAACGAACGCCCCAGAACAGGAGCAATAACACAAAGGAGGGACGAACTCAACCTCCTCTAGTAGAACAGAAATCCTGAAGACTGTTTTCCAACTTCTCCCAATGAGGGAACATGTCTGCAGGAAAAACTGAACACAAAACAGAGTCAATCAGGGAGGGATCATGGATTCATTTGCTGTGACTAAAGGAAAGAAAATTACCAAGGTAAGAACCTAATTTTCCCTTCCTTGTCATCAGCAGCAGATGAATCCATTACGAATGGGATGTATCAAAGCAACCCCTAGATAGGGCGGGAACAAGCACTTGTGCTCCAAAAAGCGCGTCCCTCCTGGCAGCCACATCCAGCCTGTAATGCCAGGCAAAAGAGAGCTTAGAAGCCCAAGTAGCTGCACTACATATCTCTTGAAGAGAGAGTGCTCCCGTCTCAGCCCAAGAGGAAGAAATCGCTCTTGTGGAATGTGCCTTAAAGGCGTCAAGCGGAGGCCGGCCAGATAGCAGATATGCAGAGAAAATGGCTTCCTTAAGCCAACGGGCTAGTGGCTTTAGACGCTGGAGACCCTCTGCGAGGACCTGACAACAATACAAAAAGGTGATCAGAGGTCCTGAAAGCATTAGACATCTGCAGATACTGCAACACAGCCCTGCGCACATCCAGAAGGTGCAACTGCCCAAAAGAGTCCGGAAACTCCTCCCTAGTAAAGGAGGGCAGATAAATAGGCTGGTTTAGGTGAAACGCTCAAACCACCTTAGGCAGGAAGGAAGGCACAGTACGTACCGTTACTCCGGACTCTAAGAATTGCAGAAATGGGTCTCGACAGGACAGCGCCTGGATCTCAGACACCCGTCTCACCGATGTAATCGCCACCAAAAAGACTGTCTTTAGAGTCTCATCCTTCTCCAAAGCTCACCTCAGCGGCTTGAAGGGCGAACACTGAAGAGCCTTTAATACTAGCCCCAGGTTCCAAGCCGGACAAGGGGCCCGCATGGGAGGCCGGAGCCAAAGCACCCCTCTAAGAAACCGGGCAACGTCCGGATGCACAGCCAGGGAGAGGCCAGCAACCTTCCCCCGAAAGGCTGCCACTTGAACACGCAGGGAATTATAGGCCAAGCCTTTTTATATACCATCCTGCAAAAAGTCAAGTATCGGCGAGACAGAAGCCCGCATGGGTGTGATCGCTTTAGAAACACACCAAGCCTCAAACTGGCGCCAGATCCGAGTATAGGCAACGGAAGTGGAACGCTTGCAGGCCTGCAAGAGAGTGGAGATGACCTTGTTAGAATAGCCCTTGTCTCTCAATTGCGCCCTCTCAATAGCCATGCCGTAAGACCAAAGCAGCAGGGATCCTCCATGGTCACCGGAACCTGCGTCAACAGGTTCGGTACCAGAGGCAAAGGAAGGGGAGCCTCCACCAGCATCCGCTGGAGGTCCGCATACCACGGCCACCTGGGCCAATCCGGGGCAATGAGTATCACCACTCCTTGATGCAGCCGAATTCGCAGGAGTCGCCCTATTAAGGGCCAAGGAGGGAACACATACAGGAGGCCTGGGCCCAGGGTTGAGCCAAGGCATCCAACACCGCCAAGCGAGGATCTCTCCGTCTGCTGAGAAAGGACGGGGCTTTGGCATTTGTGCTTGAGGCCATAAGATCCGCTACAGGTTTCCCCATTTGACACTTCGTCTGCCAGGTCCCACTCCGCAGGGTCGATTTGATACCTGCTTAGAAAGTCGGTTTGCACGTTGCTCTGACCTGCTATGTGAGCTGCTGACAGAAGCTGCAGATGCAGCTCGGCCCAGTGGCATATCTGAGCAGCCTCTGCGGCCAGTGTTTGACACTGAGTGCCGCCTTGTCGATTTACGTAGGCCACGGCTGCCGTGTTGTCCGACAGAACTCTGCCAGTCCCTCCAGAGTCATGTGACAGGCCAGAAGAGCCTGGAATATCGCTCTCAGCTCCAAGCAATTGATGGACCACCCCGTTTCCTCGGGTGTCCACAGACCCTGGGCATAGCTTCCCTGGCAATGTGCTCCCCAGCCCTTCAGGCTGGCATCTATTACCACCAAGCAACAATCGGGAAGCGCTAGCGGCATTCCACGCCGCAGCATGCTGTCTGAGAGCCACCACTCCATACTGAGTCGGGCCGCAGGGAGCCACGTGAGTCTGCGTTGATAATCCTGGGACATAGGAGACCATCGTTGAAGCAGGGCAATCTGCAGAGGTCTCATGTGCGCTCTCACCCATGGCACCACTTCAAAGGTGGCCGTCATCGACCCCAACAGCTGGACAAAGTCCCAAGCTCGCGGGCGAGGCATCCTCAGGAGCAGACGGACCTGATTCTGAAGCTTGCATCGCATTTGGTCGGGTAGATAAACAAACCCCGAGGCCGTGTCCATCCTGACCCCCAAATATTCTAAAGATTGAGGGGGGGGGGGGTCAGGTGACTTTTGGGTATACTGACAACCCAGCACAGAGATTGCAGTACTGAGACCACTCTGGCTGTTACATGACGACTCCGCTCTGATGAGCCAGTCGTCGAGGTACGGGTGAACCCACATACCCTCTCACCTACTACCACCATTACCTTGGAAAAGGTTCGGGGAGCTGTGACGAGGCCAAAAGGCAAGGCCCGAAACTGGAAATGATTTCCCAACACCACAAACCGGAGGAACCATTGGTGTGAGGGCCATATAGGAATGTGCAAGTAAGCTTCTTTTAGGTCCAGAGACGTGAGGAATTCTCCTGGCTGTACCGCCGCAATGACGGAGCGCAGGGTTTCCATGTGAAAATGCCGCACTCTTAGTGACTCGTTGACTTTCTTTAAGTCGAGAATGGGCAGAAAAGACCCGCCTTTTTGTGGCACCACAAAATAAATGGAGTAACGACCGCAGCCGTGTTTGGCGGGAGGCACAGGGATCACCGCTCCAAGGTGCAACAAGACTTATAAGGTCTCCTCTACCGCCACCCGTTTGACGGCAGTACCGCATCGGGACTCCACAAACACGTCTCTCACCAGGGCACCGAATTCCAATCAGTAACCTTCTCTGATCAGGTCCAGGACCCACTGATCTGAGGTAATCTTGGTCCACTCCTCGAGAAAGAGGGAAAGGCGTCCTCCTACAGCTGTAAACGAGGAGTGGACCGGCGTCCCAACATTGTGGAGGACGGCCCTGAATTTCTGGCCTTGAGCCTGCCGCTGCGGAGCGTTTGTCCGAGCGAAAGGAGTTCCTCTGCTGAAAGCAGACACGTTGAGTAAACCCAGCAGAGCGCCCCCGGGTGATACCTTCTAGCTTCACGGAAGCGAGGTCTGGAGGAGGAGGGAACCACTTGACCCTTGGAAGAAGGCCGCGGCCTATCCTCAGGTAACCGCTGGGGGTTTAGCATCCCCCAGGTCTTTAACAATCTTCTCCAACTCCTCTCCAAATAACAGAAGGCCCCGAAAGGGCAACTTCACCAGCCTTTGCTTAGAGGCCATGAGGTGTATTTTCAAAGCACTTAGACTTACAAAGTTGCATTGTAAGTTATGTAACATTGTAAGTCTAAGTGCTTAAAAAATGAGCCCCCATGTCAGCCGCCCAATACCGTAGCCATAGAAGGCGGCGGGCGGACACCGCCACAGACATCTATTTAGCTGAAGCTCTGACTAGATCATAGAGGGCATCAGCTAAAAATGACAAGGCCGACTCCATGCGCAGTGCAACCTCAGCGAGGGACCGCACCATCCACGGGCTGTTCCACTGTCTGTTGCAAGCAAGAGAGGCAGGCTTGAGCAGCATAAGAACTGCAAACAGACGCCCTTAAGGCTAGGCCCGAAATCTCAAAGGACAATTTCAGCGCTGATTCCAGCCGCCGGTCCTGAATGTCCTTCAGGGCGACCCCTCCCTCTACTGGGAGGGTGGTCTTTTTTGTCACCGCCGTGACTAAGGCATCCACTTTAGGCATCCCAAAACGGGCCAAGTGCTCCTCACTCAGAGGGTAAAGATGCCCCATCGCCCTGGCCACTTTCAAGGGCCCCTCGGGGTCAGCCCATTGAGCAGAAATAAGCTCTTGGATGGAGTCATGCAAAGGAAAGGCACGAGCAGGCTTCTTAGTACTCACCATCCTCGGAATGCCAGAGGAGGCCTCGCCTTGAACAGGGTCATCAATAGAGAGGGCCTGTAAGGCATCAGAGATAAGTGCTGGCAGCTCATCGCGGTGGAAAATCCGAACTGCAGTGGGATCATCTAGATCCAGTGGCAAACCGGCTCCTTCCTCTGGCTCTTCAGACCACGAAGACCTGCCAGATCCCTCAGAGTCCCCACAGCCCGACCACGGGGGGGGGGGGGGGGAACGCCACTCTCCGACGGGGAATTTACCAGTCTATGCTTAGCGTGCATCCAATGCTCAGGGGCATCCACGTCTGGCATCAGCCCCGGGCCATCATCAGTTGGAGGAGAACCAGGTAGCAAACACAGTGTCAGACACCTGCGGCAGAGCTCTTTTCAGCATGAAGGCTTATGTAAAATAAGCACAAACTTGGGGGAGAAACTCACCCTGACCTCCCGTCTCCAAATTAGGAGCCATGGGGAACTGAGCTCCTCTGGTAGCCTCGGCCCGAGGCGCCCCTCTGCTCTCAGACTCCTCCGCAACCGCGGGGGTCGAGCCATGCGGCGCTTCCAAGATGGTGCCCCGCTGCCCGCTCCATCGAGCGGGAAGAATCATCGCTCGCCATGCTCGTACTGGCTCTACTGTCTAAACAGCACGTTTTACAGAGCCCCGCTGCTGATCTGTGCTTGCCACAATGGGAACAGCGCTTAACTCCCTCAGCAGCCATCGCCGAAAAAAGGTGGAATAAAATTCAAAATGGCGGCTTCGCGCCAAAATCACCCTGATCGGAACACCGTCCGCGGGCCCTCCCCGGAGGAGCTGAGTACCACTCTTACCTCAAAGGACCGAGTCTACGAGCTCCGGTCACGCTGCACAGACAGGAAAAAAGCCTCAGAAAAGTTTTTTTGTTTTTCTTTTTTTAACGCTGTGAGGAAAGTTGGAGGCAAACAGCTACAGAGGCACTCGGAGGCAGAAGAGGGTGGGAAAGGCAGGGAAAGGGCGAACCTATGTGCCTTTAAAGTGGGCTCCACTTAGCCACAACACCCGTGCTACAACTGGCAAAAAGCACAGGAGCCACCCCTCGCAGAATCTTCAAGGAGCTGAACAAGCTGCGTCCAACCATGCTTGGAAATAGAGAAATACTGAGAGACAGATGGCGCTAACCGTCCTAGAGGCACTATGGTTTTCAGTGTTCTCTATCTCCCCCTGCTGGTAGGTGGACACAACCCATTCGTAATGGATTCATCTGCTGCTGATGGCAAGGAAGTGTTTGCATTTTATTAGACCCCAAAAATGGCATTTTGGTAAATGTTGCGCGCTCATGGACTGACAACCTTTCAGAAAAGGGGGTCTAGATCTGCAACTATTGCAGTTAGAGACCTCAAATTTTGGGAAACTTTGTTTAACACCTGACTCGTGCAACAGATAACATTTGAATAAAATTGGAGAGCATGATGGTGGGAACGTTTTTCTAATTTTAGACCACTTGGCATGGAATCACCCACCTGACTCTTCCTCCCCTCTCCAACCTACCATACATGTACTTCATTCCACCACAATATCACTTTGTATTATTCACACCATGTATTTGTTCATACTGGAATCGGCTATTGCCATTAACGGTAATATGTAAGCCACATTGAGCCTGCAAATAGGTGGGAAAATGTGGGATACAAATGTAACAAATAATAAGGTAAAATTATGTATCATACCTGATAATTTTCTTTCCATTAATCATAGCTGATCAATCCATAGACTGGTGGGTTGTGTCCATCTACCAGCAGGTGGAGATAGAGAGCAATTCTTTTGCCTCCCTATATGTGGTCATGTGCTGCCGGAAACTCCTCAGTATGTCGATATCCAAGCTCCATCCGCAGGACTCAGCACTTAGAGAATTACACCCATAAAGGGACACTCTGCCCAGCTCACCACCGCCGAAACGGGGGAGGGGAATTAACCCAGCTCATCCCCACACAAGTGGGGGAGGGGAATCCGTCCAGCTCATCCCCGCGGAGCGGGACACCACCCCGCCGATGCGGGGGGATCTGGCTTATCCTGCAACCGCAACCGCGGGAGGAGCTGACTGACCCTAACACCGCCGAAGCGGGAGGGAGCGCCGGCAGAATTTAGGTCTCAATCCAGCCCCGTAAAACGGAGGGGAGAGGAATGCAGCAGCTCACTGTAACACAAACTCGTCTCAACTCCTGAAGAATCCAATTGAAAAAACTTGAACACGAAGTCCTCCTGAACAGGAACTGAAGACTAAACTTGAACCTGAAATGCAACCAGAATATAAACAGTACAGATATCTGGGAGGGGCTATGGATTGATCAGCTATGATTAATGGAAAGAAAATTATCAGGTATGATACATAATTTTACCTTCCATATCATCATGCTGATCAATCCATAGACTGGTGGGATGTACCGAAGCAGTACTCACCCAGGGCGGGACATAGAAATCCCTGACCGCAACACTGAAGCTCCAAACCGGGCCTCCGCCCGAGCAGCCACAGTCAAGCGGTAATGCCTGGAGAAGGTATGGGCCGATGCCCAAGTTGCTGCCTTGCATATCTCTTCCAAGGAGACGGACCCGGCCTCTGCCATCGAGGCCGCCTGAGCTCTAGTGGAGTGAGCCTTCAGCTGAATAGGCGGCACCTTCCCCGCGGCCACATAAGCCGCTGCAATGGCTTCCTTGACCCATCTTGCCACTGTAGGCTTAGCAGCCTGCAGACCCTTACGAGGACCTGCAAACAGGACAAACAGATGATCCGTTTTCCGGAAATCATTGGTCACTTCCAAGTATCTGATGATGACTCGTCTCACATCCAGAAATTTGAGAGTAGAGTATTCCTCTGGGTAGTCCTCCCTACGAAAGGAAGGGAGACAGAGCTGCTGATTCACATGGAAGTGAGAAACAATCTTGGGCAGGAAGGAAGGCACTGTGCGAATAGTCACTCCTGCCTCAGTGAACTGCAGAAAAGGCTCTCGACATGAGAGTGCCTGGAGCTCGGAAACTCTTCTGGCTGAAGTGATAGCCACCAAAAAGACTGCTTTCAACGTCAGGTCTTTCAGAGATGCCCTCGACAAGGGTTCAAAAGGCGGCTTCTGCAAGGCTCTGAGCACCAGGTTGAGATTCCACGCAGGCACCACTGAGTGCAGAGGAGGGCGCAGGTGATTAACTCCCTTGAGAAAGCGTACCACATCTGGCTGCGAAGCCAGGGAAGCACCCTTCAGGCGGCCCCTGAAGCAAGCCAGAGCCGCTACCTGGACTTTAAGGGAACTGAGGGACAGGCCTTTCTCCAGACCTTCTTGCAGGAACGCCAGCACTGAAGAAATTGGAGCAGTGAAGGGAGAAAGTGAGCCTGCTTCACACCACGCTGCAAAGGTACGCCAAACCCTGGCGTAAGCAGTAGAAGTAGAGCGCTTCCTCGCTCTCAGCATAGTGGCGATGACCTTGTCTGAGAAGCCCTTCTTCCTCAGACGCTGCCGCTCAATAGCCAGGCCGTAAGACCAAAGGGGGAGGGATCCTCCATCACCACGGGACCCTGATGCAACAGGCCCTGCTCCACTGGCAGCCGCAGAGGGTCGTCCACTGAGAGCCTGATCAAGTCCGCATACCAGGGACGTCTGGGCCAGTCCGGACCCACCAGGATATCCGGCCCGGATGCTTTGCCACCCGGTCTAGTACCCTGCCCAACATGGGCCAGGGCGGGAACACATAGAGAAGCTCCTGTGTCGGCCACTGTTGGAGAAGAGCATCTACTCCCAGAGATCGAGGGTCCCGTCCTCTGCTGAAAAAGCGCGGCACTTGGCAATTGGCCGATGACGCCATCAGATCTAGGCTCGGCTGGCCCCAGCGCTTCGTGATGTGCAAGAACGCCTGAGCCGATAACTGCCACTCTCCGGGATCCAAGGTATGGCGACTGAGAAAGTCCGCCTTGACATTCATGACTCCGGCAATGTGGGCCGCCGACAGCTGTTCCAGGTTCGCTTCCGCCCACTGGCATAGATTCATGGCTTCCTTGGCTAGAGGGGCGCTCTTGGTACCTCCCTGGCGGTTGACATAGGCCACAGCCGTGGCATTGTCCGACAGGACCCGTACTGGCTTCAACGCCAGTACCGGGAGGAACTCCAAAAGCGCCAACCGAATGGCTCTGAGTTCCAGGAGGGTGATAGACCACTTTGCCTCTGCAGGAGACCAGAGCCCCTGCGCTGTCCTTCCCAAGCAGTGGGCTCCCCAGCCCGTCAAAGAGGCGTCCGTCGTGACGACAATCCACTCCGGGGTCACAAGAGGCATCCCTGCAGACAACTTGTCTGTCTTCAGCCACCAGCTCAGCGCCTTGCGTACTGCTGGGTCCAAGGGAAGGCGCACAGCATAATCCTCCAACACCGGAGTCCAGCGCTGCAGCAGAGAGTGTTGTAGTGGTCTCATATGAGCCCTGACCCAGGGCACTACTTCCATCGTGGCCGTCATAGAGCCCAACAGCTGCACATAGTCCCAAGCTCGAAGCGGAGAGGCTACTAGGAACTGGTCCACCTGAGCCTGAAGTTTGACAATCCGATTGTCCGGCAGGAACACTCTGCCCACTTGGGTGTCGAATCGAACTCCCAGATACTCCAGGGACTGAGTCGGGCGCAGCTGGCTTTTCTCCCAGTTGATGATCCACCCCAGGGAGCTCAAAAGAGCAATCACCCGGTCCACAGCTTTGCCGCACTCTGCATAAGAGGGGGCTCGGATCAACCAGTCATCCAGATAAGGATGGACTTGTACTCCTTCTTTTCGCAGGAAGGCCGCGATGACCACCATTACTTTGGAGAAGGTCCGCGGAGCAGTAGCCAACCCGAATGGGAGGGCTCTGAACTGGAAGTGTCGGCCCAGGACTGCAAAACGCAGAAAGCGTTGATGAGGAGGCCAGATGGGAATATGCAGGTAAGCTTCCTTGATGTCCAAGGATGCCAGGAACTCCCCTGCCTTCACTGCCGCTATAACAGAGCAGAGAGTCTCCATGCGAAAGTGCCGAACTTTCAAGGCCCGATTGACCCCTTTGAGGTCGAGGATAGGCCGTACAGAACCTCCTTTCTTTGGTACCACAAAGTAAATGGAGTAACGTCCCTTGTCAAGCTGATTTTCTGGCACCGGAACGACCGCACCCAGGCGGATCAGATTGTCCAAGGTCTGCTGCACTGCCACAGCTTTGACCGGAGACTTGCAGGGAGAGAGTACAAACCCGTCTCTTAAGGGTCGGCAGAACTCTAGCTTGTAGCCGTCTCTGATGACTTCCAGCACCCAAGCGTCTGAAGTTACCCTGGTCCACTCGCCCAGAAACGAGGACAGGCGTCCTCCAATCTGCACTGGGCCATGGACCAGGACCTCGTCATTGGGTACGAGACCCTGGGGGAGGACCGGAGGGCGCACCTCCGGGACGGCGGTCTCTGCGAAAGGAATGCTGCTTGGGGGAGAAGTTCCTCTTGAAGGAAGAGGGGGCAGAGGAGCCCGACTTGCCCGGGCGGTACCAACGGGCTTCCTGAAACCGTCCTCTGGAGTTACCGGGGCGAGCACTGGCCCGAGCCCTGACCTCTGGTAACCTCTTGACCTTAGACGTGCCGAGATCGGTCACAACTGTGTCCAGCTCGACCCCAAAAAGCAGCTTGCCTTTAAAAGGCAACTTAGCCAGGCGGGACTTAGAGGTGTGGTCAGCAGACCAATGTTTCAGCCAAAGCCACCGCCGCGCAGAGACTGTCTGAGCCATACCTTTAGCCGAGGCTCTCAAGACATCATACAGTAAGTCTGCCAAATAAGCCAAGCCCGATTCCAGGGCCGGCCAATCAGCCCTCAAGGAAGGATCCGAGGGGGAAGCCCGCTGCACAATCGTCAGGCACGCCCTGGCCACATAGGAGCCGCAAACTGAGGCCTGCAAACTTAAGGCAGCCACCTCGAAGGACGACCTTAAGGCTGCCTCCAATCTTCTGTCTTGGGAGTCCTTTAGGGCCGTGCCACCTTCCACCGGCAACACCGTTTTCTTAGTCACCGCAGTGATTAAAGAATCCACAGTAGGCCAAAGAAAGGCTTCCCGTTCACTTTCAGGCAAAGGATAGAGGCGGGACATAGCCCTAGCCACTTTGAGGCTCGCTTCCGGGACATCCCATTGAGCCGAAATTAAGGTGTGCATGGCATCATGCACGTGGAAGGTTCTAGGCGGGCGCTTCGTCCCCAGCATAATGGCGGAGCCAACAGGGGCTGAGGGAGAGACGTCCTCTGGAGAGGAAATCTTCAAAATGCTCATGGCCTGCACTAACAGGTTGGGCAAATCCTCTGAGCGAAAGATCCGCGCTGCAGAGGGGTCATCCGCTCCATCTGAGCGGGAATCCGTCTTCTCCAAGGAATCCCCAAAGGACCGTTGGGAGAACTCAGATACGCTGCCCTCATCTACATCAGAGGAGACAAAGTCCTCTAAGGCATGGGAATCCACCCGAGGACGTTTACTTCCGGGGGCCTCAACCCCTTTATCGGACAAGGGAGAAGGGGCAGCGTTCTGCATAAGGAAGGCCTGATGCAGCAGCAAAATAAACTCGGGGGAGAAACCCCCCAGACTGTGCACTTCAGCCGCCTGGGCCACAGCCCTAGCCGCACCCTCAACCGGCGCTCGCAAGAGCGGGGGAAAAACATGCTGCGCATCCAAGATGGCGTCCGGCGCGACACTCCGCGAAGGAGCTGCGCAGGAAGAACGGCGCTTAACTTTAGCCGCTTTTTTGCCGTCGCCCAAATCAAGGGCGGCCATGGCATTAACGTCTCCCAGCTCAAGGGCGGCCCAAGAAGAAGCCGTCCGAGCAGCGTGGCCGGCCAAGATGGCGGAGGCGAGCAGTGGGGGATGGGCGTTTATGGCGGGAAAAACAGCCGCACCGGAGGAAGACCCGGGACACTGACTGGCCTCCGAACTGACACCCAACAAGGGCGAGTCAGACTTTAAGACCCCCGCATCCCCACTAGAAGCGCACACGCGGTCCGGGGAGCGATTCTTCGCGCCCTCGCCCTCCGACGCCATAGGCCACGTGGAGATCGATCGGGGAACCCCCTGCCCGCTATAAAAAGGTAAAAATTACCTGCTTCTCGCTCCGAGCTGTAACGACCTGGTGTCCCAGTGAGTAGCTGCAATAAACGTTTAAATAAACGTCGAAATAAACGCCCTTAAGGACGTTCAAAAATTTTTTTTTTTTTTTTTTTAAACGGAGCCAGCGGGAGGGGGGAGAAAAGGAGGGACCTGGCGCCACCAGGTTTGCACTTGCTCAAGAAGAGCCCTCAACCCCAGGTACTCAACAAAACCTAAAAATTAGGCTTGGAGACCTAGCCAGAGCTGCTGCTGTGTGTGACCACCACCTGCTGAGGTAGAGAACATACTGAGGAGTTTCCGGCAGCACATGACCACATATAGGGAGGCAAAAGAATTGCTCTCTATCTCCACCTGCTGGTAGATGGACACAACCCACCAGTCTATGGATTGATCAGCATGATGATATGGAATAATACTTTTAAAATGAATAGGAGAAAAGTTTTTTATTCAATGAATAATAAGCTCTGGAACTTGCCACCAGAGGATACAGCAACAGCAGGTAGTGTACCTAGGTTTAAAAAAGGTTTAGACAAGTTCCTGGAGGAAAAGTCCATAATCTGCTATTTAGACACAAGGAAACCCACTACTTATCTCTTGGATCAATGGCATGAAATTTTGCCAGGTACTTGTGACCTGGATTGGACACTGTTGGAAGCAGGATACTGAGTTAGATTAACCTTCAGTCTGACCCAGTATGGCTATTCTTACGTACAATGTTCTTAAAGGAGTTTACGCACAAATGGACCAAGAATCTTTAGATTAATACTTGTATGATTACCTAGTGTTTTGATATAAGGGTTGAAGTATAATTTCTCCATGCCTGAATGTATTTTGCTTATTTTGTTTAAATTTACTTTTTCTTAAACTTTCTTATATCTTCCTTGAAGTAACTAGTATGCTATGATGTGTGTATAGGAATAACATTTTTATTATTTTCCTGCATATTCATTTTTTGTTCTTGTAACATATATGAAAATGTAATTTAAAAAAAACAAATGGACCGAGAGAGGCTTTTTCTAATTTGCAAGATGGAAAATTTAGACAATTTCAAATCTAAGATTACTGAATCTCGCATGCTCTCGTTGTGTTTCTCCTTCTCCTCAGATGTTACATAAAGTTTTGAAGGTGGTTTTCCATTATCCTGAGGGAGGGATGCCTCCACTGCAGACCATATATTTTCAACCAGGGACTGTCTTCTGCAGAAGTAGCCTCTGTGGATAATTTAATGTTTCTGCTATTCGAGAGAGGATATTACACACAAGGGAACTTTATTGGCATCATTTGTTTTCTTATAAGATAAAAAGGCTTTATTAAATTTATATTTGAGAATTGCTGGTCCAAGCTTTATGGGAGAGTTCTACCAGATATTTCCCAATGTTCTCATTTAACCCAGGATAAAAGAAAAGTTTTTGGCCAGGATGCAAGAAGTGATTCTATCTGTGTTTCCTTGTAAATGTGTTGTCAATTTGAATAATGCTATATACCATTTCTTTGAGCCAAGTCAATTTTGTTTGTTCTTGGACAACAGAAGCACCTTTTAATGACCATAGAATTCCCATTTGGGATGTTAATAGTAACTGTCATGGTTTCCTACTATATTCTTTAATTTTTCTTTTTCATTTTAAGGGCCTCTTATCAAGCCGTTAGCGGCTCCTGGTGCTGTAATGCCAACAAAGCCTATTCACTTTGAATGGGCTCAGTCAGCATTGCCACACAGGAACCGCTAGCATAGCTTGATAAAAAAAAAAAGGTCCTAAATCAAATTCTCTTGATTGCTAGTTTGCTCTCCTAGCTTGTTAACTACAATGCAAATTTTAAAATTTTTTTGATAAGATTTTTGTACAGAGAAATTGCATACAGGTTGTGTGTTACTTCATGAAAAAGGAATTAAAAAAAAAAATCAGAAACAAGTATGGAAAGAATGAAGAAGGATCTAACGACTCAAAAAACTACAGGGATAAGCACTTTGGGCCCTGTTTACTAAAATGTGCTATAGGAATGCTAGCGTTATTAGTGCGTGCTAAACGCTAGAAGTACCCATAAGAATATATGGGTGTCTTTAGCATTTAGAACATGCTAAAAACGCTACTGCACCTTAGTAAACGTGGCCCTTGGGCTACAAAATCTCAAGGGAAAATAACCAACCCCCCCCCCCCAAAAAAAAAAAAAACACACCCCCCCCCAAATCTGGAAAATTTCAAGAAAAAATAAAAATTCACATTTTTTTTTTGCACATGCACCTCTTCAATGTACAGACAGATATGCCTTTCCTTCCTAGATAGACAGAGCCCCATAGTGTGGGAATTAATAGGCAGTTTGTACAGGGTGAATAAGGCGGCCATGGTTTGTGAAGCACACACATTGCACACAGTTGGGCTGCAGCAAAAAGTGGCCTCAGGGTTTTTCCCACACACTAAGGCCACATTTTGCTGTGGCCGTAAAATGGCCATTAATACAAAAAAAACAAATAACAGAAAGTTAGCCATGCGCTAATGTTGCCATTAAAAAAAATTACGTGAGCACTTACCAGTACCCATTTTGCAGACAGTAAGGGCTCATACAGTAATTCTGCCCTAACCAGTTAGCGCAGTAATATAGCTGCGCCAATTAGCACATGGCCACCCTGACACCTTCCAGCCTCTGGTGGGCTTTCAATACTTCCCTAACTTTTCCTTAGGCTATACAGGCCTCATCTACCATGCCCACATTGACTTCTACACAGAGCCTACTGTGCTGCACATTTTTTTGAGTATAGAAGTGTCTGTCTTGAAAATATTGGCAAACACAGTAGAAGTCCCCCTTCTAACCGCTCTGGATTTCACACCTCAGTGAGTTCCCATAACACCCCCTCCCCCAATTAAAACTGAGTAAGAATAACTATTTAAAATAAAAACTATTCAGTCTGGTCAGCTACCATTACAGACAAGTATAGGATGGTTAAAGGGCTGGAAACATCAGGCAGAACCAGGCAGCAGCCTAGGGCAACAGCTAGTGGGGCAGAGGTGTTAGTGCTTTTGAATATATCCTGAGCTTATGAATGCTTTTATTGTAACTCACTTTGATTTTAGAGGAATATAAATTTATGAAATAAAATAAATTAAAACGTCTTTGATATTGCCTATAGGGACAGCAGTGTATCAAGAGTGGTGCACAATATATATAAAAAAACATTAAAAAATAAAAACATTACACATATATACAAACTCGAAATGAAAACAGAGCACTTCTTCCAGCAGGGAGGGAGAGCAGTTTTCAAATTCAAGAAAGATGGTGTATCAAATATCACAAACAAATAGCCTATTTAACTCGCATTATTCTGGAAGGAATGGTATTGGGGTGATCAAGATTGTTAGGGAACCAATGGGCTTAGAGGTTAATAGGTGGCATAAGGCTGAATGTCTGCCTCTAGGCAAGGGCATCTGAACAGCCTTCCACCGACCCTGGAAGGTGTTTTCTGTCCCCAAACAATACAGCTTCAGGAAGCTTGGTCTTTGTGCAGCAGCGTCACAGACTGAAGTAATTCCTATGAGATTTCGTCTCATTCTAGAACACTGGTATAAAAACACAATACAAGCAAAGAGCGCTATCAGAACCAGAAAACCAGAATTCAATTCTAGCCGAGTCCAGGTAAAACACAGATCCTACGGGCCTCGCAAGCAAAAGATCCTTGTTTTAACGGACCCGTGCTAATCAACAAGAATCACAGGCTCAAGTTCTTAACAGTCAAGGAAACAAGTCCCACACAAATGTTTAGGTTGTAAATAAAGAATGTCCATTCAGTTCTTTTCCCGACTATTATAATAAAGAGCATATTTCCTGACACCTTACGTCTTCTAAACACGCCTTAGTGCCCAGACAGCAAACGCCGAAAGCCCTAGCTGAACAAGAAAAAAAAAATCCCCATTTAGAAACTTTTACCTTACCTCCTTCTTTCTACAAGTTTTCTAACCTCACAGAGTCTCGCCTCCTAACCTGGCCACCAAACTAAAGCTCTTATAAGCCATGCATAACCATCAAAAATCTTACTTAATATAAGCTTTCCGGCTCGGTCCCTCCCTGGTCAACGAACTCAACTCCACTGTGTCTACCACTAGCTCCTACACACCTTCAAACCCTGTGCCCTCTAAACCGGAAGTGCTCAAGCTAGTTCCCGTCGCCATCACAATTGGCATAGTGTCCAAAGAGGTTGGATGAAAAAAGAAGAGACGGAACGAACGACGTCAAAATAAAGCAAACAAACCTATGAGCTGCTGCATTCACATTGTCGTTCTTTATTATTGATAGCATTTTTACCTAATCTCACTTATATTTTAAAACATACCAGCTTGTACAGCATACCGATGTAGAGGAATTATAATAACGGAATAACTTTTCATAGGTAGAGTAGTAGTTTGTTTAAATGTGTCATTTGGAGGGGCTGGTTATAGGGACATCCTAGTATTTGTTATATTCGTGCAGAGATTTTTTTTTCTCTTGGTAAACGACCACTAAAACACATCATATTATGAGAACCAGCTAACATAAGTTTCTATCTATTTAGTTACTTATTTATGACGATTATGTTGCACATCAAACATGAATTACGTTGAAACCTGGGAGCATAAGTTTTTTTTTTTCTGTGCCTAGTTTCCTTGTACATGCCAGATAGACTTTGAGAACAATCATTATGTGGTCCTTTTACCAAGCTGTGGGAAATAGGGTTCTGCTCAGCTGATGAGTCAGCACAGCAGGATGCAGATGAATTGGCAAAGGTGAGCTGCTACTGGGGGGCGCCCTGCAAGAGCCCAGTTTTGAATGTCCCCCCCCCCCCCCCCACTGCAGGCACCCTATTTGGAGCTGCAGAACCCACCATTGAAGAGACAGCCCAGAGCCAAGCCCTCTACTACTACTACTACTTAACATTTCTAAAGCGCTACCTAAGTTACGCAGCGCTGTACAATTTTAACAAAGAAGGACAGTCCCTGCTCAAAGGAGCTTACAATCTAAAGGACAAGTATGCAGTCAAGTGGGGCAGTCTAGGTTCCTGAATAGGGGCAAGTGGTTATGTGCCGAAAGCTACAGTGAAGAGGTGTGGGCTTTGAGTAAGGATTTGAAGATGGGCAGGGAGGGGGCTTGGCGTATGGGTTCAGGAAGTTTATTCCAAGCATAGGGTGAGGCGAGGCAGAAAGGGCGGAGTCTGGAGTTGGCGGTGGTGGAGAAAGGTACTGATAGGAGGGATTTGTCCTGTGAGCGGAGGTTACGGGCAGGAACGTACGGGGAGATGAGGGAAGAGAGGTAATGAGGGGCTGCAGATTTAGTGCATTTGTAAGTTAGTAGGAGAAGCTTGAACTGTATGCGGTATCTGATCGGGAGCCAGTGAATTGACTTGAGGGGTGATGAGGGTAAATCGGTCCATGCGGAAGATAAGACGTGCGGCGGAGTTCTGGACGGATTGGAGGGAGGATAGATGATTAAGTGGGAGGCCAGTGAGTAGAAGGTTGCAGTAGTCAAGGCAAGAGGTAACAGAGTGGATGAGAGTTCGGGTGGTGTGCTCAGAGAGAAACAGGCAAATTTTGCTGATGTTATAGAGAAAGAAGCGCCAGGTCTTGGCTGTCTGCTGGATGTGCGCAGAAAAGGAGAGGGAGGAGTCGAAGATGACTCCGAGGTTGCGGGCAGATGAGACAGGAAGTGTAGGAGTGGACGGCTGTAATATAGCAACTACTGGACTGCCAAGACAACCTCAGCCCTTGTGCATAACCCTTATGAACTTTTGCCTTACCTGTGGCATGCTCCACATTTGAATAACTACTGGACTTTTGTGTACTTTTGCATTGTGGACTTTTGTACTAGCAGGATTTTCTATTTGTACCAGAACCCCAGCTTTTATATAATGAGCCTACTAAAACATGTGTAGTTTGGATTTTTTACTAGTAGTACTTATTCATTAACCAGCAGCCAGATAACAAGTTGTAGTAGTCAGCAATTTAGGTTTGTAGGGAAGGCAGCGGGCTCTGCCAATGCAGTCTCGTGATCTATGCATAGAGGCTGTATTGTGTGAATGTGCTGGAACACTACAATAAGTTACATTTTCTTGCAAAGTAACAATTTCTATGAAAGCTATGAAACTGACGTATCTTTTCTCTGTGAGAACTACAGAATTACTAATGTATTGCGCATGTGCATGTACTGCGCATGTGTATGTGTGACGTATGGTGTGTTTTATGCGCATGATCACTAATTTGTATAAGACCGAATGTCAGATGACACTCAGGAGGCAGTATCCTGAGACTGAACTCAGTACTGTTCATTGCTAGCAATAAAGGTGTCCTGTTTTCGGAATCATTTGCCTCTTGTCTCCTGATTCACTTAGCCTAGGGCCTGTTTCAGAAGGATGAGGGTGTTGGCAACTGAAATAGTGAGTGGAGGGAGAGAAGAGGGTTTGGGTGGAAAGACAATGAGTTCAGTCTTTGCCATGTTCAATTTCAGGTGACGGTTGGACATCCAAGCAGCAATGTTGGATAGGCAGGCCGATACTTTGGCCTGGGTTTCCGCCGTGATGTCTGGTGTGGAGAGATAGAGCTGGGTATCATCAGCATAAAGATGGTATTAGAAACCATGGGATGAGATCAGCGAGCCCAGGGAAGAGGTGTAGATTGAAAAAAAGAAGGGGTCCAAGGACAGATCCTTGGGGAATACCAACAGAGAGCGGGATGGGGGTGGAGGAAGATCCATGGGAATATACTCTGAAGGTACGGAGGGAGAGATAGGAGGAGAACCAGGAGAGGACGGAGCCCTGGAACCCAAATGAGGACAGTGTGGCAAGAAGTAGATTATGATTATGGGGGTGATGCAGCAAGTATGTGCCCTCTACGGTGCTCCTCTCAGCTGCCACGATCAACCACAGCATCCTCCACTCTCCGAGCAAGTGGTTTGCTGACCAGCGCACTAAACTACTGAAGAAAAAGGTGGTCTTCTCCAAATGGTGTTCTTCCCCAAGCCACCTGGAGCGTCAAATGGCCCGATTTAAAATCTACTCCTGCGATCACAAAGCTCACATGCTGCGCAGCTACTAAGGCACTCTTGATGTGATCTTCCAACCTGCCTAATTACTCACCGCCGCAGACACTCATAGCTGAACACTTTTGCCTCCCACCTATTGTGGGAACACCACTACAATTAATTTTTCAGCTTTGAGTGTTCTCTCTCAGGGTAATTCTGCTTGTTTCCTGGTTTATTCTACTGTCTGCTGCCTGCCCAAGACCCTGCTTGTTTCCTGGTTTATTCTCCTGTTTGCTGCCTGCCCAAGTCCCTGCTTGATTCCTGGTTTACTACTGATTGCCACCAGCCTATAGACTCTGTTTGGTTCCTGGTTTCCCTTCTGCTTTGCTGCCTGCCAGTAAGACTCTGCTTGATTCGTGGACTATTCTTCTGCTTATTGCTTCTGTTCCAGTCCAGCTGCTCCAGTCCTGCCTGTGCCCGTCTGGCTGGGGTCTGCCTTGCTTGGGTGGTTCTCCTGCCGCTGCCGGTTATCGGTAGTGGCCCAAGGGCTCACTTTTCCTGACCCGTGTGACAGAGTGTGACACTACTTGACAAATGCCCCAACTACATCATGAAAAACCCACCAGACTGGTTCGAGTATCTCACCAAACACATGACATACATGTTTGAAAGAGGTCAATTTCCAACAGACAAAGGCAAAATAGTACTCACATCTATCCCCAAAACACTACCAGTAAGATCAGCGATAGAACAAATTATAGACCAGCAGCCTCAATACCACTACTGACCAAAATGATGGAAGGTCTAGTAAAACAGCAACTAACGGAATACTCGACAAATTCTCAATTCTTTATGTAATCAATAGAAATAGAATAAAATAAAACATAGAAAAGAAAATAAGATGGTACCTTTTTTATTGGACTAAATACATTTTTTGATTAGCTTTCAAAGGTAGCCCTTCTTCAGAAATAAGCAAATGTTGATAGATAACAGTATATATAAGTGAAACATCAAAGCATTTCAGTGACAGTCTAACAGGGTGAGGGTTGCTTGGGTGACAGGGAGGGCCGAGTGGATGAGGGACAGGGAGATATGCTTGGTGATAAGAGGGTGACGGCAATAGAATTTCTATGGTTTATAATGGGCTAGAAAACCCAGATCTTTTGGGTGTCAAAATATTCTGATTTCAAAGGTCTTACGTTCCTGTATTGTTTTAAAGTTCCCTTTTAGTATTCTTACCGTAAAATTGTTGGTACAGTGTTCTGGTTTTGTAAAGTGGTGTCTCACAGAGGTGGTATCCTGGTTGGTACTGGCATTTTTCATATGGTGTCTATGTAAATTAAATCTCTTCTTTAGCATCTGGCTTGTTTCTCCAATATAACACCCTTCGTCACATTTCTTACACTGAATGATATATACCACATTGGAAGAATTCTTCTGCCCTCTCTACTGTCATTGTACTTGTTTTCTCAGTTCATTGTAAGCCGCTTTGAGGCTGCTTTACATGGTATAAAGCGAGGTATAAATGTTCTGAAATAAATGGAGCATGTGAAGGATTCCTTTATGTTGAATATTTTTCTTTTGTGAATGACTGTGGGATCCTGTGAAATGTTTTGGCATAGTTTGCAGCTGGATATATTGCAAGGATGTGTGCCACTTTCTTCTTTTTGCGTCTCTGTAGGGAGCTTACTTCTTACTAGCTTGTGTTTTAAGTTGGGTGGCTGTCAGAAGGCCAGCACTGGTGGGGATGGGAATATCTCTTTCAGTAATTCATCCTCCTGGAGCAGGGGCTGCAGATCTCTTATGATTTTTCTCAGTTTTTCCAGCTGTGGGTTGTATGTTACTACAAGGGGGATTCTGTCTGTGGCTCTCTTCCTTGTCCTGTATACGATTTTCCCTGGGTGTTTTGAGGGAGGAGGCAATATTCTTGGAGATTATCTTGGGGTTGTAGCCCTTTTGTTAGAGGGATGCAGTCAGGATTTTGAGGTGTCTATCTCTGTCCCCTGGGTCAGAGCAGATACAGTGGTATCTTGTGGCTTGGCTGTGAATAATGGATTTTTTTGTATGTGAAGGGTGGAAGCTGGAGTTGTGGAGGTAGCTGCATTTGTCTCTGGGTTCACATACAAAAAAACTCCATTATTCACAACCAAGCCACAATACCAACCAGGATACCACCTCTGTGGGACAGCGCTTTACAAAACCAGAACAATGTACCAATGATTTTACGGTGAGAATACTAAAAGGGAACTTTAAAACAATACAGGAATGTAAGACCTTTGAAGTCAGAATGGTTAAATATTTTGACACCCACCAGACAGGACTTAAAGATTTGGGGTTTTCTAGCCCATTATAAACCACAGAAATTCTACTGCTTTGTCACCCTCTTATCACCATGCATATCTCCTTGTCCCTTAACCACTCGGCCCTCCCTGTCACCTACTCCACCCTCACCCTGTTAGACTGTCACTGAAATGCTTTGGTGTTTCACTTATATATACTGTCATCTATCAGCATTTGCTTATTTCTGATCTGATGAACAAGGGCTGCCTTTGAAAGCTATTCAAAAATGTATTAAGTTAGACCAACAAAAAAGGTTGTCAGGCTTCTTCCCTGGAAGCACTGGGTTGTGAGCCCTTGGACTACTACCGTGGAGCGGCAGTGGCAGGCAAGGTTGGACCTTCAAAGCAGAGACGAGGCAAGGTTGGACTGGAACCCCGGACTGGAGTTCTGCACTGGAATACACAGGACTGGAATGCACCAGACTGGAACCCACTGGACTGGTACACCCTGGAGTGGAGCCCACTGGACAGGAAAACACGGGAATGGAACCCGCTGGACAGGAACACACTGGACCTAGGCTTCACCTACGCTTAGCCACCGTTCCCCGAGGGTTGAGCCCTCAGGTTCGGGCAGCCGGCAGGGCTTACAGGAAAACCGGAACTGGAACTAGCAAGCAGAAACAACAGGAATCATGATACAGAAGTGCCCCCAGGCACCTAGGCGAAAGCAAGGCAGACAGGCAGGGAATGTCCGGGTTCCGGCAATAGTCAGGTCTGCCCACAGGCAGAGAATAGTCAGATTCAGGCAATGGTCAGGACAAGTAGCAAGACTATGGCTGGAGCTCCAGTAGCAAGGAGTACTAGCAGCGGACAGGACTAGGGCTGAAGCTCCAGAAGAAAAGGAAAACACACACGGGAAACCAGAAAGCTAAACACAAGAAAACTAGTAAAGCTGTACACAAGCTAACAAGAAAGCTATGCCCAAGCTAGAAACTCACACTAAGCCAAACACAGGAGAACTAGTAAAGCTGTACACAAGCCAACAAGAAAAGCTATGCCCAAGCTACTAGTAACAAGCTAGAAACTCACACTGAACTGGAAAAGGTAGCAGTGCGCAGAGCACTCTAACATACCAGGGACCTTAGACGATGCAAAGGCTGCAGTCTCTAAGTGATTAATAAAGCCCTTCAACACCTGAGGAGCAGCTGCAGCCATCAGTAAGCAACTACGGAGGCTGTCCAGGCACAAACAAGAGAGACAAGTCCGGCAGCCTGGAAGAACCGGACTGCTGGGCTAAAGTCTGGAACAGGTAGGAACAGCAAGACAAACTATGGCAGCCACTGGCTCTGGCCACCAGCGGGTGAGAGGAGCACAAACCAAGGAGCAGGCAGAGCGCACACAGAACGTAGAGAGACTTAGAATACCTAGGTGCAGCACAAAGGAGCAAACAGAGCCAGGCTGGAGACAGAGGTAGAGCTAACTCAGGCAGCACCCCCAGATGCAGTAGAGTGGAGTAATTAGAGCCATGCTAGAAGCAGCCAGCACACAGAAGGAAAACTACTCCAGAAAGGATAGGCAGAAGCCAGCTTAGAAGCTGACCCCCAGAAATAAGGTAAGTCTGAGGGTGGTCACGGCCACAGATGTAACAAAGGTATCTTATTTTCTCTGTTTTATTTTATTCTATTTCTATTGATTACCTTTGGAAGTGGATTAACACAGCTACCACATCTCTCTACTCAATTTTTTATAAATCCCAATCAGGTTTCAGACCACAACACAGCACTGAGATGGCCAAAACCACCCTGATAATGAAATTCAGAAGCATAATATGCCAAGGACAAAACGTATTACTACTACAATTTGATATGTCAAGTGCATTCGACCTAGTAGACCACACCAAAATAATGACACTGCTCGACAACATAGCAACATGGTTCAATGGCTTCCTAAAGACCAGATCCTACATTGTAAAGATGTCCAACCAAGCATCAGCCCCATGGATCTCTGAGTGCGGGGTACCACAGGGATCGACAATATCACCAATACTGTTCAATATAATGATGGCGGCACTCAGTAAAAAACTGGAATTAATGGGCTTCAACCTACTTATATATGCAGATGACATCACCATCTTCATACCGTTCCAAAACAATATCATAAACATACAGGACAAAATACAGAAAGGATTGGACCTCATGGAAGAATGGGCAACAACTTTCAAACTCAAACTGAATAGGGACAAAACCAAGTTCCTAGTACTATCCAGCCCACACAACGCCACATCCTACCAAAAATTCACAAGCAACCAACAAACATACCACATCAAAACATAACTTAAAATACTAGGAATCATTCTCGACAAACATCTAACACTGGACAATCAAATAGCAGTAACATCAAAATGCTTTCGAACACTATGGAAAACTGAGAAGAATAAGAGACTATTTCCCTAGACAATCTTTCCAGATACTGGTCCAATCAACAGTTCTTTTGCAACTAGACTACTGCAATGCAGCATACATAGGATGCAAGGAAAACATACTAAAATCACTACAAACAGTCAAAAACATGGCAGCAAGACTGATTTTCAAGAAATTGTAATACAAAAGAGTAACCCCATTGCTTGAAACACTATATTGGCTAGCAGTCAAGGCAAGAATATTTTTCAAGCGAGCATCCAAATCTTCAAGATACTATTTGGAATGGCACCCAAATATATGCTTAACATGATTGAACTATTCTCAAGAAATGCCAGCCCAGTAAACAAAACTACCTACTCCTACATCTACCCAACTGCAAAAACACCATCTACAAAGCTGTGTACACAGCAGGATTTAGCTACTAGGGTTCCACATGGTGAAACTCGATACCAATAACCATAAGAAGCATCATAAGTCTCCTCCAATTCAGAAAAGAAATTAAAACCTACCTCTTCAAAAACTTCTACAGCTAATCACAAAGATATCGTCGCCTTCCTTTCAAATCTCTCTCTTCAAAAACTGTATGAATAACCACACGAAATATAGATGCCCTCTCCACATTGCGCAACCAGTGACGTTCCTAGGGGGGCTGACACCCGGGGCAGATCGCCGATGCACCCCACCCCCCCGGGTGCACGCCGCTGGGGGGGGGGTGCCGCGCGCCGGTCAGCTTCCTTCGTTTCCATGCTCCCTCTGCCCCGGAACAGGAAGTAACCTATTCCGGGGCAGAGGGAGCATGGAAACGAAGGAAGCTGACCGGCGTGCACCCGGGGCGGACCGCCCCCACCGCCCCCCCAGGGCCGGTGTTAGCAAGTGCGGGGCCCTATGCAGACCAATTTGATGGGGCCCCATCCTAGCCCTTCCCCTATCGTAACTCCGCCCCACCTAGCTCCACCCCCATCCTAGCTCCAGGGCCGGCCACCCCTCCCTCCGAGCTCCAAGGCCCCCAGCTCCAGGACTTCCCCCCCCTAGGGCTCCCAGCTCCAAGGCCCCCCCTCCCTCCCGGTCATTTTTTAACCCCCCCCCCCCTCCAAAATCCAGTACTAGGTATGCTGAGAATACAAAACACTCAGGACCTATAGAGCTATTCTACCACACCATAAGCAGTAATTTCTACGAATCACACAAAGAAAGGAAAACATCTTAAAACACTACAGTGAGCACTAGAACATCATTTCACCTATTGTAAAATGAAACCAGACAGAATAGTACAGATCGTCCATCCTGCACAGTCAATGCCAACTGAAAGCCATGTCTTTTTCACAAACACATATACACCCTAATCTACTATACAATAAGTAGTAATATTTAAACTTTCTATTTAGACAAAAATTAAACTGAACCCCAAGATGTCAGACGCTGCATACAATGCAACACCACAGAAACAGAAAATGTCCCCTAGTACTGTGCAAAATATAAAGACAGCAGATGTAAATTTGAAAAAAAAAATACCAATCACCACTTTACAAATTAACAAATAGAAATAAAACAAATATAGAACATAAAATAATACCATTTTATTGGACTAATAGATTTAGTTTTCAGAGGCCAAAACATCCTTCCTCAGGTCAATATAGTATAGTACTGTTACAGTATCCTATCCTGACCTGAGGAAGGGGGTTTTGTTCTTCGAAAGTTAGCCAAAATGTATTAAAATTAGTCCAATAAAAAGATTACCTTGTTTACATGTTCTGTTATAAACATTTATTAACACATCTACAATACTACTTTATCCTAGAGCAAAAAAATAAAAAAATATATTTTATTTACAGTTTGTTGTCTCTGGTTTCTGCTTTCCTCATCTTATGTTCACTGTCTTCCTTCCATCCAGCATCTGTCTTCGGTCTCTCTCTGCCCTCTCTGCTGTCCCCTCCATCCAATGTCTGCCCTCTATCTCTGCCCCTTCCATGATCCATCCACCCATCTGCCCCTGTCTGCCCTCTCTCTCTCCCCCATCCATTCACTGTCTGCCCTTTCTATCCCTTCCATCCACTGTCTGCCCTTTCTCTCTGCCCCTTCAATCCACAATTTGCCCTCCCTCTCCCACCCATCCAGGGTTTGCCCTCCCTCTCCCATCCATCCAGGGTTTGCCCTCCCTCTCGCTCCCCCATCCAGGATCTGCCCCTCACTCTGCCCCTTTTTTTCAGCCCCTAGTTCCAGTCCCACTATCCCACCAGTCCCCCATTTCAGCCCCAGCCCTTTTCTCCCACCAGTCCCGAGCTTCAGCCCCCCAGCCACTTCTCCTTGTCCCCTTTTCAGCCCCCAGTCCCCAGTTTCAGCCCCTGCCCCTTTTCAGCCTCCAGTCCCAGTACTAGCCCACATCCCACCTACCCTCCTTTTCAGCCCCCAGTTCCAGCCCCCTTCATCCACATGCCTTGTATTAGGGCCCCCCTTTTCAGAACCATTCTCCCACCTGACCCACGCATGCCCCATTTTCCCACCAGCCCCAGGCATGGCCCCCATTTTCTCATATGGCCCCTTCTCCCATCCGAGAACCCCCTCCCCAGTCCCCTTCTCCCATCCAAGAACCCCAGTCCCCTCCCGTCTCCTTCAACCATCCAAGAACCCCCTCCCCACCCCCTTCTCCCATCCATGAACCCCCTCCCCACCTCAGTCCCCTTCTCCCATCCAAGAACCCCAGTCCCCTCCCCACGGACCCCACCCATCCCCTTCTCCCATCCGAGAACCCCCTCCCCAGTCCTCTTCTCCCATCCAAGAACCCAGTCCCCTTCAACCATCCAAGAACCCCCTCCCCATCCCCTTCTCCCATCCGTGAACCCCCCTCCCCACCTCAGTCTCCTTCCATGGGAACCCCCTCCCCACCTCAGTCTCCTTCCATGGGAACCCCCTCCCCACCCTTCCCCCACCTGAGAACCCCCACCCCACACCCTTCTCCCATCTGAGTCCCGACCCACCTACCTACCAGCTCCGTTCTCCTGCCACTGACCCACCACCCTCACTGCCTTCTGAAAAAAACAATTTAGAAGCGCTGGAGTGACAGGCAGCGCCTCGCGTCTGCCCTGCTATTAAAATGTCTTCGACGTCGTTCGGGCCTTCCCACATTGAGTCCCGCCCGCCCTCGCGGTAATTGGAAGTTACCTCAGAGGAGGGCGGGACTCAATGTGGGAAGGCCCGAACGACGTCAAAGAGATTTTTAGTAGCAGGGCAGACGCGAGGCGCTGCCTGTCACTCCGGCGCTTCCAAATTGTTTTTTTCAAGGCAGGACAGGGTGGGAGCAGTAGGAACAGACTCGGAGCACCCCCCCCCAACCCGCTGACATCTGAGGCGGACCGCCTCCACCACACCGCCGTCGCGCACCGTTGGGAGGAAGGGAGGGAGGACTGGAGCTCGGGCGGTCGGGGCAACCTGAGGCGCGCCGCGCGGGGCCCCCCTGAGCGCGAGGCCCTATGCGGCCGCCTCGCCTTAAGATCGGCCCTGCGCCCCCCCCTTGGTATGCCACTGTGCGCAACATTACTATAATGCCACCAACATGTACATTGTAAGCCACTGTAACAAAATTTGTTTTTAGATAATAGTGGGATACAAGAATGCATAAATTAAAATAAAATAAGTGCTGTTTCTACCAGCTACAATCATTTTTTAAGCTGTTTTAGTGATATAAATATCAAGAAATAACAATTGAATATCTAGATATGGGAAGCTGTGAAATAAGTAAAAAAAAAAAAAAAAATCTTTTGTCCTCCACTTTTTAACGCACTGTCTATCCAACTAGAACAGCTTTAGACTTTTTACAGATGGACCATACATAGGCAGTCGTCCGTTATTTCTAATAATCTTTTACTATTCTTTTCAATAGAGTTTGCCACTGTTTTGGGTGAACCAGTGAGGTGGCAAACTTTGCCTACTGACTTCAACCCATATAATGGGCTAGATAGACTCGTACTGTCTCCTGTTCTCAATCTAACCTCCTTGGTAAATTGGATCCCAAGGAGGCTTGTTGGAGCAAGGAGGTTAGATGAAAACAGGAGACGGGATGATGTCAAAAAGTTGAGGTCAATTAGATTTATCTCTGTTTCTCCTTCCCTGCACAGCCATCAACCCAGTACACTCAAAACAAAGCAAACAACATTGTCAATCTTTATTATTGGTACCAGGGGCGTATCTGAGGTTCGGCAGTAGGGGGGGCAGGGGCTAGAGTGAGGGGGTACATTATAGCCCCCCTGGCCGCCGCCGCCCCCCCCCCACCGTTAACCCTCCCCCCTACCGCCGTTAACCCTCCCCCGCCTACCACTGTCACCTACCCCCGAGGTCCGCTTCCTCCTGCCGGCTTTTTAAAATATTGCTTCAGCTGGCGGGGGACCCCAACCCCCCGCCAGCCCAGCCGCGGTCTTCTTTAACTTCTTCATCCTCGTCGTGCTCTGAAAGCTGCATGCATCCTTAGTTCCAGTTGGACGGAGTCTGACGTCGCAGCACGTTGATGCGGATGGGCTGGCGGGGGGTTGGGGTCCCCCGCCAGCTGAAGCAATATTTTAAAAAGCCAGCAGGAGGAAGCGGACCTCGGGGGTAGGTGACGGCGGTAGGCGGGGGAGGGAGGGTTAACGGCGGTAAGGGGGTCCGGGGCGAAATCTGCGGGGGCCCAGGCCCCTGTGGCCCCACGCAGATACGCCCCTGATTGGTACTATTTTTATTTAATCTCATATTTTCAAATATACCAGCTTGTGCAGCATACAGAAGTAAACAGAGGAAGTATAATAAAGGAATCATTTTGCATAGGCACAGTAGTAATTTGTTATAAATCGTAATCAGTGTGTCATTTGGAGGGGCTGGTTTATAGGGACACCCTAACACAGGTTTTGTTCGGGCAGAGACTTGTTTCTCTTCGTAAAGGGCCACTAAAACATACATCATATTATGAGAATCAGGTGCTCAACATTTAGAGTTTCAGTCTATTTACTTATTTGTGATATTATTGGGCTCATTTTTGAAAGAGATGGATGTCCATCTTTCGACATAAATCGGAAGATGGATGTCCTTCTCCCAGGGACGTCCAAATCGGTATAATCAACGCTCAATTTAGGACGTCTTCAACTGTACTCCGTCACAAGGACGGCCAAAGTTCAAGGGGGCGTGTCAGGCGTAGCGAAGGCGGGACTTGGGCGTGCCTAACACTTGGACGTCGACCCATAATCGAAAAACAAAGGACGTCCCTGACAAGCACTTGGACGTTTTCACCTGGACCTGTTTTTCTTATGACTAAGGCAGAAAAAGGTGGCCGAAATGACCAGATGACCACCAGAGGAAATCGGGAATGACCTCCCGTTACTCCCCCAGTGGTCACCAACCCCCTCCCCACCATCAAAAACATCTTCAAAAATATTTTGTGCCAGCCTCAAATGTCATACTCAGGTCCGTCGCAGCAGTATGCAGGTCCCTAGAGCAGTTTTAGTGGGTGCAGAGCCCTCCAAAACCCACTGTACCCACATCTAGGTGCCCCCTTCATCCATAAGGGCTATGGTAGTGGTGTACAGTTGGGGGTAGTGGGTTTTGAGTGGCTCAGCACAAGGTAAGGTTGCTATGTTCCTGGGAGCAATTTATGAAGTCCACTGCAGTGCCCCCTAGGGTGCCCAGTTGGTGTCCTGGCATGTCAGGGGGACCAGTGCACTACAAATGCTGACTCCTCCCACAAACAAGTGGCTTGCATTTGGTCGTTTTTGACATGGACGTCTTTGGTTTCGAAAATCACCAAAAATCAGAAACGTCCATGTCTAGGGATGTCCAAATTTAAGAATTTGGATGTCCCTGACGGTATTTTCGAAACGAAAGATGGACGTCCATCTTGTTTCAAAAAGACGGGTTTCCCCGCCCCTGGATTTGGATGTTTTGCAAGGACGTCCAAATCGCAACTTGAACGTCCCTTTCGAAAATGCCCCTCTATATCCCGCATCAAATATGAATTAGGTTAAAATCTGGGGCATTTAAAAAAATTTGTTCCTGTGCCTAGATCAAAAGTTAATGATGGCATGTGGGAACTTGCTCCTTTTGTTTTGTAGATTACATTGGTATATTATAAAAATGCATTTGGTATTTTTTTATTAGAAGAAACGTAGAAACTTGATGACAGATAAGGGCCAGATGGCTCATCCAGTCTGCCCTTCCTCAGTAACCACTAGCTCCTCCTTTTCCTAAGGGATCCCACATGCCTATCCCATGCTTCCTTAAATTCTGACACAGTCTTCGTCTCCGCTACCTCCACCAGAAGGCCATTCCACCCATCTACCAACCTTTCCGTGAAGGAGTATTTTCTTAGATTCCTCCTTAGCGTATTTCCTCTCAACTTCTTCCAATGCCCTTTCATTCCAGAGTTTTCCTTTATTTGAAAAAGGCTCACCTCCTGTACAATGACGCCACTGAGGTATTTAAACGTCTCTATCATATCCCCTCTATCCTGCCTCTCTTCCAGTGTATGCATGTTGAGGTTCATAAGCCTGTCCCCATATGTTTTATGACAGAGACCGCTTACCAATTTTGTAGCCGCCCTCTGGACAGATTCCATCCTGTTTATATCTTTCCATAGGTGCACTCTCCAGTACACTAAATGAGGCCTCACCAGAGACGTACTTATACAGGGGCACTATCACCTCTTCTTTTCCTGCTGGTCATCCCTCTCCTTATGCACCCAAGCATCCTTCTGGCTTTGACCATCGCTTTTTCTACCTGTTTGGCCACCTTAAGGTCATCAGACTCAATCGCCCCCAAGTCTTTCTCTTCTTTTGTACACAAAAGCACTTCACCCCTGATATTGTACTGTTCCCTTGGATTCTTTTAACCCAAGTGCATGACCTTGCATTTAGCATTGAATTTTATTTGCCAGTTATCAAACCATTCTTCAAGTTTTGCCAAATCTTTCTTCATATCATCCACACCCTTCGTGGTGTCCACCCTATTACAGAGTTTGGTATCATCTGCAAAGAGACAAACCTTTCCAGACTGCCCTTCCACAATATCATTTACAAAGATGTTAAAAAGAGCCAGCCTGAGGACCGACCCCTGCTGTACACCACTGATAACATCCATTTCCTCACAGGAAGCTCCATTTACCACTGCCCTCTGTCTCCTCCCATTTAACCAGTTTTTAACCCATTCAATCACTTTAGGTTTCATACCGAGGGCACTCAGTTTATTAATTACTCACTTGTGCAGAACCGTGTCTAACTGGTCATGGTGCTTCTGGCTTAAGAGTATTGGTGTGCGCTACCTGTCAGCGATTCACACACACGGGCAGGCTTTGGGGTTCGCTCTTCCACATCCCGCCCTCTCCGATGCAACTTCCTGTTAGGGCGGGACACCGATGCACGTGGCAGAGGGAACCCCATTTTTGTTAGTCGCTGCGCACGCCAGTACTGAGTTGGGAACTATAGACCTGTCAGTCTGACATCAGTGGTGAGTATACTAATGGAAATGCTTTTAAAGCAGAGGATGGTAAGGTTTCTTAAATTAAATGGCCTACAGTACCTGAGACAGCATGGCTTCACTTGAGGCAGGTTGTGTCTGACAAATCTGATTGATTTCTTTGACCAGTCAAAAAAATCAATCAGATTTGTCATGGTTAGTTTGAGTCATTTCAACAATGCATGCATCTGGAACCAAATGACTGGAATGACACGGTCTCAGCTGATTGATGTGGACCCATTTAAGGTTTGCAGCTGAAAAACAAAAGAAGAGGAAGCTATTCTGCTTCATGGTTAGTTTGAGTCATTTCAACAATGCATGCATCTGGAACCAAATGACTGGAATGACATGGTCTCAGCTGATTGATGTGGACCCATTTAAGGTTATCTTCACCTTGAGAATTTTTCTTGAGGCAAATTTGATAAGCCACAGGTGAAGCTTTTTCCACTATAGGGAAAGGACCATGCCAACTGGGCAGAAATTTCTTTTCTTTTACCTTGTTTCTGTATAATTATTGCGTGTTCCCACCAATTATCTCGACCTCATATTCCCCCAGACTGCCCCTACACAGTCCAGGAATTAACAAGCTCCATAATCAGAAGGACTCGCTGGGATATAAGAAGATAGTTTATTGCAATCTTACCAAAAACAGTACAGGCAAATTAGGCAATCATCTCTGGAACATGATGGGACGCTTCATACAGCAGGTGCAGTCTGATCTCTCCCTTCAGCCTTCTGCTCTTCTGCCCCTGCTCTAGATGACACCCTGCTTATATATATTTTTGGTACCATTCATTTCATGGACACTCAATTTCTCACTAGTCATCTTTGCATGTTATCAGCTATCATCTTTTTAAACATCAACATTTGATGTCAATGATGTCCAAGATTCTATGTGTTCCCAAACTTCCCTAGTACCCCCTGGATGATCTCATCCGGGGTGCAGCTGACCCAGTACTATCTTCATGAAGCCAAAACATCTTTCCTTGTGACTTCTCACATGTGCCAGTCTTCTTATTGTTTATAGAGTAGACTTCCCCCTCCCCTGTCAGTTCTCAATTACCTCATTTCAGCACTTGCTACAGTGAAATGTAATTTGTGTCGGAAGCAATCTTTGATTTTTACAGGCCTAGCTCTTAGCCTGAGCCTGAGCCATTGACCTGTATTTCAAGCAATTGACAGCATATTTATACATTTCTGGCAAAATTGAAATAGAATACCTTGTCGCCAATTTGGTACTCTTTGGAGATAGTCCCTTGATCATAGTAGGCTTTCCTACCTCTAGCACTACTTTCCAAGTTCTTTTGGGCAAAGGCACTTTGCAAATGTTGACGCAAATGGGTGACATACTCATTAGAGGAAGTAGCACTGGACGGGTTCACATCGTTAGTCCTGTAAATCAAATGAATTGGTAACATCATTTCCCTACCTGTCATCATCTCAAAAGGTGACACTGTAGAACAATGGGGTGTGGCATGAATAGCCATAAGGACCAATGGTACCTTCATGTCCCAATCCTTACCTGAAGATGACACATACTTCCTCAGAATGGTGATGATGGTACGATTAGCTCTTTCCACTTCTCCCGAGGACTGAGGTCGGTAGGCAATGTGCAATTTACTCTTCACGCCTAGCATCTTCCACATATATTGGATTACTTCTGCAGTAAACTGAGATCCTTGGTCTGCATCCACACGCATGGGCAAACCCCACCGGCTGAACACATGATTCAGTAGTAAGGTAGCCGTGGTTTCGGCGGTGCAATTGGGTGCAGGTAAGCACTCCACCCACTTGGTGAACAGGCAGGTGACAGTAAGCATATACTTGTTGCCACAGGTGGATCGAACCACAGGTCCAATCCAATCAATCTGGATATCTGACCAGGGCATAGCAATACCCTTCTTCCTGAGTGGTGCTCAATGGGAGGGAGAAGATGGCTGGAAACAACAACAGGTCAGACAACCTCGAGTATACAGCTTCACATCCTGAGGCATATGGGGCCAATAAGCCACTTACTTCAAGGTCTCATAGGTGATGCCTTCACCTCGATGTCCTGCACATGGTTCATCATGAGCATGTTGCAACATGATGCCACGATATGCCTGAGGCACAAACCATTGCTCAATGCCATGCTTACTGATCTGAATAAGCAGGTCCTGGCGGAACTTAAACTTCTCTCAGGATGTATAGAGTATCCTCAGTTCTTCAGCTTGACACTCCTCTTCTGACAACGGATGTTCTTGCGGATTCTGAATGTACTCATATAATCGTACAACTACTGGATCTGATTTCTGAGCCATGACAAGATCAAATGATGGGCTGTCACTACACCACTGGAACACTGGAGTCTCACTATGCTGTTTCGTTTGTTGTCGTGTGACAGCGTGAATGGCCAGTGTCTCAGACTCTGAGAACTGCCATAATTCTGTGAACGCACCTTTCTTGGCGAGTAAATCTACCAAGTCGTTCCCTATCTTGTCAGAACTATCAACTTTTGCATGACCCTTGACCTTCTTCCAATAGATGGTCATGTCATGGTCCCGTACCAGTTGATCTAAGGCCAGAATCAAATTTCCATGATGTACTGGTTTTCCTTTAGAGTTTAACATGTTGTTCTGCTTTCAGTTGACTAGATGAGAGACAAAGTTCTGTCTCACATAATCTGAATCTGTACATATGACTAATTCTCGCATTCCTTTCTGAACTGCAGACTGTACTGCCACCAAAGCTGCAACAATCTCAGCATACTGGTTTGTCTGTGAACCCAAGCTGTGCTTCAAAGTCTCTTCAGGAACGGTGGGATTCCATACCTCTCCCACACCTGCAACCAACTCATGGTCTGTGTCGAGGTGGAAGGCACAACCATCCACATAGACTTTAGGCACTTCTTCTCATCATACAGATGGTGTCGATGCGGTCCTTTCTCTTGTGGTGGAACATCTGTTTCAGGAATACCTGCAAGGGAATCATGTCCCGCACAGTCATGCAGGTCAGCCATATCTTGGGCTACTACATTATGATGTTTCTGAGCTTACTTTACCTCTAAAGGCCATCCTTTCAGAGCCAATGTCCAGGAGACTATCCTGCTGTTGGACACCTGACTGGACTTGATTCGGTCGCTACCCAAGAAACTGATGGGTTGGTGACAAGTCTCCATAATTAGCTTCTCGTCTTGGATATAACTCCGGAAATGTTGCAGAGCCCAAACAGTGGACAAAAGCGATTTCTCACAGTCGGAGTACTTCTTTTCCACATCGGATAGGCCTTTACTGGCATAGGCCACGACCCGCTTATCAGAATCATATTTCTGATATAAGAGAGCGCTCATGGAGTGCTTGGAGTATCCCAGGTCAACATAGAACTCATGACCCCCCTCAGGGTATGCGAGGCATGGAAAGCGGCTAAGCTGATACTTCAGCTCCTGCATAGCAGATTCCTGCTCTGGACCCCAAGCCCAGGGCATATCTTTTTTTAATAACTTGACCAAGGGTCTGGTAATCTTCGCATACTCATCTATGAACTGTCGGGAGTAATTGCATATTCCCAAAAAGGAATGAAGTTCTGTGAGATTGGTGGGTTGTTTCAGCTGTTGTAAGGCCTGCACTCGCTTCTTCTGAGGTCGCAGACCCTCAGCAGAAATTTCACACCCTAGGTAATTTAGCGATTTCCTGCACCATTGTCCTTTTGCCAGTGTTAGTTTAGCTCCAGCATGTAAGAAAACATGCTCAATCTCTGCCAAGTGTTCTTGAAAAGTAGGGCTTTTGATCAGAATATCATCCACATAAACCACAGTTCCTTGAGCCTCAGCATCTGGAAGTGCTTTGTGTAGGAAGATGTTAAATACAGCAGGGGAATTGAGGAAACCAAAGGGTGTTCTGTTCCACATATACTGTATCTTCCCAAACGTAAAAGCCTATTTATACTGATCATGGGGATGGACAGGCACTGTCCAAAACCCTAATGCCAAATCCAAACTGGTGAAATACTTAGCCCCTTTGATGGTAGAAAGATTCTGATCCAGAGGAGCCATAGGCCACCTGGACAAAGGTACTCGCTTATTCAGCTGGCGGTAATCCAGTGCAATTCTCCAGCTGTTATTTTTCTTCAAGATGGGTCACAGAGGGGAGTTGTATGTGCTGTTGCATTGCCTAATGATGCCCCTGGCCTCCAAAGTGTTGAGAATCTCTTGCACGGATTCATAGGAAGCCAATGGAATCTTATACTGGTGCACAAAGACAGGCTTGCTATTTGGCTCCATAGGCACTCTGGTGACATGCAGGTCTGTAAGCCCACAATCATATGAGTCTACAGCAAAAAGGTCCTTGTATTTGTACAGCAACTTAGTCAACTGCACCTTCTCTGTATCAGTAGTACAAGCATAACAGCAAACTCTGAGAAAGGCTGGTTGGATGAAATTTCCACTTGCTCTTCAATTTCCTCCTGCAGGGATGAAGTTTCAACAGAATTCTCCACTCTAGACCTCTGGGGTAAAGACATCCTCCTAGACAAAATCAAACAGTCATCCTCCAACTGCACTTGTGAACACATTGCATCATATGGCCAAACAAACTCCAGAGATATGAGGCCTCTGGGGGAGGTAAACAGACATTCAGTTGTCTCCCCCCCCCCCCCCCCCCCGGCAGGTGTTCTAAGAAGAAGGCAGCCTGCCAATAATAGGCAAACTTACCTCAACATCAGGAAAAGACTCTCCCACCAGAAATCCAAAAGGGTCTCCTGCAGACACAAAAACTTCATCTGACTGTGGATTAGTGACCAACAAGTGAAAAGAAGTACCAGTCACCTCTAAACACGGCAGAACACCAGTAGACAATCCTAGGTCCCTAAAATGAGAATGTGGGTTGAAGAACACCACTTTGTCCAATAGACGCTGTCCCTGTGCGAGACTGAGCTTGATGGAAAAATCCCTGACTCTTCCCGGAATGGTCAAATCTTCAGCCCAAACTACTTCACAGACCTGGGGTATGGTCTGTCCCGACTTCAGGCTAACAGGTGTAGATTCAGATTCCACTGGGCTGCCATCCAGTCTACTCCACAAGAAATGCCACAAGACCAGGTTCACCAGATCCACATAAACTCCCAGTCGCACAAAGCAATCGGAGCCCAGACATAAGGGCTGCTGTAGGCCTTTGACAATAGAGAAGTGGTGGGTGAAAGACTTCTGTCCCAAAGTCAACAGAAGGCTGCACATTCCCACAAGCGGCTTAGCAACCTTGTCCAGGTACCTGCACAGAAGTGGAGGAACACTTACTGAAGGGAAGTTGCACAGACTTGTGCAGACGGTAATACAGAGTGTCACTGATGAAGGAAACGTCGCTAGAGCAAATTGGACTGAAGTGATTGGATGTCAGCTATCTGGACGGGGATGGTGCAAGCATCATCCTTCTGGTGGATGTCAGTCAACCTGCGTGGATGTGGTGGATCAGAACTGGAAGTGGAAGCTCTCCTGTGATATGTTGACAGCCGAATCTGGCGAGTCACCTGCAGTAGGCGAGTCATTCAAAATAATCTCCAAATTGTCAGCCTGTAGAACAATGTCAGCTATCCGATCTGTCTGGACTTGGATTACTTCACCATGCTGCTCCCCCCCCCCCCCCTCTGGTGAACCATACAACTGGAGGTCCCAAGTATGAGGGTCTGCTGAATTCTGGAAATTAATTAGAATAGGGGTGTCCCTAAGCTCCACGGAGCTGGAACCACCGACTCTGCTCAAGTGTTTTACTCTCCCATAAGGAATGGGATGGGTGACTTGAGACCAGATAACTTCTTGGACATAATCCAAAATAGGCCTTAATCTCTTCAGAAGATCATTTCCAATCAAGAATTCTTCACCATCACTGATAGTAATGATGGCAGGGTGTTTGACAGTCATCTGACCAAGCTGCAAGGAAAGCCAAACCTGTCCCACAGTACCAATGCTCTGATTGCCATAGGCCACCAGTGACAAGTCGCATGGAGTGACGCGCAGCGCATCCCAACTTTCCCCTAGAAATGCCTCAAGTTTCTGAAACAGGCCCTGGGTAATCAACGTCACTTCTGAGGCTGTATCCAATAGACCCTGACAGGAAAATTTCTGTTGAATCAACAGCTCCAAGGTATATCTATAACCTTTAGGAATAAGTTTACCTAGAAAATACCGGTTTTCCTTAATCAAGTCTTGTAAAAGAGGCCCTTCAGGGTTCGAGTGCAGAGCATCAGCATTGGTCACAGAGGACTCCTGACTAACGGACGTTAGAGCATCCACCTGAACTGTGGACATGATGGTTGGTGAAGGAGGGGCCGAGTCTAGTCATGCCAGTTCTTCTTCTGAAGAACCCGGATGTTCCAGCTCAACAGACTTGACACTAGGCCCAGTCTCGGTGGTTAGGCCGGGAACTTTATTTTTTTTATTACATTTGTACCCCAGGCTTTCCCACTCATAGCAGGCTCAATGCGGCTTACATGGGGCAAAGCGAATGCTACATACCTGTAGAAGGTATTCTCCGAGGACAGCAGGCTGATTGTTCTCACTGATGGGTGACGTCCACGGCAGCCCCTCCAATCGGAAACTTCACTAGCAAAGGCCCTTGCTAGTCCTCGCGCGCTGATGCGCACCGCGCATGCGTGGCCGTCTTCCCGCCCGAACCGGCTCGTGTTCATCAGTCCCATATGCAAGACAAAGACAAGGGAAGACACAACTCCAAAGGGGAGGCGGGCGGGTTTGTGAGAACAATCAGCCTGCTGTCCTCGGAGAATACCTTCTACAGGTATGTAGCATTCGCTTTCTCCGAGGACAAGCAGGCTGCTTGTTCTCACTGATGGGGTATCCCTAGCCCCCAGGCTCACTCAAACAACAACCATGGTCAATTGGGCCTCGCAACGGCGAGGACATAACTGAGATTGACCTAACAATTTATCCAACTAACTGAGAGTGCAGCCTGGAACAGAATAAACATGGGCCTAGGGGGGTGGAGTTGGATTCTAAACCCCGAACAGATTCTGAAGCACTGACTGCCCGAACCGACTGTCGCGTCGGGTATCCTGCTGCAGGCAGTAATGAGATGTGAATGTGTGGACAGATGACCACGTCGCAGCTTTGCAAATCTCTTCAATAGTGGCTGACTTCAAGTAGGCTACTGACGCTGCCATGGCTCTAACATTATGAGCCGTGACATGACCCTCAAGAGCCAGCCCAGCCTGGGCGTAAGTGAAGGAAATGCAATCTGCTAGCCAATTGGATATGGTGCGTTTCCCCACAGCCACTCCCCTCCTGTTGGGATCAAAAGAAACAAACAACTGGGCGGACTGTCTGTTGGGCTGTGTCCGCTCCAGATAGAAGGGCAATGCTCCTTTGCAGTCCAATGTGTGCAGCTGACGTTCAGCAGGGCAGGAATGAGGACGGGGAAAGAATGTTGGCAAGACAATTGACTGGTTCAGATGGAACTCCAACACAACCTTTGGCAAGAACTTAGGGTGAGTGCGGAGGACTACTCTGTTATGATGAAATTTGGTGTAAGGGACCTGGGCTACCAGGGCCTGAAGCTCACTGACTCTACGAGCTGAAGTAACTGCCACCAAGAAAATGACCTTCCAGGTCAAGTACTTCAGATGGCAGGAGTTCAGTGACTCAAAAGGAGGTTTCATCAGCTGGGTGAGAACGACATTGAGATCCCATGACACTGTAGGAGGTTTGACGGGGGGCTTTGACAAAAGCAAACCTCTCATGAAGCGAACAACTAAAGGCTGTCCTGAGATCGGCTTACCTTCCACACGGTAATGGTATGCACTGATTGCGCTAAGGTGAACCCTTACAGAGTTGGTCTTGAGACCAGACTGAGACAAGTGCAGAAGGTATTCAAGCAGGGTCTGTGTAGGACAAGAGCGAGGATCTAGGGCCTTGCTGTCACATCAGACGGCAAACCTCCTCCATAGAAAGAAGTAACTCCTCTTAGTGGAATCTTTCCTGGAAACAAGCAAGGTGCGGGAGACACCCTCTGATAGACCCAAAGAGGCAAAGTCTAAGCTCTCAACATCCAGGCCGTGAGAGCCAGATTGGAGTGTTTTCCGACCCTCATCACACAGGACGAAGGGGCGCTTCTGCATCCCAACCTTCACGGTTCTTCGGAGGACAACTCCAGAAGAAGAGGAAACCAGATCTGACGAGGCCAAAACGGAGCAATCAGAATCATGGTGCCTCGGTCTTGCTTGAGTTTCAACAAAGTCTACCCCACCAGAGGTATGGGAGGATAAGCATACAGCAGACCTTCCCCCCAGTACAGGAGGAAGGCATCCGATGCCAGTCTGCCGTGGGCCTGAAGCCTGGAACAGAACTGAGGGACTTTGTGGTTGGCTCGAGATGCAAAGATCTACCAAGGGGGTGGAAGATCTGGCGCACTACTCGTGTCCCGTCCCGGGCTCTTACCTGGCGGCCCGCAGTAGGGGGCGGGGACCAGTGGCAGCCGCGGGGTCCGGGACGGCGAGGAGGAGCCGCCGACAGGGCCGGCGCTGCCGCGGGCTGCTCCGAGGCCGGCGATCCGCGGGAGCAAGCGCCGGCCTCGGAGAAGGAGATACGCCGGACAAGATGGCGGCGCCGGCGTCGTCCTCCTCCTCGTAGGAGCAGGACCAGCGAAGCAGCACCGCCCACTCGCGCCGGATTGGCGCATCGACTAGGAGACTCCGCCCGCCAGGCAGGTGGACCAATCCAGGCCTCCTCTGCCTGCCTGGGCCAAGGGGATTGGCTACAGCTGTTGGAAGGGGAAGGACGGGGGGGGGATTTAAACCACGAAACGGAAGGGGTCCAGTGCTTCCGTTTCGTTCGTCAGGAGCCGACACAGAGGATCGCTGAGTGTAGCCAACTCCAGAGACAGTGTTCCTCTTCAGCTAGCCGTCCTGCTAGTCCCCTTCAGAGACTGTGTCTTCAGCTAGCCGTCCTTGCTAGCCAACTCCAGAGACAGTGTTCCTCTTCAGCTAGCCGTCCTGCTAGCCCCCTTCAGAGACTGTGTCTTCAGCTAGCCGTCCTTGCTAGCCAACTCCAGAGACAGTGTTCCTCTTCAGCTAGCCGTCCTGCTAGCCTCCTTCAGAGACTGTGTCTTCAGCTAGCCGTCCTTGCTAGCCAACTCCAGAGACAGTGTTCCTCTTCAGCTAGCCGTCCTGCTAGCCCTCTTCAGAGACTGTGTCTTCTTCAGCTAGCCGTCCTTGCTAGCCAACTCCAGAGACTGTGTGTCTCTTCAGCTAGCCGTCCTGCTAGCCCTCCCTCAGAGACAGTGGTTCTTGCTAGCCGTCCTGCTAGCCTTCATTCGGAGACTGTGACCCTCGCTAGTCGTCTGGCTAGCGCTCTTCCATAGACTGTGCCACGTGCTGGCCGCTCTTGTCAGCTTTTCTCCAGCGACTGTTCCCTCTCGGAGTACTAGCCGCCTTTGCTAGTCCTCCCTTAAAGACTACGTTCTGACTACCAGCCAGGTCAGCCGTCACCCCGCGGTTCCAGCAGTCCTGCTGGCCGCCTGCAGCTGAGGGCTCAACCCTCGGTGAACGGCGGTCGCCGCGGGTGAAGATTTGGGGTGCTCGGCTGTCCTCTGGGGCCTTGTGGGGCCTTAGGGAACCTGAGGGCTCACCAACAGGAAAACTATAGAAACAGGACAGGAAACGGAAGCCATGAGCTCGCCGACGCAACCTGATCTACGGGACCTGGCCAAGGTACTTCAGCAGCAGCAGGAGCAGCTAACGCCCTGTCTGGGGCACTCCAGAACGTATGCTCTCAACTTTCTACGCTTCAGGTACAGAACCAGGCCGCTGCGGTCCAGGGGGCCGCAGCAGCTCCCCGTTTGGGAGGGTTCCGCACGGGACCTCGGTTCCCTGAACCAGCACGATATGATGGGACCCCCGGAGGTTGTCGGGGGTTCCTCAACCAGTGCAACCTGGCCTTCCGGATGCAACCGGAAGCATTTACTTCGGACCAAAGTAAAGTGGGCTACGTTATGGGCCTTTGTGAAGGGAAAGCCCAGGCCTGGGTGGCCCCACTAAACGAGCAACAGGACCCCATCTTGGATGACTACAGTGAATTTCAACGCCGTTTCCGGATGGTGTTCGACCTTCCTGGCAGACCATCCTCCGTGGCGTCGGAACTGCTGCGGATTCATCAGGGAGAAGGGACGGTGGCCGATTATGCCATTCGGTTTTGGACCTTAGCCACGGAGTTGCGTTGGAATCCGGAGTCCTTGATGGCCATCTTTATGGAAGGCTTACAAGAACGGATCAAGGACGAATTGGCTGGACGGGAGGTCCCAGGACAATTGGATGCCCTGATTTCGCTCTGTATACGAGTAGACACCCGGTTCCAGGAGCGAGCTAGAGCCCGGGCGGAGCGGCAGAAGTGGGCACGGGGAACGTCCCGGACGGGCAAAGGGCCGTCCCCTCGTCATGGGAACCGGGACTCCAAGGAGGATGGTGAAGAGCCGATGGTAATGGGCCGGCAACGGCTGGCTCCCTCCGACAGGAAGAAACGCTTGTCGAACGGATTGTGCCTCTATTGTGGTGAGGCTGGACATTTCATCCGGACATGTCCCGTCCGGCCGGGAAACGCCTCCCCCAAGGCACCCTGAGGGGAGGGTTCTTGGGGCACTCCGCTCCCCTACCGGACTCCTTGATAATACTGCCAGTAATGCTACGTTGGCAAGAGGCCACGATCCAGACCCGGGCCCTGGTGGACTCTGGGTCCGGGGGTAACTTCATCGGGCTCGAACTGCTGCAGCAAATGGGCTGGCCTACGCTCCCGCGGAGGCCGGCGCTGCAAATAACCTCCATCCAAGGAACTACTCTACCCCAGCTGGTCACGGAGATCACCCCCTTGTTGGGATTACAGGTGGGGGAGGATCACCGGGAGGAAGTCCAATTCCTGGTGCTATCCCGGACCATTCACCCAGTGGTCCTAGGATTGCCGTGGCTACGGTGTCACAATCCTGTTATCGACTGGACCGGGGGAAGTATCCAAGCTTGGGGTAGTTCCTGTCAGGAGAACTGTTGTAAGGGCCGGACTGGCAGCTGTCCTGCATTAAATATGGTGCCCGGGGAGGGACGGGTAGAGCTGGGCTCTCTGCCTATGGATTATAGAGACTTCGCAGATATGTTTAATCCAAAGGAAGCGGAGGTGCTACCGCCTCATCGGTCTTTCGACTGTGCCATTAATCTGAAGACGGACACCATGCCACCTCGGGGCCGACTGTACACCCTGTCCCGAGGAGAGTCCAAGGTAATGCAAGAATACATCCGGGAGAACCTGCGGAGAGGGTTCATCCGGCCCTCTAAGTCCCCAGCTGGGGCGGGATTCTTTTTTGTCACCAAGAAGGATGGATCCTTGAGGCCCTGTATAGACTATCGGGGGTTAAATGCCATCACAGTGAAAGATCGCTTTCCTCTACCGCTCATTCCCGAGCTCTTTGACAGACTACAAGGAGCACAGATGTTTACTAAGTTGGATTTGCGGGGGGCCTACAATTTAGTTCGAATCCGGTCAGGGGACGAATGGAAGACGGCTTTCAACACCCACGAGGGACATTTCGAGTACCGGGTGATGCCGTACGGCCTCTGTAATGCCCCTGAGGTGTTCCAGCGACTTATCAACTATGTGCTTGAGGATTTGCTGAACTCCACGGTGATTGTATACCTGGATGACATCCTGGTTTATTCCAAGGACCCCGCTGAGCATACGGGCCACGTCCGCGCAGTGCTGCACCGGTTACGACAAGCTCGTCTATTCGCTAAACTCAGTAAGTGCGCCTTTCATCAGCGGTCATTACCCTTTTTAGGACATATTCTGTTACCCGGGGGCCTACAGATGGAGCCGGACAAACTCCGGGCGATTCGGGAGTGGCCACAACCGCTGGGATTGAAGGCACTGCAACGGTTCCTGGGGTTCGCGAATTATTATCGCCAGTTCATCCCTCAGTATTCCCAACTGACAGCTCCGCTGACGGCGCTCACCCAAAAGAACGCGAGGGTCCGGGATTGGCCGCCAGAGGCGCAAGCGGCCTTTCGTCAGGTAAAGGAGGCCTTCAATTCAGCGTCTATCCTGCTGGCTCCAGATCCCGAGAAACCTTTTATTGTAGAAGTGGACGCGTCTGCCTTGGGGGCCGGGGCGGTCATCTCGCAAGTCAACCCCGAAGGCCGGCGTCAACCTTGCTCATTCTTCTCGCGTAAATTCTCCCCGGCAGAACGGAATTATACGGTAGGGGACAGAGAACTCTTGGCCCTGAAATTAGCCCTGCAGGAATGGAGGCACCTGCTGGAGGGAGCGGAGCACCGATTTACAGTAATCACTGATCACAAGAATCTCCTGTACCTTCAAGAGGCTCAGCGGTTAAATCCCCGACAGGCCCGATGGTCGTTATTCTTTGCCAGGTTTCACTTTCAGTTAGTATTTCGGGCGGCTTCTCAGAATACCCCGGCGGACTCGCTCTCCTGAGCATTTGAAGTTACTGAGGAGACCAAGGAGGTCCACCCTATGTTAAATCCAGCATGTCTCAGTGCGGCTACAGGGGAAGTCGCGCCGACTAAGGAGCTGGTGTCGGCCACCGACCGAGAAAGAATAATGCAATGGGGGCACTCATCTAAATGGGCCGGGCATTTCGGGTATCAGAAGACCCTCCGGTTCATCGCTAGACAGTATCAATGGCCGCACATGAGGCGGGATATTCTCCAATTTGTTACTTCATGCCCTGTGTGTGCACGGACTAAGCCACTGGTTGGGCCCCCCATGGGGGACCTGCAACCACTACCCGTACCGACCGCTTCCTGGACGGAGTTATCCATGGATTTCATCACCGACCTCCCCCGCTCCCGAGGTCATACCGTGATTTGGGTCGTGGTAGACCGTTTCTCTAAAATGGCTCATCTTGTTCCATTACCGAGCCTTCCATCGGCGGCCTCTCTAGCACAGTACTTCATTCAGCATATTTTTCGGTTACATGGGCTGCCCAGTCGGATCGTCAGCGACCGAGGACCCCAATTCACCTCCCGCTTCTGGAGAGCCTTGTGCACGGCCTTGGGGGTAGAGACTCACTTTTCATCCGCCTACCACCCCCAAACCAACGGCATGGTCGAGAGGATTAACCAAACATTGAAAGGATTTTTGCGGGCATTTGTTAACAAACGTCAAGATAACTGGGCCTCTCTGCTTCCATGGGCCGAGTTTGCATATAACCAGAGTGACCATTCATCCTCAAGACACTCTCCGTTCTTCTTGGTATACGGACGACATCCTCGGCTTCCAGGGCCGTTCCCTTCTCCAGCTTTAACCCCCGTGGGGAACCAAACCCTAGCGGATCTGCAGAAGGTCTGGGAGATGGCTCGGGAACAACTACAGAAAACAGTTGCCAAAAATAAAATCTTTGCAGATCGCCACCGGCGATCCGCCCCAGTGCTCCAGCCGGGGCAGAAGGTATGGTTAAGCACAAAGTACCTGAGACTCCGGGTGCCCTCCCGGAGGCTGGGACCTCGGTACATTGGACCTTTTGCTATCCAAGAACGAATTGGAACAGTAACGTACCGGTTGCGGTTACCAAGGACCCTACGAGTACACAATGCCTTCCACATCTCCTTATTGAAGAAATTTCGTGGGTCCAGATGGCACCCTCACCAATCCGAGGATGAAGCTCTCGAGGTTACTCCTGATCCGGAGTATGAAGTAGAGGAGGTGCTAGATTCAAAGAAGCGGCGGGGAAGGCTGTATTATTTGTTGTCCTGGAGATATTTTGGTCCCGAAGACAACTCCTGGGAACCCGCCGCAAATGTACATGCTCCAGAATTGGTTAAAGCCTTCCACGCCCGATATCCTTCCAAACCCGGGCCCAGGGAGAAGGGGGCATCCGGGGAGGATACTGTCCCGTCCCGGGCTCTTACCTGGCGGCCCGCAGTAGGGGGCGGGGACCAGTGGCAGCCGCGGGGTCCGGGACGGTGAGGAGGAGCCGCCGACAGGGCCGGCGCTGCCGCGGGCTGCTCCGAGGCCGGCGATCCGCGGGAGCAAGCGCCGGCCTCGGAGAAGGAGATACGCCGGACAAGATGGCGGCGCCGGCGTCGTCGTCCTCCTCGTAGGAGCAGGACCAGTGAAGCAGCACCGCCCACTCGCGCCGGATTGGCGCATCGACTAGGAGACTCCGCCCGCCAGGCAGGTGGACCAATCCAGGCCTCCTCTGCCTGCCTGGGCCAAGGGGATTGGCTACAGCTGTTGGAAGGGGAAGGACGGGCGGGGGATTTAAACCACGAAACGGAAGGGGTCCAGTGCTTCCGTTTCGTTCGTCAGGAGCCGACACAGAGGATCGCTGAGTGTAGCCAACTCCAGAGACAGTGTTCCTCTTCAGCTAGCCGTCCTGCTAGCCCCCTTCAGAGACTGTGTCTTCAGCTAGCCGTCCTTGCTAGCCAACTCCAGAGACAGTGTTCCTCTTTAGCTAGCCGTCCTGCTAGCCCCCTTCAGAGACTGTGTCTTCAGCTAGCCGTCCTTGCTAGCCAACTCCAGAGACAGTGTTCCTCTTCAGCTAGCCGTCCTGCTAGCCCCCTTCAGAGACTGTGTCTTCTTCAGCTAGCCGTCCTTGCTAGCCAACTCCAGAGACAGTGTTCCTCTTCAGCTAGCCGTCCTGCTAGCCCCCTTCAGAGACTGTGTCTTCAGCTAGCCGTCCTTGCTAGCCAACTCCAGAGACAGTGTTCCTCTTCAGCTAGCCGTCCTGCTAGTCCCCTTCAGAGACTGTGTCTTCAGCTAGCCGTCCTTGCTAGCCAACTCCAAAGACAGTGTTCCTCTTCAGCTAGCCGTCCTGCTAGCCCCCTTCAGAGACTGTGTCTTCAGCTAGCCGTCCTTGCTAGCCAACTCCAGAGACAGTGTTCCTCTTTAGCTAGCCGTCCTGCTAGCCCCCTTCAGAGACTGTGTCTTCAGCTAGCCGTCCTTGCTAGCCAACTCCAGAGACAGTGTTCCTCTTCAGCTAGCCGTCCTGCTAGCCCCCTTCAGAGACTGTGTCTTCTTCAGCTAGCCGTCCTTGCTAGCCAACTCCAGAGACAGTGTTCCTCTTCAGCTAGCCGTCCTGCTAGCCCCCTTCAGAGACTGTGTCTTCAGCTAGCCGTCCTTGCTAGCCAACTCCAGAGACAGTGTTCCTCTTCAGCTAGCCGTCCTGCTAGTCCCCTTCAGAGACTGTGTCTTCAGCTAGCCGTCCTTGCTAGCCAACTCCAGAGACAGTGTTCCTCTTCAGCTAGCCGTCCTGCTAGCCCTCTTCAGAGACTGTGTCTTCTTCAGCTAGCCGTCCTTGCTAGCCAACTCCAGAGACTGTGTGTCTCTTCAGCTAGCCGTCCTGCTAGCCCTCCCTCAGAGACAGTGGTTCTTGCTAGCCGTCCTGCTAGCCTTCATTCGGAGACTGTGACCCTCGCTAGTCGTCTGGCTAGCGCTCTTCCATAGACTGTGCCACGTGCTGGCCGCTCTTGTCAGCTTTTCTCCAGCGACTGTTCCCTCTCGGAGTACTAGCCGCCTTTGCTAGTCCTCCCTTAAAGACTACGTTCTGACTACCAGTCAGGTCAGCCGTCACCCCGCGGTTCCAGCAGTCCTGCTGGCCGCCTGCAGCTGAGGGCTCAACCCTCGGTGAACGGCGGTCGCCGCGGGTGAAGATTCGGGGTGCTCGGCTGTCCTCTGGGGCCTTGTGGGGCCTTAGGGAACCTGAGGGCTCACCAACAGAAAAACTATAGAAACAGGACAACTCAGGAATTGAGCGACCACTCGTGAAGTTGCATAATCCTGCTCAACCTGTCGGCCAGACTGCTGTTTACGCCTGCCAGATATGTGGCTTGCAGCACCATGCCGTGACGGCGAGCCCAGAGCCACATGCTGACGGCTTCCTGACACAGGGGGCGAGATCCGGTGCCCCCCTGCTTGTTGATGTAATACATGGCAACCTGGTTGTCTGTCTGAATTTGGATAATTTGGTGGGACAGCCGATCTCTGTAAGCCTTCAGCGCGTTCCAGACTGCTCGTAACTCCAAGAGATTGATCTGTAGATCGCGTTCCCGGAGGGACCAGCTTCCCTGGGTGTGAAGCCCATCGACATGAGCTCCCCACCCCAGGAGAGACGCATCCGCAGTCAGCACTTTTTGTGGCTGAGGAATTTGGAAAGGGCGTCTCAGAGTCAAATTGGACCAAATCGTCCACCAATACAGGGATTTGAGAAAACTCGTGGACAGGTGGATCACGTCTTCTAGATCCCCAGCGGCCTGAAACCACTGGGAAGCTAGGGTCCATTGAGCAGATCGCATGTGAAGGCGGGCCATGGGAGTCACATGAACTGTGGAGGCCATGTGGCCCAACAATCTCAACATCTGCCGAGCTGTGATCTGCTGGGACGCTCGCACCCGCGAGACAAGGGACAACAAGTTGTTGGCTCTCGTCTCTGGGAGATAGGCACGAGCCGTCCGAGAATCCAGCAGAGCTCCTATGAATTCGAGTCTCTGTACTGGGAGAAGATGGGACTTTGAGTAATTTATCACAAACCCCAGTAGCTCCAGGAGGCGAATAGTCATCTGCATGGACTGTAGAGCTCCTGCCTCAGATGTGTTCTTCACCAGCCAATCGTCGAGATAGGGGAACACGTGTACTCCCAGCCTGCGAAGCGTCGCTGCTACTACAGCCAAGCACTTCGTGGACACTCTGGGCGCAGAGGCGAGCCCAAAGGGTAGCACACAGTACTGGAAGTGACGTGTGCCCAGCTGAAATCGCAGATACTGTCTGTGAGCTGGCAGTATCGGGATGTGCGTGTAGGCGTCCTTCAAGTCCAGAGAGCATAGCCAATCGTTTTCCTGAATCATGGGGAGAAGTGTGCCCAGGGAAAGCATCCTGAACTTTTCCTTGACCAGGTATTTGTTCAGGGCCCTTAGGTCTAGGATGGGACGCATCCCCCCTGTTTTCTTTTCCACAAGGAAGTACCTGGAATAGAATCCCAGCCCTTCTTGCCCGGATGGCACGGGCTCGACCTCATTGGCACTGAGAAGGGCGGAGAGTTCCTCTGCAAGTACCTGCTTGTGCTGGAAGCTGTAAGACTGAGCTCCCGGTGGGCAATTTGGAGGTTTGGAGGCCAAATTGAGGGTGAATCCTTGCCGGACTATTTGGAGAACCCACTGATCAGAGGTTATGCGAGGCCACCTTTGGTGAAAAATTTTCAACCTCCCCCCGACCGGCAGGTCGCCCGGCACTGACACATTGATGTCGGCTATGCTCTGCTGGAGCCAGTCAAAAGCTTGCCCCTTGCTTTTCCTGGGGAGCCGAGGGGCCTTGCTGAGGCGCACGCTGCTGACGAGAGCGAGCGCGCTGGGGCTTAGCCTGGGCCGCAGGCTGTCGAGAAGGAGGATTGTACCTATGCTTACCAGAAGAGTAGGGAACAGTCTTTCTTCCCCCATAAAAACGTCTACCTGTGGAGGTAGAAGCTGAAGGCTGCCGGCGGGAGAACTTGTCGAAAGCGGTATCCCGCTGGTGGAGCTGCTCTACCACCTGTTCGACTTTCTCTCCAAAAATATTGTCCGCACGGCAAGGCGAGTACGCAATCCGCTGCTGGATCCATGAGAGTCTGCGCATCACCACACCTTGAGCAGCGGCCCTGGACGCAACATCAAAGGTATCACATACCCCTCTGGCCAGGAATTTTCTGCACGCCTTCAGCTGCCTGACCACCTCCTGAAATGGCTTGGCTTGCTCAGGAGGGAGCTTGTCCACCAAGCCCGCCAACTGCCGCACATTGTTCCGCATGTGTATGCTCATGTAGAGCTGGTAAGACTGGATTTTGGCCACGAGCATAGAGGAATGGTAGGCCTTCCTCCCAAAGGAGTCTAAGGTTCTAGAGTCTTTGCCCGGGGGCGCCGAAGCATGCTCCCTAGAACTCTTAGCCTTCTTTAGGGCCAGATCCACAACTCCAGAGTCGTGAGGCAACTGAGTGCGCATCAGCTCTGGGTCCCCATGGATCCGGTACTGGGACTCGATCTTCTTGGGAATGTGGGGATTACTTAAAGGCTTGGTCCAGTTCGCCAGCAATGTCTTTTTTAGGACATGATGCATGGGTACTGTGGACGCTTCCTTAGGTGGAGAAGGATAGTCCAGGAGCTCAAACATTTCAGCCCTGGGCTCGTCCTCCACAACCACCAGGAAGGGGATGGCCGTAGACATCTCCCAGACAAAGGCCGCAAAAGACAGACTCTCGGGAGGAGAAAGCTGCCTTTCAGGGGAGGGAGTGGGATCAGAAGGAAGGCCATCAGACTCCTCATCAGAGAAATATCTGATGTCCTCCTCCTCCTCCCACGAGGCCTCACCATCGGTATCAGACACAAGTTCACGAACCTGTGTCTGAAGCCGTGCCCGGCTCGACTCCGTGGAAACACGGCCACGGTGTGAGCGTCGAGAGGTAGACTCCCTCGTCAGCACCGGCGAAGCTCCCTCCACCGACGTCGTCGGGGACCCCTTCTGGGAGGCGACCGCAGTCAGTACCGCAAGCAGCACCGATGTCGGAGACCTCACCCCGGGCAAGGGGCCAGCCGGCGCCTCACTCGACGGTACCGGTGGCGCAAGCACCCCCGGTACCGGAGGGGAAGGGCGCAACAGCTCTCCCAGGATCTCTGGAAGAACGGCCCGGAGACTCTCGTGCAGGGCGGCTGTGGAGAAAGACATAGAAGCCGATGCAGGCGTCGAGGTCAGAGTCTGTTCCGGGCGTGGAGGCTGTTCCAGGCTGTCCAAGGTGGAGCGCATCGACACCTCCTGAACAGAGGGTGAGTGGTCCTCCCGGTGCCGATGCCTACTGGGTGCCGACTCCCTCGGCGACCCAGAGCTCTCGGTACCGATGCGGGAAGGAGACTGGTGTTGATGCTTCTTTGACTTTTTCAAACGAAGCATGTCACCGGAACTTCCCAGTACCGACGAGGAGGACGTAGAATCCAACCGTCGCTTCCTCGGGGCCGAGGCCGAAGAAGGTTGGTCTCGGGGGGCTGTACCGCAGGAGCCCTCAGGGTAGGGGGAGACCCACCCGAAGGCTCACCGCCACCAGCAGGGGAATGGACAGCCCTCACCTGCACTCCGGTCGAAGCACCACCGTCCGACGACATCAGCACTAGTGGAGGTCCCGGTAACACCGACGCCGACGCAGCCTTCCGATGTCTCGGTACTGACAATGCAGAGGGTCGATACCTCGATGCAGTCGATACCGCCGATGCCGAGGTTGGAGGTCTTGACGCTGTCGACGTCGATGCACTCGATACCCCCGGTGCTGTTGCCGACGAAGAGCCCGAGAACAACACGTTCCACTGGGCCAATCTCGCTACCTGAGTCCTTTTCTGTAAAAGGGCGCAAAGACTACAGGCCTGCGGGTGGTGCCCAGACACTGAAGACACGATGCATGCCTATCAGTGAGCGAGATTACCCGGGCGCACTGGGTGCACTTCTTGAAGCCGCTGGGAGACTTCGATGACATGGGTGGAAAAATCATGCCGGCGAAATCAAAACTCGTAATTGTAGTAAAGGCACCAAAAAGAGGGAGAGAAAAAAACTCGAACCGAGGCCTCAAAAGGGCCTACCCCGAAAACGAAAGTAAACTTAACGGGGCAAAAAACTGGAAATACGGGATGGGAAAAAGACCGAAAAGGTCTTTCTCCAAAATCCCTTTATTTTTTATTTTTATTTTTTACAGTAGCGAAAAGCCAAAAGACGTGCGAGGGTCAACTTAAGGGGCGTGAATGGCGTAAACATGACTGTCCCGAGCGCGGACAAAAGAAGACTGACGAACATGAGCCAGTTCGGGTGGGAAGATGGCCGCGCATGTGCGGTGAGCATCGGCGCGCGAGGACTAGCAAAGGCCGTTGCTAGTGAAGTTTCCGATTGGAGGGGCTGCCGTGGACGTCACCCATCAGTGAGAACAAGCAGCCTGCTTGTCCTCGGAGAATGGAGGGTTAAGTGATCCTTATTCTTTTGGTATTTGCTTCCTTTCTTCAGTGGAGAGGATGTCTGGTGTACGGCTCTAGGATCTGGACTCTGATTTTTTGCCAACAATTGATCAATCTGTGCCTCTAGGGCCTGGATCTTCTCTGCAACCCACTTCCTCTGATTAAAACGCTGATTAAAGGTTGGTGTTGGCCCTCCCGCGCAGTAGGAGGTGCTGTGCCACTTGGCTGGCGAGGTTGGGTACTGCCAACCCGGGATTGGGTAGACGTACTAGTCACCTTGTTTTCAAGAGGAAGCGTGGATGTGACAGCACAAACACTGGGCGGAGCCACCTTTGGACGGCTCTTAGAAGCCAATTTGGAAGCAGCTGCAGCGGGCTGCACACGACAGATATCAAAAATCTCGTCAGCCTGCATCAGAAGGCTGGAAAAAGGTTCTTGATGTTTTTCTGCCAAAGAGATTTTCAGTTCAAAAAAAGATTTCTGAATTCACCCAATTCAAGATCTTCTACATCTGGAGTCCCCCCCCCCCCCCCCCCCACCCTGGTAGTAGGCTTGCTTCAGGCAATAGGCCCATTCATGCGGACTCTCATTTGGACCAGAGCACATAGTATATGCTGCACGCTTTGCTTCCGTGGCATCGGCAAACAGACCATAGTGCTTCTTTAAAGTTTGTTCCACTGCAAACAGGTCAGGGCAGTCAGCCAAAATAGCCTGCAAATAAATCTGACACTCTTCATCGAATGTCCATTTAATCAAAGCCCTTTTATCTGAATCTGCATGGACTTGTAAAGTTTGAAAGAGGTCATGAACTGACTGCAGGTGAGCGTGTACTGATAGCTTAGAAGATTCTTTAAAAGGCTTAATCATCGCATGAAGTGTCTTCATTATTTGTGAGTGTTGTTCCCTAGATAATGTGGTACCTTTGAGTGTCTAAGTAGAATACCACTGCTCACCAGTAGGGGAAGAAAACAGTGGTGCCGGTGTGCTGCTGATGTCATCAGGTAGTGCAGAGGGCTGTGGCCTGCCTGGGCAGAGCACAGGCCCAGTTGCACTAGTGACATCATCAGGTGGGGCAGGGAGCTGTGACCTTCCTGGGCGGAGCATAGGCCCCAGTATACTGGTGACATCATCAAGGGGTGCAGTGTTCCGTGACCTGACTGGGCAGAGCCTGTGCTCCTGCATGCTGTCGAAGGCCTCAGGAACTATAGAAGTGTACCGGGGAGGAGCTGCCATAGTGTGATCCCGAGAACTTAACTTAAAACTATTAGGCTCCAGCTCCTGACCATATCTCGGGGACCGATCAGGCACTCTGTGCTGTTCATGCAAAGGCCTGGATGGCCTAGAATCATCACTATCCTGCAACTCCATAGGTATTGCAACAGCGTCAGGACCCATGCTACACACCTCCTTTCTCACCGTATCTAAGTCTCCTTTGCACTGATATAATGCCTTTAAACAAGAATTCTTATCCTGCAGAGCTTGGGGTAAACGCTGTGAAAGCGTGTTAATTTTCTCCCATAAATCAGTCAGTTCGAAGTTAGCACTGTGCCAAGTCTGTTGGGCAGAGCTAAGACTCCCCTTTTCATGTTGTAACTCTAGGCGCAAAGCAGAATAGAACCCTCATATTTTTCTCTCACTTCTTGATAGAGAGACTGAAACCTTGCTGTCTGTTGTTTCTTTAAACTCAAAGTTTCCATTACATCAGTTAACAGTTAAGTTTTAGAGCACAGAGAGGCATCTTTCAGCTTCAGTTCACTCTGCAAGGAGTGGGCGTGGTTTTCCCACTGCAACTTTTCATTTTCTAAAGCAGAGCATTTATCGTTAAGTACAGCACATTCAGAGCATGCAGCATTGTCATGGGTATTCTCAGAGCCCCCCCCCCCCTCCAGCAGTCGCCTGAGAAAGTCTGCTTTCCAAAGCCAGTTGTAAATCAAGCCTTTCTCTTTTGAGAGCATCCACGTCGTCACGCGAGTGCTGGAGGTCAGCCTGGATTGCAGAATGATTACAAGCAGCACTCTCTTTCATAGCCAGCAGGGTGCATGAAAGCTCAGTCAAGGCTGTCATACTCAGCTGATTTTTACCCTTTAAAACCTGATTCAACACAGTAGCATATGCAGTGTGACTTTCAGAAGATTCTTTCCAAAACAATGAAAGCAAAGAATCTATCATATAAGCCGGTGTGGACTTGCTCTGCGCACTAGATATTAGGACTTCAAACACAGATAATTCTAATGCAGTTAACGTACTGCTAGGTGACGTCCTGCCCTAATGGTCTGTACAAAAGTAAGATAATCTAAACACAGCAGGCAATAAAAGTCTTGCTTATGACTAAGTCATAAATACCAGACAGACCCAGCAGCCTTCCAGCTTGAAGCGGAGAAGCTACTCCTTCTGCAGTTCTCTGGCAAGAACTTTCAATGAACACACAGCAAGTTATAAATCACAGAAGTACAGATACCTTTACAGCCTGGCATCTCTCTCTCAAACAGAAAAACACGGGAATAAACATTCTCAAATATATGAGATCCCGGATGAGCCCCCAAATTATGTAGGTAGTCTAAATAAGTCTTATAGGAAAACAGCTCCTAAGAGAATTATTTATGCTAAGGTCCTAGATTACAGAACTCTGCCTAAGCAAATATTCTGGACTCGTACGAGGGGAAATAGGACCTTACTTTGGCATCTAACCAAAATTAGCTGAGCTAGAGAGAACACAACCAAAGCCACAGATAGTATATATTATTTATTATAAAATAAAGAGAATATATATAAATAGAACAGCAGCAAGGCTTAGCAAAATACAATATATAACTTGCCCATAACAAAAAAAATATGTTACTACCAAACTAAATACTATGCAAAATGATTCTTACTGGAATACTAGGTAATTACAAACCTGATATCTGTAATTTGAAACTGATACTACTTCTTATGCAAAATACAATGGTTAGCAGCTTATTCCCTGACCACGAGTTGTAACCTAACCAATCTTATCTCAGACAAACACAATTACTAATCCCAGACAATAGAAGGTAAATCCTGTTATCTCACCACGCTGTCTCTAAGGCAGTCTCCTGATGAGGTAGGTGCGGATTTCTCCTCAGACTCTAGCTATATCCACAGCGAGTCTCAGATATAGTTCAGGGTCTATCATCTGAAAGCAGGTGTCACCGTCACTCAGTGCCATGTTTCAGAGCTGATGTAGCTGAACCCAAAGGTATTTTCACCAGATATGTAGTTCACAAGGTTAGAACAACAAAGTCTCTTGCTCACTCTGAGCCTTCTAACCTTTTCTTCCTCTTGCCAGTCCCAACTGTCTGATGGTCTCCGAACAACTAACTGTCTTTAGTTCCTGCTTTCTTAGTACCTCTCCGTCAGATGATCCTCTGGGACCAATCATAATCCTGTCCAGCTAACTCCATGAGCATGAAGAGTCCTTTGTTCGTGACCCTGAAGTTGTTACATTCAGGTCTGCATATCTGTCTCCAACCAGGCTTACTGGAGCCATGGGTCTCACTCCCCTTTCAGCTTCTCAGGGTGATAACAGGGTGGTTGTAACACAGAATGTCCTTGGATGCAGTCTGCCTGCCAGTGATTTTCCAGAAGCTGAAAAGCTGGATCTTGCTGACACAGATGTGCTCAGGTCAGAGGTTGTAGAATCCATCTTGTTGTAACAGGATGTATTAGGCTTGTATGAACCAAGACCAGCTCAGGTGAGATCTCAGGTAAATACCCCTACAGATGGGCCTGGGTCCGCCTGCCTGAAGTGCACTGCACCCACTAAAACTGCTCCAGGGACCTGCATACTGCTGTGATGGAGTGGAGTTTGACATCTGAGGCTGGCAAAAAATATTTTTAAAGATGTTGTTTGAGGGTGGGAGGGGGTTAGTGACCACTGTGGGAGTAAGGGGAGGTCATCCCCGATTCTCTCCGGTGGTCATCTGGTCATTTAGGCCACCTTTTTGTGCCTTGGTCGTAAGAAAAACAGGACCAGGTAAAGTTGTCCAAGTGCTCGTCAGGGACGCCCTTTTATTTTCCATTATGGGTCGAGGATGTCCATGTCACACCCAAGTCCTGCCTTTGCTACGCCTCCGATACGCCCCCTTGAACTTTGGCCGTCCCTGCGACGGAAATCAGTTGTGGACTTCCAAAATCGGCTTTTGAATATACCGATTTGGACAACCCTGTGAGAAGGACGCCCATCTTCTGATTTGTGTCGGAAGATGGGCGTCCTTCTCTTTTCGAAAATTAGCCTGCTAGTGACCTCACTCCAGATATCAGCTCAAATTTGATCATGTTAATGATCACTGTTTCCCAGCGGATCCAACACTGTTACCTCTCGTATTACGTCCCGCATTCCACTAAGGATTAGATCCAAAATAGCTCCCCCTCTCATTGGTTCCTGGACCAGTTGCTCCAAGAAGCAGTCATTTATTACATCTAGATATTTTACCTCCCTAGCACTCCCTGATGTTACATTTATCCAGTCAATATTAGGATAATTGAAATCACCCATTATCATAATGTTTGCCATCTTTCCTAATTTCTGTAAACATATTTTCATCTCTCTGTTCATTCTGGTGGACACTAGTACAGCCCTACCAGTATATTCTTGCTCGTCACACTTGGAATTTGTATCCATAATAATTCCATTCTGCTATCTGATTCATGTAGAATGTTTATTTTGTTTGACTCAATTCCCTCTTTAACATATAGTGGAGGAGTGGCCTAGTGGTTAGAGCACTGGTCTTGAAAACCAGAGGTGGCCAGTTCAACTCTCACTGCTGCTCCTTGTGATCTTGGGCAAGTCACTTAACCCTCTGTTTCCTCAGGTACAAACTTAGACTGTGAGCCCTCCTGGGACAGAGAAATATTCAGTGTACCTGAATGTAACTCACTTTGAGCTACTACTGAAAAAGGTGTGAGCAAAATCTAAATAAATAGTGCAACCCCCCCCCCCCTTTCCCAATTTGGTCCAATATAATTTGTATCCTGCTAACATAGTGTCCCATTGATTGTCCTCCTTCCACCAGGTCTCTGAAATGCCTATTATATCTACCTCTTCATTTAGTGCTATACACTCCAGTTCTCCTATCTTATTTTTAAGGCTTCTAACATTTGTATATAGACACTTCAAATTGTTTCTTTTCCTTGCATCTACAGGTTGCTTTGAAGTTAATGAGGATAATTTGCATCCTTTACTCTGCTCTTCCGTTGAACACTCCTGGTTTTCTTTCACCATTATTGAAATCTCTGTATCAGATTCCCTAAAGATCCTGTTTCAATAGTATCTTTCAAGGATGCTCCACCCTGAACCATGTGCTCCTGGGTGACTGTTGGCTCCCCCCCCCCCCCCCCATTTTATTTTAAAAGCTGTTCTATCTCCTTTTTAAATGTTAACGCCAGCAGCCTGGTTCCATCATTTCACAACAGGTTACTCCTTCCCCACAATGTTGCCCAGTTAGTAACAAATCTAAATCCTTTATTGCTGCACCATCATCTCAACCACATATTGAGACTTTGTAGCTCTTCCGTCTCTTGGGTCCTATGCATGGAATGGGAAGCATTTCTGAAAATGCTGCCCTGGAGGATCTGGATTTCAGTTTTCTACCTAGGAGCCTAAATTTGACTTTCAGAACTTCCCTCTCACATTTTCTTTGTTTAATCTATTTATTAATTTTATATTTTAACAAGCATTCTACTTGTACAGAAATACAGCGTTAAATATAAACCAAGACCAAGACATATATATATTTATATATATATTCAACGTTTCCTTAGACCACTATTTGTGGACATAGTCAAAACCTGAGAAGAATTATTTGTGGATTAACTTAGCATATAATAAGGCTACACATGGTGGCTTCGCATAATTCTTATATTATCTCAGTTGTTTAGTATCTAGAAAAGATTTCAACTGTTCTGGTACAAAAAAAGAATATTTAATCTCAGCAAAATGGACCAAACATTTACAGGGGTATGCGAGGAAAAATGTCCCTCCCAATTTCAGGACTTCTTGTTTCATTTTCAGAAAATCTTTCCTCCTATCTTGGGTCTGTCGGGTTACGTCGGGATAAATCCAGATTTTCTCCCCATAAAAAGGTGTCTTTGTTAATTTAAAGTAAAGTCTAAAAATCACATTTAAATCCTGTTCAAACACAAATGTAATTAGCAAAGTAGCTCTGATGGTTATTATTTCAATTGATTGCTCCAGAAAAGCAGAAATATTATCAACATCAATATTAGGCTGTTCATTTACGTGTTCATGTTGTCCCTCTTTCATACCTCCCACATTTTCTTATTTCATTGGTACCCACATGTACCATGATAGCCAGCTCCTCCCCAGCACTATCTAAAATACTATCTAGGTGACGCATGAGGTCCGCCACCTTCGCACCAGGCAGGCAAGTGACCAGGGGATCCTAAAGTCCACCAGCCACCCAGCTATCTACATGCTTAATAATCAAATCAACAACTACAACTGCTGCCCTAAACCTTCCCTCCTGGGCAGAAACTACTGGAGACACATCCTCTGTGCAAGAGGATAGTGCATCCCTTGGTTGGCTGGTCCTGGCTATAGGATTACTTCCAACTTTACCAGAGTGATACTCTCCTTTTAGGAGACCTCTCTCCTCCAAGTCAGCAGAGGGGTTGCCAGACTTGAGATGGGACTTATCTACAATGTCCCTGTAAGCCTCCTTTATGTACCTCTCTGTCTCTTTCAGTTCCTCCAACTCTGCTACTCTAGCCTCAAGCAGGGGCGTAGCCAGACACCCAATTTTGGGTGGGCCTGGCCCAAGATGGATGGGCAAAAGAACCCCGCCTCATCCCACAGATGATGTGGTCTCTCCTCTCACCTGCATGCCATATGGTCTCTCAAATATCCTCCCTCTCCTGCATACCTTTTAAATAGCAGATTTTCACCGGCAACAGGCAGCAACTAATACACACAGCTGATGTTGGCTCCATACCCTTCCCTCTGATCAGTGGCGTAGCCACAGGTGGGCCTGGGCCCATTCACTTAAGGGCTCAGGCCCACCCAACAGTAGCACATGTTTAGCGGTAGCTAGTGGAGATCCCAAGCTCTACCAGCTGAAGACTTCCCCCTGATGGTAATGAAAATGCTACTCTCCACGATGCTGGCACCTGTGCATGTTCACTTTTCAGCGCATGCCTGCTGCAGACTGCCAAGGTGGAAAGAAGCATTTTCCTGTCAGCTGAGATGTCTTTTGGTGGTGATGGGGGGGGGGGGGGGGGAGAACATTTGGTGCCCACCCACTTCTTGACTAGGTCCACCCAAAATCTGTTGTCTGGCTACGCCCCTGCCTCTGATGCAACTTCCTGTTTCCGCCTAGGCAAGAATACATCAGAGCGAAGGCTATGGGGCTGGTGCGAGCAGTATGCATCAGTCACTGCTCACTGCAGGTGAAGATCTGCTATTTACAAGGTATGCAGGAGGGACAGTTGTTGGGAGTTTTCGGATGGTGGGGCTTGGGGATCCCTGCCAGCCACATTATAGCTATGCTGGTACTAGGTGGGCCTGAGTCCAAAGTGGGTGGGCCTGGGCCCACCCAAGCCCACCCTTGGCTAAGCCACTGGCCTAAAGAGAATAGACTCATTCTCTGAGAGCTAGGAGCTCTTGCTTTCACGATTGTGACTGTTTTCCTTGGCTGTGCTCACCTCACCCTCTGGTGGCCAGAACCGCTGGCTGCCATAGACTATCTTGCTGTCTCCCTACACATTCCAGACTTTCTTTCCGGTCCGGTCCAGATATTCTAGCCCTCCAGACTTGGTTTGAAGTTTGGCAGCTAGCCTCTCCCTTAGCTGCCTTGAGATTCCTGCAGCTGACCCTCAGCTGCTGATGGGCTTTATTAACAACCTGGAAACTTTCTACTTGGCCTTTGCAATGCCAAAGGTTGAGGTTTGTGTGCTTTGTGCACTTCTGCCTTGTCTTGCTTTGCCTTGTTTCTTGTCAGTATTCCTAGTCTTAGTCTGTGTTCCTAGCTTGTTTGAGTCTCCTGGATCCTGTCTTGAATCCTGTTCTGTTGGCTCCTTCCCTGTCAGCTTTTGGCTTCCTTCCCCTTCTGTTTGTGAACCTTGTATCTTGTCTGTTTGAGACCCTGTATCTTGAATCCTGTTCTAGCCAAGCTTGTGTCTGTATTCTGTCTGTTTGAGACCCTGTATCTTGAACCCTGTCTAGTCTAGCTTGTTTCTCCCCACTCGGTCCAGTAAGTCCTGCTGGCGGTCAAGCGCAGGTGAAGTCCTGTTCCAGTCATGCTAGTTCCTGAATCCTGCTTGTGTTTCTTGATTCTGGTCCCTGCCAAACCAAGTCCATTCTGGTTCTGCTTATTCCTGCCTCGCCTGCCTACATCTTCTACTCCAGTCCTGTTGGTCCAGTCCTGGTTGGAGGGTTTTGCCTGCTGCTGCCGCTCCTCATCAGCAGCCCAAGGGCTCATGATTCCAGACTATCCTTGAGAACCTGACACTTGCATTGAGCACACATATATAACCTCTCACCAACTAGGAGATAATCATACTTATGACACTCAATGGAAAACACTGGATAAGACCCCTCTCACTGCTGGACTGCTGTCTGCTTCTTAGTATTCTAGAGCTTTGGTTTTTGTTTAATTAAAACCTTTGAAGGTACTAGGGATATTAGATTAATATAAAGAACCTTAAGATTATATGGTATAGTGTGTATTTATTTAGTGTTTGCTTCTCCGAAACTCATTAAGTGTAATTAAAACACTAATAAAAACTCCCCTCTTGTTATCCTAATTAGAATAATTGACTATAAATGAAGAGGTGTTCTAAGGGTAGGTGGGAGCTAGGAATGAAGATTGAATTAGACCCTGCTGTGCCTTCTAGAGGCTATCTGTTAATGCTGTGGCAAAAAGTTCAAGTTTTAAAACTATGGGGAAAGGGTATGGAGACTAGTGAATAAAGTTTGCTTTTTATTATTTATTTATTTAGATTTTGCTCACATCTTTTTTCAGTAGTAGCTCAAGGTGAGTTACATTCAGGTACACTGGCTATTTCTCTGTCCCAGGAGGGCTCACAATCTAAGTTTGTACCTGAGGCAATGGAGGGTTAAGTGACTTGCCCAGTATCACAAGGAGCAGCAGTGGGATTGGTTCAAATTATTATTAAATTATTATTCTAATTGTCTTTATCAATAACCTACAATTCCTATTTTAAACTCCAATGTTTAAGTTACTAAAGCACAGAGTAAAATAATGTTCACTTATCCAGAGAAATGTCCTCATTTCTCAGAACGAGCGCACATGCCTATGTTCCCTGCTGCTGAGGGCATCTGGGATCATGTGGCTCCTGAAGCCATGATGACCATGTCTGCCGGATTCCAGACCATGGTGAGCATGCAGCCAAGCCTCGGCCCCCTGAGGTGCAGCAGGGGTGGACTGACCATTCGGGCAACCGGGCAGTGCCCAAGGGCCCAGAGTCTCTGCCAAGATGCCTGCCGTTCTTATTTCCACACACTACCCTCCTGCTGTGGCCACCACTGCTGCTGTTACAACAGCGGCGGCACAAACAGAAAAAAAAGATCACAGAGCCGCACTGTTCCTGCTCGCGGCTGCCGGTCCCGCCTTCCTCTAACAATTTCCTGTTCTGGGGTAGAGCCAGTCAGCTGCAAACGGGAACAGTGCAGCCCCAAGATCTTTTTATGTCTATTTTTGCCACCACTGCTGAAACAGCAGCAGGGCAGCAGCAGTGGTGGCCGTGGCAGGGGGGTATTGGGTGGGAGTGGGGCTAGCCTGGTCCTGGTGTGCCAGTGCTAGTGGGGGGTGTCCTGTGGGAGTGGGAGAGAGGGTTTGGGTATTGGGTGGGGCTGAAAAGAAGACTGCAACACTGGATGGAGGGGGAGGGTGTGATTGTAAGTGAGAGTAGGGTAGAAGAGTGGGGATATATAAATTGAGCAGGGATAAGGAGAACCACATGTGTACGGTGACTGGAGGAGGGGAAAGGACAGACGATGGGTAATGGGGAAGGACAGACGATGGATGGAGAATGGAGTAGGGAGGGGGAGCACATGCCAGATGGAAGGGAGAAGAGATGGGACAGATGCTGGATGAGGTATCCCAGAAGCAGTACAAGAAACAAGCTTGTGACACGAGTTAGAACGCTGGCTGTCAGCGATGCTGCCAATAACGGAGCAATCAGGGTGGGTGAGGCTGGAACGAGCACACCGAATTGGGATCAAGAAAGCAGACGACCAGAGGCCGAGGATAGTAATTGCAAAATTTCACCACTCGGTCCAAAAGGATTTAATTTTACGCTACTATCGAATGTTCCAAGGCTACTCGGCGGAACTTTCTACAAAACGATGACGGTTCTCACCGATATGTGCCCGACTCGTGGAGCGGAATTATCGATGCGTAAGTAGTAGTAGTAGTAGGTATACAGTGCAGCTGCTTATCTATGACAAAGGCCAGTGGCACTTCCACGAATCTCAAGAAAGCGCTTTGAAATTGCTGCAAGGAGAGGTCGAGAAGAACAATGCATCACAAAGCTCAGGGTGACTTGACTTCCCTGGAAATGGAACCTTGGTGGTGGTTGGGCTGCTTAAAGACCAGCTAGACCTTGAGACAGAGAAGTGAGTACGGAGACCGACTAGAAACGGTGCATGGAACTGCAGTGTTATATATATTTTCTGAGACAATACTTTGTGTTGGGCTCCTGCACTATTAACTAGTGGATCAAACAGCGTAATAGTACTGTGCTTGTTGAGTTATCTTCTATTTTGTTAAGAAATAATGTTTCTTATCTGATTTCCTTCTGGTTTTGACTGAGGGGAATTATAAAGGGTTTAGAGGGGAGAAGATAAGGAGGGATTTTTTTTTTTGTTACATATGTACCCCGCGCTTTCCCACTCATGGCAGGCTCAATGCGGCAGGAAATGGAGGGTTAAGTGACTTGCCCAGAGTCACAAGGAGCTGCCTGTGCCGGGAATCAAACTCAGTTCCTCAGTTCCCCAGGACCAAAGTCCACCACCCTAACCACTAGGCCACTCCTCCACTCCAAGATATCATTGATGTTTTAGAGTGTGAGTGTGGGCTGTATGGTGGGGAAGAGAGGGTGTGAGTATGAGTGTCAGGTCCTCGAGGCAGGAGCGGAATTCGTGAGCCCTTGGACCACTGCCGAGGAGCGGCAGAGGCAGGCAAGACCACCCTGGAACTGGATACAAGGAAGAGCAGGACTGGAACTCGGGACTGGAGTAGTAACAAAGGCAGGCAACTAGAACAGGCAGAACAGGACAGCTTCACCTGCGCTTGACCACCGTTCCTCCGGAGTTGAGCTCCGGAGTGCGGGTGGCCGGCAGGACTTGTAGGACAGAGCAGGAACTGAAGATCCAGGGGATCCACTCTGGGTCTGGGAAACACGAGGGAGGCTAGGCACAGAACTAAACTAGACTAGGACTGAAAACTGCTACGCAGCCACTAAGCAAGAAACACAAGGCAGACTGAGCAGACAGGATATGCACAAAGACTTGGCAGGAGCAGGGGCTAGGGTATACATACAAGCTTGGCAAAGCAGAGGCTAGGAGGCACATATAGGCCTGGCAGAGGCAGGGGTCAGGAAACACATACAAGCTTGGCAGAAACGGGTTCAGGATATACCCTAGCTAGGCAGAAGCCGGATTCAGGATATACACTCAGGATATACACTAGCTAGGCAGAAGCAGGACACAGGAAAAACACATAAGCTGGGCAGAAGCACAAAGAGAGTATCAGGGTTCAGACTATAGTCAGAGGCAGGCAGCAGACAGCGAATATCCGGGTTCAGGCTGTAGTCAGAGACAGGCAGCAAGCAGAGAATATCTGGGTTCAGGCAATAGTCAGAGACAGGCAGCAGGCAGAGAATATCAGGGTTCAGGCAATAGTCAGAGACAGGCAGCAAGCAGAGAATATCCGAGGTTCAGGCAATAGTCAGAGATAGGCAGCAGGCAGAGAATAAACCAGGCACTAGCAAAGGTCAGGGCAATGGCTGAAGCTCAGGAGCTAACAACCACCGACAGGGAACAAACAAAGGCTGGAAGCTAAATAGCTCCAAACACAGACAGGGATCAAACACAGGCTGAAGCTTCAGCAGCTCCCACCACAGACAGGGAACCCACAAAGATTCATTGGCTCCAAACACAGAGTGGAGCACCAGAAGGACTAGCAGTCCACAGGCACACAAGCAGAAGGGCAAGAGCCCACACAGAAAGACTAGCAGTCCACAGACATAAAGCAGATGGACAAGAGCCCCAGAGACAGGCTATGTGGCAGCGCAACAGTACAATCACCTGATGACCTTTTGGCATAACACACACAATGCAAAGGCCCTGAATGCAAGCACAGCACTTCCTTATGAAGGCTCTCACTGATGATGTCACCTACTGCAGGACAGGAGCAGGGAACACACTCACACCAAGGAGAGGCTTGGAACACATAGGAAGAACAGGCAGGAGCCATCTTAGATGCTGGCTCCTCAGAGAGGCATAGCCCACACAGGTGAGGTCTAGTGAAGCAATCAGCACATAGAGACAGAGACAAGACTAACACAGAAACAGACAGAAGCCAGCATAGATGCTGACCCCCAGAAATAAGGTAAGTCTGATGGTGGTCACGACCACGGATGTGACAATGAGGGCAGTAAGGCCTATATAGAGAGTAAGAATGTTTAGTATGAGGAATCGGCCCTGACTTAGAAGAGATCCTGGTAGACCGCTACTGGACAAACTTCACCCCCCTCAGCACTAAGGAAATCTCCACAGCACTATCCAAACTTTCCAAGTCTCATTGCCACCTGGACCCATGCCCCAACTATCTAATGAAAAATGCCCGAGCACGATTCATTATGGACCTCACCACCCACATAAACTTCCTACTTCAACAAGGCTCCTTCTCTTCCAAGCACGGCAATATTCTACTTACACCAATACCTAAAAACCCCAAGAAACCAGCAAAAGACATTACTAATTATCGACCTGTGGCATGTATCCCTCTTCTAACCAAGCTAATGGAAAATAGAGTGACCTCCCTATTCAACGAATTCATACAAAAGTTCTCCATACTACATGAGTCACAATCGGGTTTTCGACCTGCACATAGCACAGAAACAGTATTACTCACCCTTATATCCAAGTTCAAAAAAGAAATCTCAATTGGCAACAACATACTCCTTCTGCAGTTCGACCTATCCAGCGCATTTGACATGGTAGACCACGATATTCTCACAAAACTATTGGACAAACTAGGAATCGGCGGAAACATTATTAAATGGATAAAAAGTTTCATCACCACCAGATCCTATCAAGTCAAATCAACCTCATCAATATCGTCTGCGTGGTCATCAAAATGCGAGTCCCCCAAGGATCACCTCTATCCCCGATCTTCTACAATCTCATGATGATTCATCTGGCTAAATCCCTATCCAAATCAGGTCTAAAACCCTTCATCTATGCAGATGACGTCACCATATTCATCCCTTTCCAATCCAACCTTACAGAAATCTCTGAGAAAATAATCACTGGCATGAACATCCTACCCTCCTGGGCTAATGCTTTCAAGATGAAAATGAATATAGCAAAAACTCAATGCTTAATCCTTTCATCACAACACTCCACTCAACTCCCAACCACCCTGATCACCCCCGACGTTACAATCCCAATATCCGAAAATCTAAAAATCCTAGGAGTAACGTTAGACAACCACTTAACTCTAGAAACTCATGCAAAAGCTGTGACGAAGAAGATGTTCAACATGATGTGGGTATTGAAAAGAGTAAAACCATTTCTCCCCCCAAAAATCTTTCCGCAGTCTGGTACAATCCACAGTACTCACCCACGCTGACCACTGTAACAGCATCTTCATTGGTTGCAAAGCACAAATCCTGAAAAAACTCCAAACCTCCCAAAACACGGCAGCCAGACTTATCTTTGGTAAATCACAATTTGAAAGTGCAACACCACTCCGTGAAAAACTCCACTGGCTCCCTATAAAAGAACGAATAAACTTCAAAGTCCACACACTGATCCACAGGATCCTCCACGGAGAATCTCCAAGCTACATGACCAATCTGATCGACCTTCCAGCCAGGAACGGGACCAAATGTTCTTGAACATATCTCAGTCTCCACCTTCCCAATTGCAAAGGTCTCAAATACAAAACCTACTACACATCCTACTTCTCTGTTATAGGCAGCCAACTCTGGAATGCCATACCTAGATACATCCGAACAACCAACGAACACCTCCCCTTCCGAAAGCTGCTGAAAACTTACCTCTTCAAACAAGCATACCCAAACGACCCAACTTAATACACAAACCTAATCCACACCAGAAACATTACCCATACCTCAATCCTTCCCCCTGCATCTCTTCCTCCTGTCCTACTCTATACAACTGTGTTATCTCTGTGATACTTTGTACCCTACATTGTAAGTCTCACTGAACCTGCTGTGTTATCTCTGTGATACTTTGTACCCTACATTGTAAGCCACACTGAACCTGCTATCAAGTGGGAAAGAGCGGGGTATATATGCCACAAATAAATAAATAAATTAATTAATTAAAGAATTATGATCTAATTCAGGGGGGAGGAACCTGTTAGGCATTGGTAAGTGGTCTTGTGGGTGACAGTCAACCCATGAGAGGGCCTGGGTATGTTCAAAGGGATGGGGGAGGGGGGAGGAGGGGAGGGGGAGGGAAGGAACATAGTAAAGATGGACAATTTGGTGTGGATTGTATGCGGAGGGAGGGGGAAGATGCTGTACTGTACGTGATTAAGTCATTCCTGTTTGGGAGTTCTGCCAACATGCTGCTGTCACTAGTACTGGGTGACCTCTGGGTGAAGGCTGGGTGCCCGGAGGTGACTGAGACTTTGAGGAAATTACCTTTTGGTATACCTGACAGGTGGGACCATGGTTAATTTGCAAGTCCCTAGACTCATTTCTTGGAACGTGTCAGGAATTTCGTCCCCAGTTAAAAGAACAAAGATTTTGGCTGCTCTGCAACGCCACAAAGTATCCATAGCATGTCTTCAAGAAACTAAGTTGACGGAAGCCGAGCATTTAAAGCTGAAGCAGCGGTGGGTGGGCGAATGCTATTTTGCGTCCTCCGGGGGCAAGAGGGGAGGAGTGGCTGTACTGATCCATAAAACTCTGCAATGTACATCCAGGGTGGTGGAGCGAGACAGGGAGGGTCGTTACATCTTACTACACCTGAATATCATGGGCCAGGAGGTTTTTCTTCTTAATGTCTATGACCATTCTTTCTTCCAACACTTGGTTCGGTTGGGAATTCGACACGCATCGGCTCCATGGATTGTTTTAGGGGACTTTAATCAGGTTATGGATGGGAGACAGGATAGATCGAGTTCCACAGCGGGAGTGTCCCTGGGCAAGGGGAAAGGTTTAGGGTTTCTTAGTAATGCACTGAATTTGGTGGACCCCTGGCGGTTGAGTAATCCCTCATTGCGGGACTACACCCACATGTCAAGAGCACATGGTACATGGTCTCGTTTAGATTATATTCTGGTATCCGCTACTTTATATCTGCAAATGGTGCATGCGGAGATTGGCCCCATGGAAGTTTCGGATCACACTTTAATTTGGGTGGATTTGGAGTTGGGGGCTGCTAGACTCAGGCGGAACGTGTGGAGATTCCTGGTTTTCTTAAAAGATGATGAGAAATTTCGAGAATATCTTCAGCAACGATGGGCTTATTTTGTAGATACGAATGGAGGTCACGCTAAAGAGGCGCAATTGTTTTGGGAAACTTCTAAGGTGGTGCTTCGAGGGGACATCATTGCGTTCATGTGTGCACGGGCGCAGCGACTATCCCGAGGGGTGATACAATTGGAGAAGAAATATAAAAGAGCAAAGCGCGCATATTTGGAGTCACCTACCGAGGGTAGTAAGGAAGAGATGCTAGCCTCTCTAACAGCATTGAATGCTATGATACACGAGAGAACAAAAAAGCACCTCTTTTATAGATCATACTCGTTCCACAAGTTCGGGAATAAATCTGGTAGGTTGTTGGCACGACAATAGGACTTGGGGGGGAAACAGATTTATTCCAATTTTGCAGGGCTCAGATGGTAGACAGACAAATAAGATTGCAGGGATAGTTAAGATCATGCAGGATTATTATGCACAATTGTATGCCCTCCCGGAACCTCGACAAGGGTCATCCATAGAGGATTACTTAGCAGATTCAGGACTTCCACGTCTCACTCCTGAGGCGCTAGCTAAACTGAATGCCCCATTGAACTGCAAAAGGTGGTGAAATCGCTTAAGCGGGGGTCTGCCCCATGCCCGGATGGCTTTGGGGCAGAGTACTATCACATTTTACTTCCTCAGCTATGTGGTGCTTTGTTGGATTTTTTCGAGGATTCCATTTCACAGGGGAGGTTCTCCAGAGATGCTAACGAGGCTCTAATTACTTTAATTCCAAAAAAGGGCAAGCCCCCAGAGTGTCCAGGTTCTTATAGACCAATTTCACTTATAAATGTCGACTTGAGGATCTTGGCTAAGGTTCTAGCAGAGCGATTGACTCCCTTTGTGTTGGATTTAGTGGGAGAGGGGCAGGTAGGTTTTGTACGGGGCCGTCACTCGTGTATCAATGTGAGGAAGGTGTGTTTAGCAATTGCCCAGAGCCTTTTCACTGAGAACCCCTTGTTATTGGTTAGTCTCGATGCGGAGAAAGCCTTCGATAAGGTAAGGTGGGATAACCTCTTCTCGGTGTTGACATATGTAGGGCTACAGGGTTGGGTTTTCCAAGCTATAACAACGTTGTGCACACAACCACGGGCCTCTGTGGTAGTCAATGGTATTCGTTCAGCTGCTTTCCCAGTTGCGTGTGGAACGCATCAGGGGTGCCCACTCTCACCTATATTGTTTCTTTTGTATTTAGAGCCTTTGTTACGAGCTATTCAAAGAGATCCAGAGATAGAGGGGATTGCGCTACGTACGTTAGTAGTTAAAACATTAGCTTTTGCAGATGATGTATTAGTGACTTTGACCAATCCGCAACAGTCCCTGCCACACTTGCTTAGTGTTCTTGAAGAGTTTGGTTATTATTCTGGTTTCTCTTTAAACATGCAGAAATCAGTGGCTCTACCGATTCAAGTACAGATACGGGAGTCTTGGGAAGGCACCTTCCCGCTCACATGGGCGGAGGGACCGCTAAAATATCTGGGAGTTTGGATACCTGCCAATTTGACCAGTATATATGAATTGAATATAAAGCCTTTGAGAGAGAGTACTGAACATACGCTACGAGCAAGGAAGTCGCTGCCGTTATCTATGATGGGCAGGATAGCTCTTTATAATATGATCGTAGTGCCCAAGTGGGTTTATATCCTGCAAATGTTGCCAATATTTCTAATCCATAGAGATGAGCGATGGACAACATAGTAACATAGTAGATGACGGCAGAAAAAGACCCACATGGTCCATCCAGTCTGCCCAACAAGATAAACTCATGTGTATACCTTACCTTGATTTGTACTTGCCTTTTTCAGGGCACAGACCGTACAAGTCTGCCCAGCAGTATTTCCCACCTCCCAACCACCAGTCCCGCCTCCCATCACCGGCTCTGGCATGGACCTTATAAGTCTGCCCTCCACTATCCTTGCCTCCCAACCACCAACCTCTCTTCCCCCACCTGCTCTGCCACCCAATTTCGGCTAAGCTTCTGAGGATCCATTCCTGCTGCACAGGATTCCTTTATGCACATCCCACGCATGGTGGTTACCCGTTATATTTGGCAGGGCAAGAGACCCAGAGCGGTGGCGGCTAAACTTTATTTACCACGGTCTCAGGGAGGCCTCGGACTGCTGAATCTTAAACTTTTGTCGGCAGCGAGTAACATGCGGCACCTTTCAGACTGGTTTCGGAGCACGAGTTATTTTTCATGTATGGAGGTGGAAACAAATTTATTGTCCCCCTCCCACTTTAGTTTTTGGCTACATGTGTTGCCAAGAGAACTGTATACTCCGAGGTTTTTCATGCCCATTTTGCTACCATTACGGAAAACTTGGCGTTGGATATGCCGGCATTATGGGCTATCAGTTGTTAGCTCACCGTTGTTACCGATTCAGGGAAATGCGCACTTTACACCCGGCACTACATCTGTCACATTTGATAACTGGGCTACACATGGTATAAGATACTTACATCAATTTTACTCGGAAGAAGGGACTCTAAAGACTTGGGAAGATTTAACATCTGAGTTTGGGGCAATAAGGAAGGATAGTTTTGCAGAGTTTCAATTGCGGCATTTTGTGCGGTCACTCCCCCCTCCTCAGTTAACTTGGTGACCTGGGAAAAGCTACTGACAATTTTGGCTTTGGACACCCGGTTGGCAGTCCCATTAAAATACTATCATGCTGGCTTTAGGGACCAACTTGGAGACTATGATTATGCTCAATTGACAACTCACTGGAATAGGGAATTGGGATTGAGCATCCCAGTAGAACAACTGAAGGCATGCATATTGGATATCCCTAGAATTTCAGAGAGTGTGGTGCTGAGAGAGACGGCATACAAATTTCTTACACAAATGTATATCTGTCCTCATAGGGCATGGAGGGCAAAGATGAAGGATGATAATAAATGAAGTGTACCACTTCCCCGGCAGATTTGGGGTATATGTTCCGGGAATGCCCAGGAGTTTTGGAATTTTGGAAACAGATCTGTAACCATGTTTCGGGTTTGTGGGGGGTCAGATGGCGACCAAGACCGATGTTATTGCTTGATAAATTTCAGCTTTCGCAGCTCTCTCCAAAGGGGCTGACCCCTTTTCTAAAAAAGGCAGTCCTTATCGGCAAAAAGGTCATCCTTCATCTGTGGATATCTCCGGAATACCCGACTCTTGCACAGTGGAGGTCAAGAATGATCTTCCTGTGTTCATTAGAATGTAGAGCCATAGATGACTTAGCCTCAACTAGGGGCGATAGTTTCTGTCGGGCCCCATTTTGGGACTCATTGACGGCGGTGGCACGGAGCAGAATTCTAAATTCTTAAGGCATGGTACGGCATGGGAAGATAAGAGGTTATTGTTTGGTATCAGGGATAGTGGAGATAGGTGGGGTTAGGTGGAAGGAGGGGAGAGGGAGGTGGGGGGGAAGAATAGGTGGGAACTATGTAAGTGGTTAAGTTGGTGGCTGTCTGTTCTTTTGTAACTAGCCGTTAAGCCCGTTAAAACGGGCGAGTTTTTTTAATTTCACCTCCATGTGTAGCAAGTCTGCTCTGTCCCCTGTCCTCCCCCCATGTCCAGCAACCCTCCTCTGTCCTCTTCCCTCACCCCATGTCAAGCTACCGTCCTCTGTTCTCTGCCCTCCCAAAGAGACAGTGAGTGTGAAAGTGTGTGTGTGCTTGGGTGTCTGTGAGGCATATTTTCAAAGCACTTTGGGAGGCTAAGTTCCATAGGTTTCTATGGAACTTTGGGAGGCTAAGTGCTTTGAAAATGAGCCTCTGTGTGTGAGTGAGTGAGTGAGTGAGTGAGTGAGTGAGTGAGTGAATGAGAGAGAGTGTGTGAGTGAGAGAGAGTGCTTGTGAGCTGTTAGTACTCCCTGTCTCAGTGGAGGTTCAGTGTCTCCTTGTAGGCAGCTGTTTGAGCTGTGTGGCAGTGGAGGTTCAGTGTCTCCTTGTAGTCAGTTGTTGGAGCTGTGTGGCAGTGGAGGCTCAGTGTCTCCTTGTAGTCAGTTGTTGGAGCTGTGTGTCAGTGGAGGTTCAGTGTCTCCTTGTAGTCAGTTGTGGGAGCTGTGTGTCAGTGGAGGTTCAGTGTCTCCTTGTAGTCAGTTGTGGGAGCTGTGTGGCAGTGGAGGTTCAGTGTCTCCTTGTAGTCAGTTGTGGGAGCTGTGTGGCAGTGGAGGTTCAGTGTCTCCTTGTAATCAGTTGTTGGAGCTGTGTGGCAGTGGAGGTTCAGTGTCTCCTTGTAGTCAGTTGTTGGAGCTGTGTGGCAGTGGAGGTTCAGTGTCTCCTTGTAGTCAGTTGTTGGAGCTGTGTGGCAGTGGAGGTTCAGTGTCTCCTTGTAGTCAGTTGTTGGAGCTGTGTGGCAGTGGAGGTTCAGTGTCTCCTTTTAGGCAGTTGTTAGAGCAGTTTGAAAGGCAGGCTCGTTTTTTCAGTCGTGTGCCGGTCTCCCCACCCCCCTCCCCGCATACATGTTGTTGTTGTTCCGCCCCTTCTGCTGACTCGTGCTGTTCAGTGAGCCAAAGGGGCGGGACAGCTATGTCTTTGCTTCATGCTGCAAAGCAGGACTTGTGTGTGTATGTGCTGCGAGTGAATGCACCTGTTTACCTTTTTCTGTTGGCCCCAGAACGTTTTTTGATCCCTGCTTGGTTTCTGCTGCGGGTTTTTTTGTTGCCTGGGCCACTTCGTCGTTCCTGCTGTGCCCTTGTACATGGTGGTTCTCTTCTCCATCCTCCCTCCCTCCCCCACCGATGTCCATGCCCCCTCCTTCCCTCCCTATTAGCTGCATTACGTCCTCCTTCAATTTCCACGCCCCCTCCCCTCCCTATTGGCTGCATTACGTCCTCCTCCGATTTCCACGCCCCCTCCCTATTGGCTGCATTACATCTTCCTCCGTTTTCCACGCCCCCTCCCCTCCCTATTGGCTGCATTATGTCCTCCTCCAATTTCCACGCCCCCTCCTTCCCTCCCTATTGGCTGCATTACATCCTCTTCCGTTTTCCACGCCCCCTCCCCTCCCTATGGGCTGCATTACGTTCTCCTCTGATTTCCACGCCCCCTCCTTCCCTCCCTATCGGCTGCATTACGTCCTCCTTCATTTTCCACGCCCCCTCCCCTCCCTATTGGCTGCATTACGTCCTCCTCCAATTTCCACGCCCCCTCCCCTCACTATTGGGTGCATTACGTCCTCCTCCGATTTCCACGCCCCGCCCCCTCTCCTCCCTATTGGCTGCATTACGTTCGGTACAGGAGCTGCTGGTGGAGGCGGGGTTTGGAGTGTTGATCCTTGAAGGTTCGGTCTCTACTGCGCATTTGCGGGTGAGTACGGTCACTCGCAATTTATATGTGTGATAGTTTATTGTTGAAGAACCTGGACCTTTTAATTAATACTGGTAAACTTGTTGTAAGTACACTGTACCATCAATAAAATATTCTAAAATATTAGGAGGGATAGGGTGGGTTGTAGGGGGGGGGGGGGAAAGAAAACCAAATTGATGACAGAAATAGGATTGACAGTTGTTTGTTGTACCAGTTTTGTTTGCTAGTTACAATACCGGGTATGTATTTCTTGATTGCATGTCAATAAAACAGATTTAAACATAAAAACACCATCCTGGATGTACAGGACAAATATATTCCGCGTATTAGAAAAAGGGGAAAAAAGACCAAACGTCAGCTGGCGTGGCTAAACATTAAGGTAAAGGAAGTCATTAGAACCAAAAAACAATCATTCAGAAAGTGGAGACGAGAGTCCATCTGCTCCAACTTGTTCCAGCCCGCCTGATCCAGCGCCTCACTGCTTGTTCCAGTCCATCTGCTCCAGCTTCTTCTAGTCCACCTGGTTAAGTCTGCTCCAGCCCGCCCGATCCAGATTCTCCCTGCTTGCTCCAGTCCTTCTGCTCCAGCTTGCTCCAGCCTGTTCCAGTCTGTCTGATCCAGCTTCTCCCTGCTTGCTCCAGTTCTTCTGCTTGCTCCAGCCCGCCTGATCCAGCTTGTTCCAGCCCGCCCGATCCAGCTTGTTCCAGTCCGTCTGCTCCAGCTTGTTCCAGTCTGCTTGATCCAGCTCTGCTCTATTCTGCTCCAAACCATCTCAGCTTGTTCCAGTCCTGCTGCTGTGCTCTCCACCGCACTCACCTGTTCCTGCCTACCGAACTGCTAGCCAATCGACCTGCCTACCCGCTACCCAATCACCTGTTCCTGCCTGCTAGCCAATCAACCTGCCTACTAGCCAACCACCTGCCCACCAACAACCTGCCACTTTGCCAGCCCTTCACCCTCCTGACTGACTGCTCACCCTGAAACCTGCTTGCCCCCAGTCCATCTTCCTACCAGCTCATCACCCTCCTGCCCAACTGCTCACCTGCCTGCCTGTCTCCCAGTCCATCTTTCTGCCAATTCATCACTCTCCTGCCCGACTGCTCACCTCAACTTGCCTGTCTCACAGCCCAGCTACCTGCCCCCGCTAACACCTCAGTTACTACTTATGCCCCCATTCACATTCTATTCCTTGCCCTATCCCTCCCTAATATTTTCCCCCTCCCATCGCAGAATACCACACGAACTCACTGCCCAGCCATGTCCTCTCCCGTCCTACTCACCACTGCAATACCCTACCTACCCCTGTCTCCCACCACCTCACCATCCCTACTGTCCTCCTCCTCCTTCCTAGCTCTCAACCTTCAACACCTCCTTCCTGCCATGAACCCTTCCCCATTCCTCCTAAGCGCATCCCGTCTTCGTCGCCTTCGTCGCCCTACCTCCCCCACCCTTCTCCGCTCTCTCTTGCTCCTCCTCCTGCTATCCGCGGGAGACATCAACCCCAACCCAGGTCCCCCACACCTGTCCTCGTCTCATCTATGCAAACGTTTCCGCAATATCTCCAATCTCATCTCCATTCCCCTCCTCCCCCCCCCGCCTCCCTCCCCTTCTTGTGTGCCCTGTGGAATGCCCACTCAGTCTGCAACAAACTCTCCTTCACCCACGATCGCTTCATCTCCCACTCCCTTCAACTGCTCGCCCTAACCCGAAACCTGGCTCACCCCTGATGACTCTGCCTCAGTCGCGGCCCTATGCCACGGAGGTTATCTTTTCTCCCATTCGCCCCGCCCAGTTGGCCGCGGTGGCGGCGTTGGTCTACTACTTTCGTCCTCCTGCAGTTTTCAACCTCTCCTCCTACCACAGTCTCACTGCTTCTCATCCTTTGAAGTCCACTCCATCCGTCTATTCTACCCACTGCCACTCAGGGTTGCAGTCATTTACCGCCCCCCCTGATAAGTCCCTCCCTTCCTTACTGACTTTGATACCTGGCTCTCCGTTTTTCTTGAGCCCTCATCCCCATCCCTCATTCTTGGTGACTTCAACATACACATTGATAACCCATCCAACTCATACGCTTCTCAATTTCTCACTCTAACCGCCTCCTTCAACCTCCAGGTGAGCTCCACCACCTCTACTCATCAATCTGGTCACTGTCTTGATCTCGTCCTCTCTTCTACCTGCTCACCATCCAATTTCTGTGCATCAGCTCTTCCTCTCTCTGACCATCACCTGATCACATTCACACTTCATCACCCTCCCCCTCAGTCCCGCCCAACACTAACCACCACTTCCAGGAATCTCCAGGCTGTGGACCCCCCCCCCCCACCTTATCCTCTATTATCTCTGATCTCCTCCCTTCCATCATGTCCTCCGAATCTGTTGACAAGGCTGTCTCCACTTACAATGCCACTCTCTCCTCGGCCCTAGACTCCCTTGCACCATCCGTCTCCCGACCCACAAGGCGTAGTAATCCCCAGCCCTGGCTGACCCCCTGCACCCGATACCTTCGCTCCTGCACCCGATCGGCTGAACGCCTATGGAGGAAATCTCGCACCCATACTGATTTCATTCACTACAAATTCATGCTATCCTCCTTCCAGTCCTCCCTATTGCTCGCCAAACAGGACTATTACACCCAATTGACCAATTCCCTCAGCTCTAACCCTCGTCGTCTCTTTGCCACCCGCAATTCCCTCCTCAAAGTGCCCTCCGCTCCCACCCCCCCTCACTCTCTCCTCAATCACTGGCTGACTACTTCCGTGACAAGGTCCAGAACATCAACCTTGAATTCACCACTAAACCTTCTCCTCCTCTTCATCCTACTACGCACTCCCTCAACCATCCAACCCAGGCCTCCTTCTCCTCTTTTCCTGATATTACCGAAGAGGAAACCGCCCATCTCCTCTCCTCCTCAAAATGCACCACCTGTTCCTCAGACCCCATCCCCACCAATTTACTTAACACCATCTCTCCTACTATCACCCCCCTATCTGTCATATCCTCAACCTCTCTCTTTCCACTGCAAGTGTCCCGGACACCTTCAAGCATGCCGTAGTCACACCTCTCCTCAAAAAACCATCACTTGACCCTACCTGTCCCTACAACTACCGCCCCATTTCCCTCCTACCTTTCCTCTCCAAGATACTGGAACGCGCCGTCCACAGCCATTGCCTCGATTTTCTTTCCTCTCATGCCATCCTCGATCCGCTTCAATCCGGCTTTCGCCCCCTGCACTCAACAGAAACGGCACTATCTAAAGTCTGCAATGACCTGTTCCTCGCCAAATCCAAAGGTCACTACTCCATCCTCATCCTACTCGACCTATCCGCCACTTTTGACACTGTCAATCATAACTTACTTCTTGACATACTGTCCTCTATTGGATTCCAGGACTCTGTCCTCTCCTGGTTCTCCTCTTATCTCTCCCATTGTACCTTAAGAGTACACTCTCATGGTTCGTCCTCCACCCCTATCCCGCTCTCTATTGGAGTCCCTCAGGGATCTGTCCTTGGACCCCTTCTTTTTTCTATCTACACCTCTTCCCTGGGATCCCTGATCTCATCTCATGGCTTCCACTATCATCTTTATGCTGACGACACCCAGCTTTATCTCTCCACACCAGACATCACTGCGGAAACACAGGCCAAAGTATCGGCCTACTTATCCGACATTGCTGCCTGGATGTCCAACCGCCACCTGAAACTGAACATGGCCAAGACCGAACTTCTTGTCTTCCCACCCAAACCCACTTCTCCTCTCCCTCCACTCTCTATCTCAGTTGATAACACCCTCATCGTCCCCGTCTCATCTGCCCGCAACCTCGGTGTCATCTTCGACTCCTCCCTCTCCTTCTCTGCGCATATCCAGCAGATAGCCAAGACCTGTCACTTCTTCCTCTATAACATTAACAAAATTCGCCCTTTCCTCTCTGAGCACACCACCCAAACTCTCATCCACTCTCTCATTACCTCTCGCCTTGACTACTGCAACCTACTCCTCACTGGCCTCCCAATCAGCCATCTATCCCCCCTTCAGTCCATTCAGAACTCTGCTGCACGTCTTATCTTCCGCCTGGACAGATATACTCACATCACTCCTCTCCTCAATTCACTTCACTGGCTTCCGATCAGGTACCGTATACAGTTCAAGCTTCTCCTACTAACCTACAAATGCACTCGATCCACAGCCCCTCCTTACCTCTCTACCCTCATCTCCCCTTTCATTCCTACCCGTAACCTCCGCTCTCACGACAAATCCCTCCTTTCAGTGCCGTTCTCCACCACCGCCAACTCCAGGCTCCGCCCTTTCTGCCTCGCCTCACCCCATGCGTGGAACAAACTCCCTGAGCCCATACGCCAGGCCCCCTCCCTGCCCATCTTCAAATCATTGCTCAAAGCCCACCTCTTCAATGTCGCCTTCGGCACCTAACCACCACACCTCTACTCAAGAAATCTAGACTGCATCAACTTGACATTTCGTCCTTTAGATTGTAAGCTCCTCTGAGCATGGACCGTCCTTCTTTGTTGATCTGTACAGCGCTGCGTAACCCTAGTAGCGCTCTAGAAATGTTAAGTAGTAGTAGTAGTAGAACTGACTGAAAGTAACAAGATAAAACCTAAGGAATGCCAAGCCAAATGCAAAGCAGAGATAAGGAGGGCAAAAAAGGACTTTGAAAAAAAGTTAGCGTTAGAAGCGAAAATACATAGTAAAAATTTTTTTAGATACATTAAAAGCAGGAAGCCGGCTAAAGAATCGGTAGGGCCGCTGGACGAAAATGGTGTTAAAGGAGCGATCAGGGAAGACTGAGCCATAGTGGAGAAATTAAATGAATTCTTTTCTTCGGTCTTCACCGAGGAGGATTTGGGAGGGACACCGGTGCCGGAAAACATATTTGAAGCGGGCGAGTCGGGGAAACTAAACAAATTCTCTGTAAACTTGGAAGATGTAATGGGTCAGTTCTGCAAACTGAAGAGTAGTAAATCACCAGGACCTGATGGTATTCATCCCAGAGTATTAACAGAACTGAAAAATGAACTTATAGAGCTACTGTTAGTAATATGCAATCTATCCCTAATATCGAGTGTGGTACCGGAAGACTGGAGGGTAGCCAATGTTACACCGATTTTTAAAAAGGGTTCCAGAGGAGATCCGGGAAATTATAGACCGGTGAGTCTGACGTCAGTACTGGGCAAAATGGTAGAGGCTATTATCAAGAATAAAATTACAGAGCACGTACAAAAACATGGGCTGTTGAGACAAAGTCAGCACGGATTTAGTGAAGGGAAGTCTTGCCTCACCAATCTACTGCATTTTTTTGAGGGGGTGAACAAGCATGTGGACAATGGGGAGCCGGTGGATATTGTGTATCTGGATTTTCAAAAGGCGTTTGACAAAGTGCCTCATGAAAGACTCCTGAGGAAACTGGAGAGTCATGGGATCGGAGGTAGGGTATTACTATGGATTAAGAGCTGGTTGAAAGATAGGAAGCAAAGAGTAGGGTTGAATGGTCAGTATTCTCAGTGGAGAAGGGTAGTTAGTGGGGTCCCGCAGGGTCTGTGTTGGGACCGCTGCTTTTTAACATATTTATAAATGACCTAGAGATGGGAGTAACTAGTGAGGTAATTAAATTTGCAGATGACACAAAATTATTCAGGGTCGTCAAGTCGCAGGAGGAGTGTGAAAGATTACAGGAGGACCTCGTGAGACTGGGGGATTGGGCGTCCAAGTTGCAGATGAAGTTCAATGTTGACAAGTGCAAAGTGATGCATGTGGGTAAGAGGAACCCGAATTACAGCTATGTCATGCAAGGTTCCGCGTTACAGACTTAGAAAGGGATCTGGGAGTCATCGTTGATAAGACGTTAAAAATGTCTGCCCAGTGTGCTGCTGCGGCTAAAAAAGCACACAAAATGTTGAGTATTATTAGGAAAGGGATGGAAAACAAACATGAGGATGTTATAATGCCGTTGTATTGCTCCATGGTGGGACCGCACCTCGAGTATTGTGTCCAATTCTGGTCGCCGCATCTCAAAAAAGATATAAAGGAATTAGAAAAGGTGCAGAGAAGGGCGACGAAAATGATAAAGGGAATGGAACGACTTCCCTATGAGGAAAGGCTGAGAAGGTTAGTGCTCTTCAGCTTGGAGAAAAGGCGGCTGAGGGGTGATATGATAGAAGTCTACAAGATAATGAGTTGAATAGAGTGGACAGATGTGAAGCGTTTGTTTACACTTTCAAAGGACAACAAAACCAGGGGACACAAGATGAAGCTAGAATATGGTAGATTTAAAACAAATAGGAGAAAGTTTTTCTTTACTCAGCGTGCAGTTAGACTCTGGAACTCATTGCCGGAGAATGTAGTGACAGCAGCTGGCCTTACGGAATTTAAAGGGGGTTTGGACAGATTCCTGAGGGAAAAGTCCATTGAACATTATTAATATATATATTTTTTTTTTTTGGGGGGGGGGGGGGTTGCTGGGTTCTTGAAGCCTGGATTGGCCGCTGTCGGAGACAGGATGCTGGACTTGATGGACCCTTGGTCTTTTCCCAGTATGGCGGTGCTTATGTACTTATGACCCTTTTTAGTCTCCCAGAGTCATTTGGGTACGATAGTGTTACCTATCTGTACTAGCAGGATGGTGGCTGAAAAGATCTTGGCCGGGTCGATGATATGTTGGATCTCAGGAACCCCTTCAGTGGTTTCCGTAGAGTGTGAAGAGCATTCACCCTGTCATTCTTCTTCGCAGGCTGAAAATGTAAATGGAAACTGAAGTGGGAGAAGAACAGGGCCCACCTGGCCTGGTGTGGATTAAGTCGTTGTGCCTCTTGTATGTATAAGAGGTTTTTATGATCTGTATAGACTATGAACAGGTGTTTAGCCCCCTTAAGGAGATAGTGCCATTCTTCCAGGGCCAATTTTATGGCTAGCAGTTCTTGATCGCCGATGGCATAATTCTTTTCAGCTGGGGAACATTTCTTTGAGTAAAAGGCACAAGGAAGCAGGTTCCCATGGGGTCTGCCTGAGATATGATGGCTTCTACTCCAATAGAGGAGGCACCAACCTCCATATACAGTGGTGGAAATAAGTATTTGATCCCTTGCTGATTTTGTAAGTTTGCCCACTGACAAAGACATGAGCAGCCCATAATTGAAGGGTAGGTTATTGGTAACAGTGAGAGATAGCACATCACAAATTAAATCCGGAAAATCACATTGTGGAAAGTATATGAATTTATTTGCATTCTGCAGAGGGAAATAAGTATTTGATCCCCCACCAACCAGTAAGAGATCTGGCCCCTACAGACCAGGTAGATGCTCCAAATCAACTCGTTACCTGCATGACAGACAGCTGTCGGCAATGGTCACCTGTATGAAAGACACCTGTCCACAGACTCAGTGAATCAGTCAGACTCTAACCTCTACAAAATGGCCAAGAGCAAGGAGCTGTCTAAGGATGTCAGGGACAAGATCATACACCTGCACAAGGCTTGAATGGGCTACAAAACCATCAGTAAGACGCTGGGCGAGAAGGAGACAACTGCTGGTGCCATAGTAAGAAAATGGAAGAAGTACAAAATGACTGTCAATCGACAAAGATCTGGGGCTCCACGCAAAATCTCACCTCGTGGGGTATCCTTGATCATGAGGAAGGTTAGAAATCAGCCTACAACTACAAGGGGGGAACTTGTCAATGATCTCAAGGCAGCTGGGACCACTGTCACCACGAAAACCATTGGTAACACATTACGACATAACGGATTGCAATCCTGCAGTGCCCGCAAGGTCCCCCTGCTCCGGAAGGCACATGTGACGGCCCGTCTGAAGTTTGCCAGTGAACACCTGGATGATGCCGAGAGTGATTGGGAGAAGGTGCTGTGGTCAGATGAGACAAAAATTGAGCTCTTTGGCATGAACTCAACTCGCCGTGTTTGGAGGAAGAGAAATGCTGCCTATGACCCAAAGAACACCGTCCCCACTGTCAAGCATGGAGGTGGAAATGTTATGTTTTGGGGGTGTTTCTCTGCTAAGGGCACAGGACTACTTCACCGCATCAATGGGAGAATGGATGGGGCCATGTACCGTACAATTCTGAGTGACAACCTCCTTCCCTCCGCCAGGGCCTTAAAAATGGGTCGTGGCTGGGTCTTCCAGCACGACAATGACCCAAAACATACAGCCAAGGCAACAAAGGAGTGGCTCAGGAAGAAGCACATTAGGGTCATGGAGTGGCCTAGCCAGTCACCAGACCTTAATCCCATTGAAAACTTATGGAGGGAGCTGAAGCTGCGAGTTGCCAAGCGACAGCCCAGAACTCTTAATGATTTAGAGATGATCTGCAAAGAGGAGTGGACCAAAATTCCTCCTGACATGTGTGCAAACCTCATCATCAACTACAGAAGACGTCTGACCGCTGTGCTTGCCAACAAGGGTTTTGCCACCAAGTATTAGGTCTTGTTTGCCAGAGGGATTAAATACTTATTTCCCTCTGCAGAATGCAAATAAATTCATATACTTTCCACAATGTGATTTTCCGGATTTAATTTGTGATGTGCTATCTCTCACTGTTACTAATAACCTACCCTTCAATTATGGGCTGCTCATGTCTTTGTCAGTGGGCAAACTTACAAAATCAGCAAGGGATCAAATACTTATTTCCACCACTGTAGAAGCACCTCTCTGGGTCTGGATGTCGAAGAATTGGGATGGCGGTGAATGCTTGCTTCAGATGAGAGAAGGCCTCTATTACCTCCAGAGGCCAATCATGGGAGTCTGCATCTTTTTGAGTTAACGCTGTCAATGGGGCTGCAATAGAAGAGTAATTCTGAATGAACTGCTGATAATAGTTAGAGAATCCTAGGAACCGCTGAAGGGCCCGATGCCCTAGAGGTCGCTTCCATTCCAGGATTACAGATAACTTGGTTGGATCCATATATAACCCTTGAACCAAAATAATGTACCCTAAAAAGGGCAACTTTTACATTCAAAAACATATTTTTCTAACTTCGCATATGATTTATTCTGGGGTAGGCACTGAAGCACTGTTCAAATACGCTGCCAAAGTTGTTCCAGAGACTGGGAGAAGATTAAGACGTCATGCAGATAGAGCAGGACACATTGATATGAGATCCCGAAAGACTTATGATAGCATTCACGCCTCTGTAATCAATACAGGGACGGAGTCTATATAGTAAATGATGGCAGATAAAGACCTGTACGGTCCATCCAGTCTGCCCAACAAGATAAACTCATTTTACATGGTATGCGATGCTTATATGTATACCCGAGTTGATTTGTCCTTGCATTTCTCAGGCACAGATCGTAGAAGTCTGCCCAGTACTGTTCTTGTACGAAGTTCTGAAGCTAACATCAAAGCCCCTTAAAATTTACACTCCAGCCCATCCCTATCTATTCAGTCACGATCAGGGCATAGACCTTAGCAGTCTGCCCAGCACCCATTTTGTTTCCCAATTACCGGCGTCACCACCCAATCTCCGCTAAGATTCCATGGAACCAGTGCCGCTGAGAGACTGGGCCAGGCCAGGCCCGGGGCAAGGCCGCCCCCGGGGCTCCCCCTGCCGCCACCATCCCCCCGAGGTCGCCGTCATTGCTGCCCCCCTCCACCCGCCCCCTTCTGCCCACAACTGGGCCGGGCCTCCCTGAATTCAAATCATAGCGCCTCACCTCGACCTCGCACCGTGTGAAATAAGCGCAGCAGCGATAGTCTGCAGATCACCTCCCTTCGGGCCTTTCCTCCCTGTGTCCCACCCTCGCGAAAGTTACATCAGATGAGGCCGGGACACAGGGAGGGAAGGCCCGAAGGGAGGCGATCTGCAGACTGCCGCTGCTGCGCTTCTTTCACACGGAGTGAGGTCGAGGTGAGGCGCTATGATTTGAATTCAGGGGGGCCTGGCCCAGTGGTGGACGGAGGGAGGCGTGTGGAGGGGACTGTGGTGCCGGGCCCGGGGAATTTTGTCCCCCCTGCCCCCCCCCCTTCAGCGGCCCTGGATGGAACCATTCCTTCTAAACAGGATTCCTTTGTGTTTATCCCACGCATGTTTGAATTCCATTACCGTTTTCATCTCCACCACCTCCCGCGGGAAGGCATTCCACATATCCACCACCCTCTCCATGAAAAAATATTTCCTGATATTACTGAGTCTGCCCTCCTTCAACCTCAATTCATGTCCTCTAATTCTACTGCCTTCCCGTCTCCGGAAAAGGTTCATTTGCAGATTAATACCTTTCAAATATTTGAATGTCTGTATCATATCACCCCTGTTTCTCCTTTCCTCCAAGGTTGCCGATAAAGAAAAACCCCACCCCAGCAGGAGACGTGGAAGGACAGATAAACCCTCACTCCAGATTTTCTATGATATAAGTAGACATCGCTTCAGTCTACAGGCGTGAGATGGGGTGGACTTTACCCCTAGGAGGCATCTTTCTGGGTAGGAGGTCTATGGGGCATAGTCCTGGTGAGGAAGAAGGACCTCTGCTTGCTGTTTGAAGAAGACATCCGCATAGTCTCGATAAGCCTGAGGAATGTTCTCTTTGAGGCCAAGAGGGGCAAGAGTCATCAGCAAATGGGGCGTGACCGACCTCAGGCAGCGGTGTAGACAAGAGTGACTCCAGGCTAGCAACTCGCCTTCCTCTCAGTCGATGCATGGGTTATGCTCTTGAATAGGAAAACATAGACCACTGTTTGTTGCATTCCATGTGCTGAACCTGAACCAAAATACTGCTAAGTGATTTCTGATTATTTTATTCTAATTTCTCAACTTTCTGGCTACAGGTTTAGCTACCTGATATGTCTATTCTCTTGAATTTATTGCTTAATTAACTTATCCTGTGAATCTGTATTGTGGTGTACTTCTCTGTCTCCTAACCCTGCCCCTCAAAAATAACTCTTTCCCTTCCTGCCTAGCTCTGATAGTAGAGAGGATAGGTTTTTCTAACTGCTTCTTGTCCTACACCCTGCTAACTCTTGCTGTAGCATTCTAACTTTATGGACAGGTTCTGCCAGTCCTAGGCAAAAAAAAAAAAAAAACAGCCCTAGTCTCCCAACTGGTTTTAAATTTTCATTTTACATTGATGAAACTGCTATAATTATTGGGAATATTTAGATTTACTAAAGGAAAGTTATATTCTAGCTGAATTTTATCAGACTGCATCATTGCTGACTACTCCTAGAGAACTTTTTTTGATACAGCAACTTGGCTGACTCAGTGGGACTTATCCCCAGGTTTTTCCAGTCATATATAAACAAACCAAAAATAATTAACTTTAATCCTCAGTCATACAGAGGCGATCTTGCACTGTTAACCCTATCATAGTACACCTGTTCGTACACATTCCAACCAATAAGATGACTTTTATTCTCTATAATAATTGCGGTGTTGTAATTCCAAGGCAAACCATCTGGAGACTTATCTGTCTTCAGCTTGCTAGTTTAAAACAGGAGCTCAGCAAACTAAAGCAGGAATTGGATTCACTTAAAGCAGCTTCTATCACTGCAAAGAATCATACCAACTTCTCACCACTGCCTGAAAGGATAAAACCAGTGGTGTGCTGGAGTCGGCTCGCACCGGCTCGCAAGAGCCGGTTAACTTTTCTTCCAACTTGCGAGCCAGTTGTTAAAAAGCGCGAGCCGGCTCTTCTCCCTCCGGATCCGTCCCTCACCGACCTGTCCGAATTCTTCGGGGCAGGCAGTCTTGCCTGCCCGCTGCCAGCGCTGACTCTCCCCCGCTGCTGGTTCGCGCTTTAAAAATGGCCGCCGAGTCTTCCTGAGGCGGCCTCGCAAGACTTCTGCTGAAGTCTTGGAGGCCACCCTTGTAAGTCTCGGTGGCCATTTTGAAGCGTGATCCGGCAGGGGAGAGTCAGCACTGGCAGCGGGCAGGCTAGACTGCCTGCCCCAAAGAATTCGAAGGACAAGGCAGGGTGACTCAGAGTCAGGTCGGTGAGGGACCGGATCTGGAAGGAGGGAGGAGAATTCGCTGAACAACTCGGGAGGGGGTGGCAGGGGAGAGAAGGGAGTCGCTGGGCATGAGTGGATGGAGGGGGAGAGAAGGGTCGCTGGGTATGGGTGCATGCAGGGCAGGGGAGAGGAGGGTCACTGGACATGGGTGGATGGAGGGCAGGGGAAAGGAGGGTCGCTGGACATGGATGAAGAAAATAGGCAGAAGCTGAGGACCAGAAATGAAGAAGAAAAGAGGAAAGGAAAGAAATAAATGGAAAGGAAGCCCTAGAAACGGAGTTAAGAAGACAGATAGCAGCAGAATTGGATACTGGGCCAGCATGATCAGAAAAACAGTCACCAGACAACAAAGGTAGAAAAAATCATTTTATTTTCATTATAGTGTTTGGAATATGTTCACTTTGAGAATCAGGTGCTCAACATTAAAGTTTATATTTATTTACTTATTTATGGCATTTTATCGCACACTAACCTGAATTAGATTTGAACCTGGGATCATTAATTTTTTTTTCCTGGAGTAATGCATTGCCACCCCCCCAGGCTCTCTCCCTGGCTATAGCCAGCTCTGCAATTTGGGGGGGGGGCACAGAGGGGGACAGGGGAGAGAGCCTGTTAAACATTTACCAGCACACCACTGGATAAAACCACCTAAGAACAGGTGGTTCATAGTAGGCTCAGGCAGACTACGACATGTGGCACAGAAACATCTGCCCTCACAAGTGTTGCCCCTACAGAATTCTTTTGCTCCATTACAGCACCGTGATGCCCCTGAAAATAGAACTGAGGCAGAACAAAAAGCAATGAAGGTGGAACAAAAAGCAATGAAGGTGCCCAAAGAGAAAAGACACCTCCAAAGCACTAATAGTGAAACTCATACCAGGAAACTGTTGCTACTAGGGGATTCCATCATCAGAGGCATTAACTTTGAAACACAGTTCAAAGTGAAAATGTCTTCCAGGCTCCTCAGCTACCAGAAGTACCAAGCAAATAATGACTGTAATCAGAGAAGAAACTAAGGAGTCAAACACTGGTGTTGTTATCCACCTGGAAACAAATGACCTGTCCAGTAATACCCCTCTTGCAGCGCAGAGAACTTTTCAGGAGCTGGCGGAGGGGTTAAAAACTTTGAAGTACTACCTACCTTTGGAAAAGGAGAGAAAAGATTGTGAAGTACTGAAAATGTCAATAGCTGGCTCAAAGCCTGGTGTCACCAAGAAGGTTTTAGGAACATAGGAGGATGGGGCAACACATGGAAAAACAAAAGACTATATGAACTGTTTCTCACTGTGGCAGGAAAAAAATCCTTGGGGAGAAATTTAGACAATATGTTTCTAGGCATTTAAGCTAGAAGGCGGGGGTGGCATATGGAGGCAGGTCACTTCAAGTGGTCACCCCCAGCTAAAGCTAAAGACAAGATGTGACAGCAGAAAAGAAAGCAATGACAACAACAATCTTAGCAAATCACTTCTTAACAACACAGCAGGAAGTGAGACTAAACAAAAAACTAAACAGAAGATGAAAATGCCACTGAAATGTAGATGGAAAGCGATGACCACAAATGCTCATAGCCTAAGCAACAAAGTTCATGATCTGCAAGCCCTGATGTTAGAGGCAGACTTAGACATTGTTGCAATCACGGAGACATGGCTCAATGATTCCCATGAATGGGATGCAAACATAGCAGGCTATAATCTATTTACGAAGGATAGAGGTGGTCATGAAGGTGGAGGAGTAGCTCTGTATGTGAGAAACGATATCACAGCGACTGAAACGACAGGGGCCTGGGAAAAGGAAGAAGTGATATGGATCACCTTAAAAAGAGATGATGGAACCTCTGTCCACATGGATGTTGACTACAGATCTCTGACACAATTGGAGGAACTAGATAAAGATCTGGTTACAGATATCCAAAAGTTGGGAAAGAAAAGAGAGGTGCTGTTCCTGGGAGATTTGAATCTGCTAGATGCGGATTGGAAAGTTTCATCTGCGGAATCAGAAAGAAGAGGAGAGAGTGTGGAATCTTTCAAAGTGCTCTGCTCAGAAATGGTGACGGAACCCACGAGGGAGGGAGCAGTTGGATTTGGTGCTCACAAATGGGGAAAGTGTGTCAAATGTCCACGTGGGTGCCCACCTAGGCAGCAGTGACTATCAAACAGTTTGGTTTGATATAACAGCTGAAGTGGATGGCAGTCATTCAAAACTCAGTCCGGGATTTCAGCATGCTGACTTTAGTAAAATGGAGGATATCCGAGGAAGGAGCTGATAGGCTGGGAGGACATACGAGAAGTGGAAGGGCAGTGGTCCATGCTGAAAGAAGCTATAAATATGGCTGCAAACCTTTATGTAAGGAAAATAAATTAAAAGCAAGAGAAAAAGGAAACCGATATGGTTCTCTAAGCAAATAGCTGAGAAAATAATGGCTAAAGAGTTGGCATTCATGAAATACAGAAAAACTCAAGAAGAGGAACACAGAGAGGAATACTGTGTGAAACTGAAAGAAGCCAAGAGAGAGAGAGAGAGAGACGTCTGTCGAAAGCGCAAGCGGAAGAACAAATGGCTACAACAAAAATTTATTCAGGTATATTAGTGAAAGGAGGAAGACTAAAAATGGAATTGTGAGATTGAAAGATGCTGCAAACTGCTATGTGGAAAATGATGAAGAAAAAGCAAATGTGCTAAACAAATACTTCTGTTCTGTTTTCCCAGAAGAAAATTCTGGAGGACCACGATTGACTGGCAAAAGTACATATGAGAATGGAGTGGATATAGCACCATTCATGGAACCTTTGCATACAAAAGCACACAGTTGTGGAATGCGCTACCCAAAACCCTGAAAACCATGAACAATCTAACCAGCTTCCGCAAAGCTCTGAAAACACACCTCTTTAACAAAGCTTACAATAACCACCCTCAATGATACAATTTATTCCCCAAATCACCCAAACACACCTAAAACATTTCTCATACAAGCTACCCAACATCAACCCATCTATCACCTCTCTTACCTCAGCTTATGATCAACTGTATTTAAATCATGTACTGACTTTATCATAACCTTACTCTGTAAGCCACATTGAGCCTGCAAAAAGGTGGGATAATGTGGGGTACAAATGCAATAAATAATAATAATAAATAATAAATAATAATAATAATAATAATAATAACAACAGAGTGTTTATGAACTTGAAAATCTAAAAGTGGACAAAACCACCAGACGGGATCCATCCCAGGATATTGAGGGAGCTCAAAGAGGTTCTGGTGGGTCTTAAAGGTTTGTTTAATAAATCCTTGGAGCAGGTGCTAGCTAACGGGCGGGCCTGGGCGGGCCCCAGGCCTCTCCAATCTCAGCTCAGACCCTCCCACCCAGTTTTAAGTGCGGTTGAATTAATGCACACAGAGCAAAGCCAAAGCAGCAGCCTTCACTAATTCATTCTACCGTCGTCGCGCCACAACTCGCTCAGCTGATCTCCCAGTCCCACCTACCTTTTGGGCAGACTCGGCACGGCAGTGAGTCGACTCGGCAATGAATAAACATGGTCGCAGCTCTTGACTTCATGGTGACCTGCAGCGTGCGTGACGTTCTCTTCCTTCTCAGCCCCCATGCTGGTGACTCATGTTCCATCCCGCGCAGCGCGCTCAGCCTCGTTCTCATGGCTCGTCATCTTCTCAACAGGCTAAAAAATAGCTGCATGCTCAGCTGCAGGTGACGGGAGTCAGGACCATATGGCACTGTCTGCTCCTCCTCTCTCCCCCCGGGCCCAGACTGCAGTGTCACTGCCAGATGGAAAGCTGGTGCTGCCTAGGTTTATAGCAGCAGGTGCGGCTTCTTAGCTCTCTTACATTGTGCCTTAGTGCAGTAGCATTCCCCAGCGTCCCAGTAGTGGCCCACAGCACACTCTGCCTGAGTCAGCTGCAGGAGCCAGGGTGCCACTGCAATTTGAAATACTTTTTTTTTTTTTAACATCATCATGTAGGGTTTTTTTTTTAATTCAAAATGCTGGCTGGTGGTGGTGGGATTCTGGGTGGGGTAAGCACTTCACTGCCTAGGGCAAAGAATGTATATTTAATGATTAAAATATACTTTTTTTGCCCTAGGCAGGCAGTGAAGAACCCACCCCCACCCAGAAGCCCACCACCGTGACCAGCCAGCGTTTTGATTCTTGTAATCAAAATGATGGCTTGAGTCTGGTCTGGTGGTGGGCTTCTGGGAGTAGGGGTAGACTCTTCACTGCCTAGGGCAAAAAAAAAAAAGATGCATTTAGTTTTTAAATATATTATGTATTTAATTAATTAATTAATTAATTATTTAATTAATTTATTTATTGCATTTGTATCCCACATTTTCCCACCTATTGCAGGCTCAATGTGGCTTACAATTCATCATGAATGGTGGAAATATATTAGAAAATAGAAAATAGACATTTAGTGCAACAGAAGAATCTTGGGTAACATGTAATGATAAACATGATAGTAATATAACAAGCAAATATTATAAAACAGTTCTGAATATATGTGAGGAGTGGTGTATCTTTTTTGCCTTAGGCAATGAGGAGCACATCCCCACCCAGAATTCCCCAACAATACATTTTAATAGTGCCCAGCTTAATTTTTAAAAAGTTGTCTCTCTGGGTTTTTGTGTGGGGATGGTCTCTGCAGTGCCTAGGTTAAAATAAAAAAAAAAAAAGTGTAGGCGGTTTTCTCTGGGTGGACTGGTGCGTGCAGAGGTGGGCTCTGCATTGTTGCCCAGGGCATGAAAAAAAATAGTCTTTATACTTAATTCCATAGGGGGTGGGTAGGAAGTAGGACAGGGCTGATGCTAGGCTACAGGGAAGAGTGGGGTGGTAGGATAGGGCTAATGCTTAGCTATGGGATAGATGGGGGTAAGGTAGAGAAGGGAAGGGCTGATGCTGAGCTACAGGGATGGGTAGGGAGTATTGTAGGTAGTATAAATAAGTCTTATAGGAAAACAACTCCAAACAGAATTATTTATGCCAAGGTCCTAGATTATAGAACTCTGCCTAAGCAAACAGGACCTTACTCTGGCACCTAACCAAAATTAGCTGAGTTAGAGAGAACGCAACCAAAGCCACAGATAGTATATATATATATATACATATTTATTATAAAATATAGAGAATATGTATAAATAGAACAGCAGCAAGGCTTAGCAAAATACAATATATATAATTTGCTAATAAAACTAGATTACTACCAAAAATAAACTATGCAAAATGATTCTTACTGGAATACTAGGTAATTACACAATCCTGATTGGTTTGTTATCATGAAAACTTATACTACACCTCTTATGCAAAATACCAGGTTAGCAGCGTATTCTCTGACCACGAGCTATGACCTAACCAGTCTTTATCTCAGATAAACACCAATCACTAATTCCTCGACATCTATAAAAGTAAATCCTGTTATCTCACCATGCTGTCTGTTAGGCAGTCTCTCGATGAGGTAGGTGCTGATTTCCTCTTAGACTAGCTATATCCACAGCGAGTCTGTCTCAGGTTCAGTTCAGGGTCTATCTTCTGAAAGCAAGTGTCACAGTCATTCAGTGCTGTATTTCAGAGCTGATGTAGCTGAGCCAATCTATATTTTCACCAGATATGTAGTTCACAAGGTTAGAACAACACGGTCTCTTGCTCCCTCTGAGCCATCTAACCTTGCATGTCTTCTTAGGTCGTTCTTGTCAGTCCCAACTGTCTGATGGTCCCTGAACAACTACTTTTCTCTAGTTCCCGCTTTCTTAGTACCTCTCCGTCACCGAGGAAGATTTGGGTGGGATACCGGTTTCGGAAATGGTATTTCAAGCGGACGAGTCGGAGAAACTAACTGACTTCACGGTAAACCTGGAGGACGTAATGGGGCAGTTCGGCAAACTGAAGAGTAGCAAATCTCCTGGACTGGATGTTATTCATCCTAGAGTACTGATAGAACTGAAAAATGAGCTTGCGGAGCTACTGCTAGTGATATGCAACTTATCCTTAAAATCGAGCGTGGTACCGGAAGATTGGAGGGTGGCCAATGTAACGCCCATTTTTAAAAAAGGCTCCGGGGGAGATCCGGGAAATTATAGACCGGTGAGTCTGACGTCGGTGCCGGGGAAAATGGTAGAGGCTATTATTAAAAACAAAATTACAGAGCACATCCGAGGACATGGATTACTGAGACCGAGTCAGCAACGGCTTTTGTGTGGGGAAATCTTGCCTGACCAATTTACTTCAATTCTTTGAAGGAGTAAACAAACATGTGGACAAAGGGGAGCCGGTTGATATTGTGTATCTGGATTTTCAAAAGGCGTTTGACAAGGTACCTCATGAAAGGCTACAGAGGAAATTGGAGGGTCATGGGATAGGAGGAAATGTCCTATCGTGGATTAAAAACTGGTTGAAGGATAGGAAACAGAGAGTGGGGTTAAATGGGCAGTATTCACAATGGAGAAGGGTAGTTAGTGGGGTTCCTCAGGGGTCTGTGCTAGGACCGCTGCATTTTAATATATTTATAAATGATTTAGAGACGGGAGTAACTAGCGAGGTAATTTAAATTTGCTGATGACACAAAGTTATTCAAAGTCGTTAACTCGCGACAGGATTGTGAAAAATTACAAGAGGACCTTACGAGACTGGGAGACTGGGCGGCTAAATAATGAGTGGAGTGGAACAGGTGGATGTGAAGCCTCTGTTCACGCTTTCCAAAAATAGTAGGACTAGGGGACATGCGATTAAACTACAGTGTAGTAAATTTAAAACAAATCGGAGAAAATTTTTCTTCACCCAACGTGTAATTAAACTCTGGAATTCATTGCCGGAAAATGTGGTGAAGGTGGTTAGCTTAGCAGAGTTTAAAAAGGGGTTGGACGGTTTCCTAAAGGACAAGTCCATAAACCGCTACTAAATGGACTTGGAAAAATCCAAAATCCCAGGAATAACATGTATAGAATGTTTGTACGTTTGGGAAGCTTGCCAGGTGCCCTTGGCCTGGATTGGCCGCTGTTGTGGACAAGATGCTGGGCTCGATGGACCCTTGGTCTTTATGTACTTATGTAGATGATCCTCCAGGACCAATCATAATCCTGTCCAGCTAACTCCATGAGCATGAAGAGTCTTTTGTTTGTGACCCTGAAGTGGATACTTTCAGGTCTGCATATCTGTCTCCAACCAAGCTTACTGGAGCCATGGGTCTCACTCCCCTTTCAGTTTCTCAGGGTGATAACAGGGTGGTTGTAACACAGAAAGTCCTTGGATGCAGTATGCTTGTCAGTGATTTTCCAGAAGCTGAAAAGCTGGATCTTGCTGACACAGATGTGCTCAGGTCATAGGTTGTGGAATCCATCTTCTTGTAACAGGATGTCAGGCTTGCATGAACCAAGACCACCTCAGGTGAGATCTCAGGTAAATACCCCTCCAGTATGGAACAGAAAAACTGATGCCAGGCTGTTGGGATGTAGGAGTAGGGGAAGGAAGGTCTTTATGTTTTATGTTTTTGTAATATGTTTTACAATTAATGTGTGTTGAATTGTGGTCTGTTTAGAATTGCAGAGATAGTGTGGCATAAAAATTTAGAAAATAAATCAATAAATTTCTAATTTTTGGTCCTTTATTCTGTAATTGATGAGGGTTGGTCTGTGGTCTGCATGTGACCGAGCAGGTGAGAGTTTCTGCTGGGCAGAATGCGGTTTGTATGGGGATCTATGAGTCTGACTTGTCTGGGTTTTCCAATGGGATGTGTATTGCTGTTGAGTATATTGTAAAGCTCCCGGCTGCTAGGTGATTCAGAAATGCAGCCCTCTGCTGGCCGGGGTCTCACTTGCCAGTCTCCTTAGAACTTCCTTGGCTCCCAAACCATGCTATGTATTGCAATTGGCCAGGCAAACTGCTCAGCCACAAACAGTTCCAACCAAAGCAGTTCAAAACAACTTGTAGATAATCGCTGGTAACTCCAGCAAAACAGTACAGAAGCAAACAGCTCATAACAAAGGGGTTTCCTTTATCCTCCCCGCCTCAGAATATTCTTCAACTAAGCCCTCTTGAGGCTCCCTGACACTTGGCTTCAGGACAGTACATAAAGACACGTGCCCTTCCTGCTCTCTACCCAGCCTCACTGGCCCCAAGCTCCTGAGCAGGACTCAGCTTGTTTTCTCCCAGTCACTTGCAAGCACCCACCTCTGTATCTGGGGCTCCTGCCTTACTCAGGGTGACTGCTCAGGCATGTCTTCCTTTGGCTGGAAACCCTCTCCTGTCCAGTCCAGTGTGCCCCGGTCACCCCTCTGATCCACGGGCCGTGACCCCTCGCACTCTCCTGGAACTTCAACTAGGATTCTCCACATATATGCAAATGAGACAGTCATCAAAATGCAAATTCAATTTATTAGACTATACTGCAGTCTTGTGGAACCCACTTCTTTCCAGCCGTTAGTCATCTAGCACAAGCTCTCTCACTGAGCCTATCAACTGTGGGGAACCTGGGTCTCAGTGTCTAACAGCCTCCACCCCTGGATAGGACACTCTTCACTCTCATTGACCTTACAGTCTTATCCTCCACCCCCAAGGCTGTTAGTTCATTTTAAATAAGTCACAAGTCCATCAACAACCTGGTCTGGTAAGTACCTTTCTAGACCTTTAGAGTCTCCTTTTCTCTCTCTTCCATTTTCCCGGTACTCCTCTTCCAACAGGCTTTCCAGGTTCTCATCTCATCTCCTTGGCTTAGAGAGTGCTTTATATAGGGTGGCCAATAATCCACCCCACCTCTATAGGCCTCTTCCCCCCCCCCCTACTTCCAGAAAGGTCCAGACCCAGAACTCTCTCCAACTTTCCAGCTTCTACTCTGAGAGTTCCCCCTGGTGGCCTCTTCAGGGAAGGACAGGTCATATACCACGAGCACCCCCTAGCTGTCCCTTCAGGTCACTACACTGGTACATAAGTACATAAGTAATGCCACACTGGGAAAAGACCAAGGGTCCATCGAGCCCAGCATCCTGTCCACGACAGCGGCCAATCCAGGCCAAGGGCACCTGGCAAGCTTCCCAAACGTACAAACATTCTAAACATGTTATTCCTGGAATTTTGGAGTTTTCCAAGTCCGTTTAGTAGCGGTTTATGGACTTGTCCTTTAGGAAACCGTCCAACCCCTTTTTAAACTCTGTTAAGCTAACCGCCTTCACCACTTTCTCCGGCAACAAATTCCAGAGTTTAATTACACGTTGGGTGAAGAAAAATTTTCTCCGATTTGTTTTAAATTTACTACACTGTAGTTTCATCGCATGCCCCCTAGTCCTAGTATTTTTGGAAAGCGTGAACAGAGGCTTCACATCCACCTGTTCCACTCATTATTTTATATACCTCTATCATGTCTCCCCTCAGCCGTCTCTTCTCCAAGCTGTATAGTCCTAGCCTCCTTAGTATTTCTTCATAGGGAAGTTGTCCCATCCCCGCTATCATTTTAGTCGCCCTTCGCTGCACCTTTTCCAATTCTACTATATCTTTCTTGAGATGCGGCGACCAGAATTGAACACAATACTCAAGGTGCGGTCGCACCATGGAGCGATACAACGGCATTATAACATCCTCACACCTGTTTTCCATACCTTTCCTGATAATACCCAACATTCTATTCGCTTTCTTAGCCGCAGCAGCACACTGAGCAGAAGGTTTCAGTGTGTTATCGACGACGACACCCAGAATCCCTTTCTTGGTCCGTAACTCCTAACGTGGAACCTTGCATGACGTAGCTATAATTCGGGTTCTTTTTCCCACATGCATCACCTTGCACTTGCTCACATTAAACATCATCTGCCATTTAGCCGCCCAGTCTCCCAGTCTCCCAGTCTCGTAAGGTCCTCTTGTAATTTTTCACAATCCTGTCGCGATTTAACGACTTTGAATAACTTTGTGTCATCAGCAAATTTAATTACCTCGCTAGTTACTCCCATCTCTAAATCATTTATAAATATATTAAAAAGCAGCGGTCCTAGCACGGGCCCCTGAGGAACCCCACTAACTACCCTTCTCCATTGTGAATACTGGCCATTTAACCCCACTCTCTGTTTCCTATCCTTCAACCAGTTTTTAATCTGCAATAGGACATTTCCTCCTATCCCATGACCCTCCAATTTCCTCTGTAGCCTTTCATGAGGTACCTTGTCAAACGCCTTTTGAAAATCTAGATACACAATATCAACCGACTCCCCTTTGTCCACATGTTTGTTCACTCCTTCAAAGAATTGAAGTAAATTGGTCAGGCAAGATTTCCCCACACAAAAGCCATGCTGACTTGGTCTCAGTAATCCATGTCCTCGGATGTGCTCTGTAATTTTGTTTTTGATAATAGCCTCTACCATTTTCCCCGGCACCGACGTCAGACTCACCGGTCTATAATTTCCCGGATCTCCCCTGGAGCCTTTTTAAAAATGGGCGTTACATTGGCCACCCTCCAATCTTCCGGTACCCACGCTCGATTTTAAGGATAAGTTGCATATCACTAGCAGTAGCTCCGCAAGCTCGTTTTTTCAGTTCTATCAGTACTCTAGGATGAATACCATCCGGTCCAGGAGATTTGCTACTCTTCAGTTTGCCGAACTGCCCCATTACGTCCTCCAGGTTTACCGTGAAGTCAGTAAGTTTCTCTCGACTCGTCCGCTTGAAATACCATTTCCGACACCGGTATCCCACCCAAATCTTCCTCGGTGAAGACCGAAGCAAAGAATTCATTCAGTCTCTCCGCTACGTCTTTGTCTTCCTTGATCGCCCCTTTTACCCCTCGGTCATCCAGCGGCCCAACCGATTCTTTTGCCGGCTTCCTGCTTTTAATATACCGAAAAAAATTTTGCTATGTTTTTTTGCCTCTAATGCTATCTTTTTTTCATACTCCCTCTTGGCCTTCTTAATCTGCGCCTTGCATTTGCTTTGACACTCCTTATGCTGTTTCTTGTTATTTTCAGATATATTTTCAGGTATATCCCCTTTGGCTCCCTCTAGTGACCAGAATAGGGCACTTTCTCTATTTCTTGGAGGAGACGCCACCTAGCGGGCTCCTCAGGGTAGGGCAACCACTGTGTTTATCACAATATTCACTGCTGCCTTTTTAAAGGTACTGTTATTGGAACTGGTGTTATGGTTTGCAATATAGGCTCTAAGAAGCCTCTTTGCAGGATCACAAAGTACTTGGCAATGAAGGGATTTTGTGTTGCTATTACTGAGGTGCTAACACAATTTGAATACATTGTTTCCATGATTGTGGGGGTGCTAAGCTTTATTATGCTTCTGCTACCTATGTTGTTGGAAGTAAACTCAGAAGATCCTTATTACAAAACTTACTGAAGTTATTGTGATTTTAGCTTCCAGGAGAGAAAATTCCCAGAAGTGTTCCCGAGATAGACAGTGTTCCTTAGTCTGCCCGCATGGCAAAACAAAGTTCATTACTAAGCTACTTCAAAAAACCACTTGAAGAGGAGCATAGCGAGGATGCAGATAGAATAGAAAAACCACGTCTGGAGGAGCATTGCGAGGATGCTGTTCCCTCAACAAGTTCTACTTTATGCTCACAGATCAGTAAACCTGGTGTGCAACCGATGGAATTATTATTTATTATTATTATTTATTGCGTTTGTATCCCACATTTTCCCACCTCTTTGCAGGCTCAATGTGGCTTACAATACATCATGGATAATTACTTTCATATTTATCCGACATTGATGAACCACCAAAACAGCCAAAGTTACAGGCTTTCCCAGTTTGTACAACTAGTGGCAAGTCCCAAAGTTTTTCATCTCACTCGTACGATAAATTTTGCTGGCTGAATACAGTCCAAGCCAGGATGCAGTGTTGTGCAAAGCCATTATTTGATAGTTATTACTTTTATTGTTTGGTGTTTCTCTGTCCATAATATCTGCCTACATATTTATAATATGAATTTAAAAATTGTTTTTTAAAAAATGATTGTTATAAATCTACAGATGTACAATACTATTATGAATGTCCATATATGTTTGGCTATATATTTCATAAAGGCAGATATATTATTTGATATCTCTTAATATTATGTTTTTAAAATTTTTGTTAATTTGTCCTGTTTTTTGTAGAAAGTTGTTTGTGACCCCTGAGGCAGGTGCTTTGGCGCCGAAACACAGACCATGTCTGGTCCTTGATATGAATATTCTGAATAAACTGCTGCTTGATATTATCTCCCTATTGGTTTGCACATTTGTCAGCCTCTACTTTTGCTGTTGTGCAAAGCGTGCAGACATTTTTCTCATACCCGGGCTGAAGAAACTTTCACAAGAACTGGCTTTAGAGATTGGAAGCACATGAATCAGAGCTGCTCAAAACATGAATCCAGCAAGGCACACTCCCTTGCACTAGGGAAATCTGAAGACTACAAACAAAGTCACTTACCAGGAGGTCGGGGAAACATTTTCAATCAACTAAACCAAGATGCCATGAACTTTTATGTAGTTGAAAGAAATCGTGAACACATCAAAGTAGTACTTGATATTGTGATATTCTGTGCTAAGCAAGAAATTCCATTACGCGGACACAGAGAGACAGAAGAAGCCTTAAATAAAGGAAACTTTTTGGAAATGTTCAAACTCCTTAGCAAATATGACAATAGTATCCGTGGAGCGGCATAATCGAAAGGGGCGCCCAAGTTTTCCTGAAGACGTCCTCACAGGGCGTCCCGGTGAAGGGGCGGGGTAACCCGTATTATCGAAACAAGATGGGCGTCCATCTTTCGTTTTGATAATACGGTTGGGGACGCCCAAATCTTGACATTTAGGTCGTCCCTAGAGATGGTCATCCTTAGACTTGGTCGTTTCTGATTTTCGGCAATAATGGAAACTAAGGACGCCCACCTCAGAAAGGACCAAATGCAAGCCATTTGGTTGTGGGAGGAGCCAGCATTCGTAGTGCACTGGTCCCCCTGACAGGACACCAACCGGGCACCCTAGGGGGCACTGCAGTGGACTTCAGAAATTGCTCCAGGTACATAACTCCCTTACCTTGTGTGCTGAGCCCCCCAAAACTCCCCCCAAACCCACAACCCACAACAGTACACCACTACCGTACCCCTTACAGGTGAAAGGGGGAACCTAGATGTGGGTACAGTGGGTTTCTGGTGGGTTTTGGAGGGCTCACATTTACCACCACAAGTGTAACAGGTGGGGGGGGAATGGGCCTGGGTTCACCTGCCTGAAGTGCACTGCACCCACTAAAACTGCTCCAGGGACCTGCATACTGCTGCGATGGACCTGAGTATGACATTTGAAGCTGGCATAGAGGCTGGCACAAAATATTTTTAAACTATTTTTTGAGGGTGGGAGGGGGTTAGTGACCACTGGGGGAGTAAGGGGAGGACATCCCCGATTCCCTCCGGTGGTCGTCTGGTCAGTTCGGGCACCTTTTCGTGGCTTGGTCGTAACAAAAAAAGGACCAAGTAAATTCGTCCAAGTGCTCGTCAGGGACGCCCTTTTTTTCGATTATGGGTCGAGGGCACCCATGTGTTAGGCATGCCCAAGTCCCACCTTCGCTACGCCTCCGACACGCCACTGGGAACTTTGGTTGTCCCCGCGATGCAAAGCAGTTGGGGATGCCCAAAATTGGCTTTCGATTATGCCGATTTGGGCGACATTGGGAGAAGGACGCCCATCTTCCAATTTGTGTCGAAAGATGGGCGTCCTTCTCTTTTGAAAATAAGCCTGAAAATCACCTTGAAAAAATTCCAAAGAATGCAACTCTAATGAGCCCAGATATTCAGAATGAACTGTTAGAATCTGCCACTTTACTACTGTCATGCAAAATCAAAACCGAAATATATGAAACCAATAATACATATTATGCAATTCTGGGTGATGAATGCAAAGATCTCTCTAAACGTGAGGTTGTTGCAGTATGTGTCAGGTACCTACACAAAGGGGTAATAAAGGAAAGGGCAGTTGGATTTGTTGATACTGCAAACATGACAGCAAATGGGATGCATCCTTCAAACAGAAAGGCTACAACCCCAAAATAATCTCCAAGAATATTGCCTCCTCCCTCAAAACACCCAGGGAGAATCTGCTACAGTACACAGAGAAAAAAATCCACAGACAGAATCCCCCTTGTAGTGACATACAATCCAGAGCTGGAAAAACTGAGGAAAATCATAAGAGATCTACAACCTATACTCCAGGAGGATGAATTACTGAAAGAGATATTCCCATCCCCACCAGTACTGGCCTTCCGACAGCCACCCAACTTAAAACACAAGCTAATCAGAAGTAAACTTCCATCACAGACTGAAAAGGAACAGAAGGGCACACTTCCCTGTAATTTATCCAGTTGCAAACTATGCCAAAATATTTCACAGGACCCCAAAGTCATCCACAAAGGAAAGATATTCAACATAAAGGGATCTTTCACTTGCTCATCTTCCAATGTGGTATATATCATTCAGTGTAAAAAATGTAACGAAGGATGCTATATTGGAGAAACAGGCCAGATGCTTAAGACAAGATTCAATTTACATGAATCAGTATTGATCAATCACATGAACAATACTGGTGCCAGTAGGGTTCCCACACCTGTTGGTCAGCATTTTACAGGACCAGGACACTGTACCAGTGACTTCATAGTGAGAATCCTGAAAGGTAACTTTAAAACCATACAAGAACGTAAGACCTTTGAAGTCAGAATGATTGAATATTTTAACATCCAACAGAAAGGACTTAACAAGGATCTGGGGTTCCTAGCCCATTATAAACCATAAAGCTGTATGTCTCTGTTGATCACCCCACCCCTCACCTATCCACACCCATCCTGTTAGAATATCAATGATATGCTTTGATGTCCCCATGCATACCTCCTACCCACCCCCATCCTCATAGGCGGTCGGTGGCCCAACTGTTTGGGGAGGCTAAAGGGGGCGTGGTTAGGGGTGGGGCTTAAATCCATAATTGTCTGATCACACACAGAAAAAAAAAATAATGTCACAATTAATACCTTTTATTAAATTTAGATATTAGCTATGTATCATATGTCAAAGAATAAAGTGGTTGCTCAAAGCATATACTAACCACAATCGCTCAACTGCAAAACACTATGCACAACTTTGTGCAAAAACACACTCTGAACCTTACTGTACCATAAATATTACACTGGGCAGAACCTAATACACCAATATACCACCCATACGGAAAATGCAGACCGTCAACAATATTGAAACAAGGGATCATAATATCACAATTCTCATGTAGAGCCACAAAACATCCTAATTCATGTTTAATGTGGGATAAAATGTCATAAATAAGTAAATCAACTTTTAATGTTGAACACCTAATTCTCAAAGTGGACATATTCCAAACACTATAATGAAAATAAAATGATCTTTTCTACCTTTGTTGTCTGGTGACTTTGTTTTTCTGATTGTGCTGGCCCAGTATCCGATTCTGCTGCTATCTGTCCTCTTAACTCCGTTTCCAGGGCTTCATTTCCATTTATTTGTTTACTTTCCGCCTTTCTTCTTCATTTCTTGTCCTACATCCATAAGTAAAAGCTGGGTCCTCCGCAAACTTGACTGTCCAGTGGATCCAGCTTTTGCCTATTTTCTTCATCCATGTGCAGTTTTTCTACTCTCTTCCTCTTCTGTTATCTCATCTCCTTCCTCACTCCTCCCTCCCCCTCCATGTCCAGCAACCCTCCTCTCCCCTTCCCTCCATCCAACAACTCTCCTCTCCCCTGCCCTCTCCTCTCCCCTTCTTCCACCATGTCCAGCAACCCTCCTCTCCCCTTCTTCCACCATGTCCAGCAACCCTCCTCTCCCCTTCATCCAGCAACCCTCCTCTCCCCTGCCCTCTCCTCTCCTTCCACCATGTCCAGCAACCCTCCTCTCCCCTTCCTCCATCCAGCAACCCTCCTCTCCCCTTCTTCCACCATGTCCAGCAACCCTCCTCTCCCCTTCCCTTCATCCAGCAACCCTCCTCTCCCCTGCCCTCTCCTCTCCCCTTCTTCCACCATGTCCAGCAACCCTCCTCTCCCCTTCCCTCCATCCAGCAACCCTCCTCTCCCCTTCTTCCACCATGTGCAGCAACCCTCCTCTCCTCCCCCGTCTGCCCTGTTTCCTTCCTGCCCCCCCCCCCCCGCCGTACCTTTAAATATTATAGTTTTGCTGGAGTCGCGGGCAGCCGGCATTGAAGACATCGGCAGCCTTACGCCGGTTCCAGCAGCCTTCCCTTCCCTCGTTGCAAGTCGGATGATGGCTCCGCCCTCGTAGAAACAGGAAATACGTCAGAAGAGGGCGGAGCCATCATCCGACTTGCAACGAGGGAAGGGAAGGCTGCTGGAACCCGCGTAAGCCTGCCGATGTCTTCAATGCCGGCTGCCCGCGACTCCAGCAAAACTATAATATTTAAGGTACGGCGGCGGCGGGGCGGGGCAGTGGCGGGCTGGGGAGGCTTAGCCTCCCCAAGCCTCTTATACGGGCGCCTATGCCCATCCTCCCACCCTGTCAGACTGTCATAGTAATGCTTGAATGTTTTCACTTATATACACATTTGCTTATTTCTGATAAAATCATAAAAGTGCTTGAAGTGCTTGAATTAGATCCAGAGTTATGTGTTGGCTTCAGCTTTGATGGAGCATCTGTGATGTCTGGAAACAAAGGAGGTATTCATGTCATTTTGAATGCACGTTTTGGCAGGCTGTTTATATGCACTTTAATTCTCATCGCCTCAATCTGTTTCTTCTCTGCACAGCATCTAAAGCACGTCCCTCTGTTAGCACATATTTTGAAATTCTGAACTCCTTGCATAGTTTTATGACAGGTACATATAGGCATGCTTGTTTTTTGGAAGTACAGAAACAACTCCATCCTGATAGTAACATAGTAACATAGTAGATGACGGCAGAAAAAAGACCTGCATGGTCCATCCAGTCTGCCCAACAAGATAAACTCATATGTGTAAACCTTACCTTGATTTGTACCTGCCTTTTTCAGGGCACAGACCGTACAAGTCTGCCCAGCAGTATTTCCCGCCTCCCAACCACCAGTCCCACCTCCCATCACTGGCTCTGGCACAGACCATATAAGTCTGCCCTCCACTATCCTCGCCTCCCAACCACCAACCCCTCTTCCCCCACCTGCTCTGCCATCCAATTTCGGCTAAGCTTCTGAGGATCCATTCCTACTGCACAGGATTCCGTAGAGGAGGACTGTTGAGCTGCCTGCCAGGGGAAGATCACTGTAAGCCTCCCCAAGTCTCTTATACGGGGCGCCTATGACTGTCCTCCCATCCCATCCATGTCCATCAATTCTCCTCTGCCCTGCCCTCCCCTTCCCTCCCTCCCTCCCCTCAATGTCCCGCAATTCTCTCCTCCTGACATCATCTCGCCTCAATGTTTCCCTTCCCCCTCATTGTTCCGCCCTCTGACATCATTATGTTTTGACGTGAGGGTGGGGCAATGAGTGGGAATGGATGTTATGAACCCAGGCATCCAGACGTAGAATGTTGGAGGTGCAAATTATTATATAGGATGTGTGTTGACATATTTAGTACATAAGTAATGCCACACTGGGAAAATACCAAGGGTCCATCGAGCCCAGCATCCTGTCCACGACAGCAGCCAATCCAGGCCAAGGGCACCTGGCAAGCTTCTCAAACGTACAAATATTCTATACATGTTATTCCTGGAATTGTGGATTTTTCCCAAGTCCATTTAGTAGTGATTTATGAACTTGTCCTTTAGGAAACCGTCTAAACCCTTTTTAAACTCTGCCAAGCTAACCGCCTTCACCATGTTCTCCGGCAACGAATTCCAGAGTTCAATTATGCGTTGGGTGAAGAATCATTTTCTCCGATTTGTTTTAAATTTACTACACTGTAGTTTCATCGCATGCCCCCCTAGTCTTAGTATTTTTGGAAAGCGTGAACAGATGCTTCCATCCACCTGTTCCACTCCACTCATTATTTTATATACCTCTATCATGTCCTCCCCTCAGCCGTCTCTTCTCCAAACTGAAAAGCCCTAGCCTCCTTAGTCTTTCTTCATAGGGAAGTCGTCTCATCCCAGCTATCATTTTAGTCGCCCTTCGCTGCACCTTTTCCAATTCTACTATATCTTTCTTGAGATGCAGCGACCAGAATTGAACACAATACTCAAGGTAAATTGTGCCAAACGAATCTCATTGAATTCTTTGACTGGGTGACCAGAGAATTGAATCAAGGTGTGCAATAGATGTAATCTACTTAGATTTCAGCAAAGCCTTTGACACGGTTTCTCACAGGAGGCTCTTGAATAAACTTGACAGGCTGAAGATAGGACCCAACGTGGTGAACTGGATTAGGAACTGGTTGACAGACAGACACCAGAGGATGGTGGTTAATGGAATTCACTTGAAGGAGGGAAAGGTGAGTACTGGAGTGCCTCAAGGATCGGTGCTGGTGCTGATTCTGTTCAATATATTTGTGAGTGACATTGCCAAAGGGTTAGAAGGTAAAGTTTGCCTTTTTGTGGATGATACCAAGATTTGTTACAGAGTGGACACCCCGGAGGGAGTGGAAAACATGAAAAAGGATCCGCAGAAGCTAGAAGAATGGTCTAATGTTTGGCAATTAAAATTCAATTCAAAGAAGTGCAAAGTGATACAGTTAGGGAGTAGAAATCCACGGGAGATGTATGTGTTAGGTGATGAGAGTCTGATATGCACAGGCAGGGAGAGGGATCTTGGGGTGATAGTATCTGAGGATCTGAAGGCGATGAAACACTGTGACAAGTTAGTGGCCGTAGCCAGAAGGATGGTAGGCTGTACAGAGAGAGGTGTAACCAGCAGAAGAAAGGAGGTGTTGATGGCCCCAACTGGAGTATTGTGTTCAGTTTTGAAGGCCGTATCTTGCTAAGGATGTAAAAAGACTTGAAGCTGTGCAAAGAGAAGCTACATAAATGGTATGGGATTTGCGTTACAACATGTATGAGGAGAGAATTGCTGACCTGAACATGTATATCCTGGAGGAAAGGAGAAACAGGGGTGATATGATACAGACGTTCAAATATTTGAAAGGTATTAATCCGCAAAGAAACCTTTTCCGGAGATGGAAAGATGGTAGGACATGAAATGAGGTTGAAGGGGGGCAGACTCAGGTGTAATGTCAGAAAGTATTTTTTCATGGAGAGAGTGGTGCATACTTGGAATGCCCTCCCGCGGGAGGTGGTGGAGATGAAAACGATATTGGAATTCAAAAATGTGTGGGATAAACATAAAGGAATCCTGTTCAGAAGGAATGGTTCCACCGGTAATTGGGAAGCAAAGCTAGTGCTGGGCAGACTCCTACGGTCTGTGCCCTGAGAATGGTGAGGACACATCAAGGTCAGGTATACATATAAAGTAGCACATTTAAGTTTATCTTGTTGGGCAGACTGGATGGATTGCACAGATCTTTATCTGCCGTCATCTACTATCTTACTATGTTACTGCATTACTATCTTACTATGTATGAAGCCAGGGGAGGCCCAGAATGATAGGATTCACTGCCATGTGCAGGACATAGAAAGAGATAGCCTCCTTATGTAATGCTCCAGTCTTAACGCCAAAGGGCACAATTTTTTATCTAACAATGGGTCGAGGTAATTCCTACGTATGGATGCAGTGGTGATGAACCAGGGCTTCATCAATGAAACTACCTCCAGCCCCAGAATCAATGAATGCCTCAGTGATTACTTCAGGGTTCAACTTGATGGTAATTGGGGCCAGTAATTGTGATCGGGGAACTTGTTTGTAAATACCTACTCCTGCTTTCCCATCCAGAATTAGGTGGAGTGGTTTCCCGACTTCCTGGGATAGTGATGGGCATAATAACCCTTCTACCCACAATATAGGCAGAGATCCTGGACTGTCTCTGTTATTTCTCTTGATCTGAGAGCCCTAGCTGGTCGACTTACATGGGTTCCTCTTTCTTGGGGGATGATGGCACCCTCATGGGCGCAGATGCACCCTTGGAGGAGGGCTGGCAGAATCTTCGGGTACCCTGGTGCTCCACTGCCTGTTCCCGAAAGCGGATATCCACCCAGGGCAACAAGGAGCTTAATTCATCGTGCTGGCGGGAGGTCCACCCAGTTCCTCGTTAATGTGAGGAGACAGCCCTTGCCAAAACACTGCAACCAGGCTCTCCTTCCATTCGAGTTGGCTGCCAGGGTCTGAAACCAGATGGAGTAGTGTCCCCAGAGTCTGTGTCCATTGACAAAGATTCCATTAGCTCAGAGGCAGCAAAGGAGGCTTTGCTGGGTTCTTCAAAGATTTGTCTAAAGTGACTTAGGAATCCCGCTAAATCATTTAACATCAGGTCATTGCGTTGCCATAGTGGGGAAGCCCAGGTGAGCGCAGAGCCTGTGAGCAGAGAGATAAGGTAGGCCAACTTGGCTCTATCACACACAAAATCTCGAGCCTGCAGCTTGAACACTATCTGACAGTGATTCAGAAACCCTTGGCAAGTCCTTGGGTTTCCATCGAACCAGGGAGGAGGAGCAAGCCAGAAACCTGAGCCACCAGGCATGGCGGACGGAAGTGGAGGGGCCACAGGTGAGTCAGCTTCCGGTCCAGGCTGCAATGTGTCCAGGTTTGCAGATTGTCTGCCCATTGAGTCAGTTCCTGAACCACCCTAGACAGTTGCTGGAATTGGATGGCTATCTTTTGCAGCAGTTGAAAGGCAGGTGACTCTATCAAGCTCATTGTGGCCTTTTCAAACTGCCACAGTTTTCAACTGGTGGGTGAGCCCTTGGCCGCTGAGAAGGGTTTCTTGAATCAATGACCTGGGGCTCCACCTGGCAATAGATGGAGCCCTGTACGGGCATAGAGTAGGAGCACTTGAACCAGCCTAAATGACGACGACTATGGAGGAGCAGAAACAGGAACGGACTGGAGCACAGAAGCAGCCTTATCCCAAGGCGGGCTGCTGCTGAGAAAGGAAAGGACTGGAGCACAGGAGCAGCCTTATCCCACACGGGCTTCAGCTGAGACAGGAACGGGCTGGAGCACAGGAGCAGGAACGCAGAAACTAAAAGGATTCCAGGCACAGCAGGAGCCAGAAACTTACAGGAAGCATGGAAGTTGCAAAGGCAGGGAACACTGGCCTAGGAGGTTTAAATTTACCTCCCCTGCTTGATGTCATCTGGCAGTCCCTTGCCCAATGCACAGGCCGCGCCTGGAACGAGCATGTCCCCTGTTGCTGAAGGTATCTGGGAGCATGTGGCCCCCGCAACCACAAGGACCATGGGCATGCAGCCAAACCATGGCCCCGGCGATGCGGTATGTGCAGTGGTGGCCATGACAGTTAATAATGCTTGCTTCTCTTTTTTTTTTCTGAGAATGAACTATTGTCTTTATTATATCAGTGCTGATTCTCTGAATGACAAGCTTTGTGCTATCTCTTATATAGTGTTACAGTACTGTGATTTCCATAAGTACATCCCAGGATAATAATACATAGCTCATTGGTGCATACACGTTAGTAATATAACACTTGCTAATCTTGCTAACTGCCTCTCACCAATGTGTGATGCCCTCTAGCACTATCTATTTTGGCAAGAGGTGCATAAAATGATATAGGCTAGATATGCTTAGTTTGCAAAAGGTAGATGGAGGAGGTCAATGCTTGACCTCTCATGTCTTCACACACTTTTGAGGAAAACAAATTCTGTCCAAAATTAGTTTGTACCTCTATGATAGGGCTATATTATGCTTTGTATTTTAGATAAGATACATCCCCATTATTTAAATAACTTCTACTTGACCATCTCATTTCATTTCTGCATAAACCCTCTCCTGTATGCCTGTAATGGCCTTCAGTGAATACTTGCTACTATACATTCCTTTTCTATTTTATACTAATTGTACAAATTATAATGGCAGAAAACATAGGACTATGTTTTCCTTCATAACATGGTGGCTGCCACACGGCAGCACCCGGGCCGAGCTCCCCTTCTCTTCCGGCCTCCCCACGCCTGGATGACGTCGCAGGGGGACCCAGCCCATCATTGGTGGGGAGGCTGGAGGAGGGAGGAGCCTCTGTTGGTGTCCCTTTGCATCACATAAGAGCTGCCGACGAGATGAGGGGAGTCTTTCCTCCTTCGGCAGCGAGCGGTGCAGGAGTTTACTCTCTGACTGTGTGGTTCATCTACATCGCAAGGCTCCCTCGGACAGAACAGCCACTTCACTGCGTGTCCAGGTTGTCTATTTTGGCCATCCATTTTGGGTGTCCTTCCTCTAGGCCGTCCTTTTTGACCATCCTTCTCTGCGGTCGTCCAATTCGGCGCAGGAGTTTCGGAGTTCCCAAACGTGCAACAACAGTGAGTGTCATGGTCGTTTATTCACCGCCCCTTTTTTGCCGTTCTTCCCTGCGGTCAGCTCTGTATTGTGCATGTTTTTGGTCTCCTTGCCTCGCAGTCGTCCATTTTAGGCTCCCTCGGGGCCAGAACGGTACCGCGGTCATCCATCTGGGCGTCCTTTACCTAGGCCGTCCTTTTCGCCGTCCTCCCCCGCGTTCATCCATTTTTGCCTCCCTCCTCCTCGCGACCACAGAAGTGCAGCAGTTTGCGTGGTCGTCTATTTTGGTTGTCCATTTCCTAGGCCACCTTTTGGGCATCCTTCCCCGCAGTCGTTTTGTCTCCTGCACGTTTTTGGCCTCCTTGCCTCGTGGTCATCCATTTTGGGCTCCCTCCTCCTCGTGGCCATCTGTTTTGCATCCTTTTGAGCATCTTCCCCCGCGCATGTTTGGGCAGAGCACGCGTCCAAACAAGGGAATAGTGACACAGCCCTGAGAAGATCGCACTGCAGGGTAGACAACTGCTCCCTCAGCCTCTGCGTGGAAGACTTGATCTCCAAGTGGACTGCTAAAAAAACAAAAAAACAATTAACTGCTCAGAACACCATAGCTGACATTCCAGGAATCATCATGCCTCAAGGCAAAAGAATTTCGCAGCATCCTCCATGTCAGCTTGAAGATATGCAAGCTGACACGGCAGACAGACCGCACCGCTCATCCACGAGGCAACGCAGGCACCCAGAGAGGTACATTGATTCAGCTGACCTTCCACATCCACGTGCCCTTGTACCTTTGACCGCAGAGACTCTCCGTCAACTGCCTCCATCCTCGCCACTTCACGCCCTTTGGAGGAATGCGTATTGGAACCCACCTTGCCAGCAGACGCCCCAGAGAGCCTGCTGCTACAACCACTGGCTGCACCACTGGCAGGTAATCCGAGCGCTTCAGGATCCAATGCCCACCCTAGGCATGCACACAGAGGCAGTCCGGGTCCTCATCTGCAATCCCTCCCTGCTGCGCAGGCTGCGGCATCGACTCGCAGATCTGAATCTTGAAGCGGGCAGATGCAATATGGATCCAGCGCCAAATGACGCAGATGCAGGTCATTCTCCAGAGACAGCAGAGATGGGTCCGATCACGGAAGAACCCAGGACGTCATAATCATTACAGAGGCAGTACAAGATCCCACGGATCCAGGTGCAGCTCGGGATGTCGCAGATCCGGCACACGCTCCAGAAGACATGGATCCAAGTCCTGATACAGGCGTTACAGATCACCATCCTGTTGCAGACATCATCAATCTCATGACCATCACAGATCCCCCTCCTTTCCTGGGCAGGTCCGGCCCAGGTCTCGGAGTGTATGCAGTGAGCGACGGGGGTCCACAGCTTCACCTCGGCACAGACCCTCAATCACAACAGCGCGACCGGGGGGCCACGACCCCCACGTTCTTTCAGCCCTGCAACACCACAAGATGCTGCAGGGACAGCTCATAGGCGTCGCAACGCTCCGGTGGAGAAATACCAGGAACACAGCGTCTCCACGGGACCCCACGGCACCCCAACCCCAAATGAAGAAGCATCAGACGGGGGAAGAAAGGTAAGAAGCATAAGCATTCTGGCCGCTCCAGCTCCAGCCCCTCCTCTGACTCTTCCTCCTCTTCTTCCTTGTCCTCCTCCTCGCCCTCCCCTACCAGGGCACCCAATGCACTAACCTTGGCACTCGCACCTGTATTCACCTATGATGTTCCCCCAGAGTGCCTATGGCTGAGGGTTCCCAGGTCCCTGCGGAAATAAGTGCAGCGAAAACAGTACTTTGATATATTCAAGCTGGCCGAAGGCAGACGCAGACGACATGCTAAGAAATGTGTTAAAAATGGGCGACCTATTACCGGATTATAACAGAGTGCTCCCATGGAACCTTGCATGTTGGGTGATATCCTATGCATGCATGATGAGTATTGTATGCAGGAAGCAACGCGACCAACTTGATCCCATGCTCTGTTATCGGGAACATGAGGGACACGCCTGGCTGGCCTACAACGAGCATTTTCGGGACAAAATGGAAGCGAACCCTAATATGACATGGGATATAGATGACAGGAGCTTATGGTTGCGGAATGTCCTCACGTGACCCAACATTGCCTCAAGACGTTCCTACCAGCACAGGGCTCCCCCTCCGGGAAAAAAGCAAGGGAGGCCTGCCACATTTTCCCGGGAATTATGCTGAAAGTACAATAAAGGCAATTGCACCATCCCCAACTGCAAATTCAAGCACCTGAGCGCCACATGTGGTGTCCCGAATCAGCCTTGTGTCCTAGAAAAACAATGCCAAGACAGGGAGGACCATCAAAACCTTGACCAATTTGCTAGGGCACGCACTCCCATCTGAGTGGACGCTATGAGGCCTTTGCTGGTGCGGTACCCCAAACGACAGGCTGCAAGCTTACTCCTGCGTGGCTTCCATGATGGGTTCATCATACCATTTCAAGGCCTCATACCGTCAGCCACCCCTGCCCTACCATCTCGCTCCAAGTCCCGCCTAGCCCACATTATCTCAGACAAGCTAGCAGTTGAACGAGCAGCGGGTCGCATTGCTGGCCCGTTCCTTCATCCCCCTTTTCCCAGAATGTTTGTCTCCCCCCCTTACAGCTGTCCCCAAGAAGGAACATGGCAAGTACCGCCTCATCCACAACCTTTCATATCCCCCCAGTCATTCAGTGAACAACTACATACCAGATAGCGCCGCATCCGTCCAGTACATGTCCTTCAATTCGGCCTTGGCCTTGGTCCGGGCAGCTGGACGAGATGCGCTCATGGCCAAGGTTGATATTGAATCCACTTTCCGTCTGCTGCCTGTTCACCCTGACTGTTTCCTGTTATTAGGTTTCTGCCATGACAACCTTTACTACTTTGACAAATGCATGCCCATGGGGTGCGCAGTATCTTGCAACATTTTTGAGGCATTCAGTTCCTTTTTACACTGGGTGGTATCCCAGCGGTCGACAGCGGACACAATCATACATTACCTGGATGACTTCTTCTTTGGCGGGCCCCAACTCTCCAGCACCTGCAGTGACCTCATGGATGTCTTCCACACAGTGGCGCATGAGTTCGGAGTCCCCATTGCGCACAGCAAAACCACAGGATCCAGCACTGTCATTACCTTCTTGGGCATAGAGATAGATTCGGCAGCCCAGACCACCAAACTCCCAGAAGACAAGCTGCACGGGCTAACACGGAAATTTTCAAGGCCCTTCATTCATCCATGGTCACCCTCCACCAAATGCAGTCTCTTATTGGCTCACTCAACTTTGCCTGTAGGGTTCTCCTCATGGGTAGCGTGTTTGTCCACAGGCTTGCTTTAGCCACGGCGGGCGTGTTGCACAAGCACCACCATTTGCACATAACCTTTCCCATGAAGCAGGACCTCCGCATCTGGCTGCGCTTCCTACAGGACTTCAACGGCAGAGCGCTGATACAATCGGAACCAACTTCCAGCGTGGACCTCAACCTTTATACAGATGCCGCCGGGTCCTTGGGGTGCAGAGCCTATTACAACGGGGCCTGGTTCGCTGTCCGTTGGCCGCAGCAATGGATCCTCTGCGGCCTCACCAAGAACATCACTTTCCTGGAACTGTTTCCCATTGTTGCAGCAGTCCACGTCTGGGGCTCGGAGCTGGCCAATAGAAGTGTTATCCTTTGGTCGGAGAACGCAGCGGTGGTAGAGATCATAAACAAACAGACAGCACGTTGCCCACATGCTGCAGCTCTTCTCAGGCATTTTGTGCTCCGTTGCCTGCAAATTAATCTGACTGCGAGAGCGAAGCACGTACCCAGCATTGATAATTGCATAGGTGATGCTCTCTCATGATTTCACTTTTCACTCTTTCAACAGCTGGCCCCTGCAGCAAATAAGGAACCAACTCCAGTTCCCGAGCAACTATGGCAGCTGGTAGCAACGCTGTGCACTTACTCATCACCAACTCCTTAGCCGCTTCTCCCTCTTTGCCAAGCTTCGCGGATGCGGTAACACTCGCGCCAGTTTCCTGATCCAGACGCTGTTGAAAGGATGGGCGCGTTGCACCCCGGTGCTCCCAGACAGCAGGCATCCCGTAACGCACGGGATCCTCCTTCGACTATGGCTAGCGCTGGAAAAGGTGTGCCCTGATAACTACTGTCACGTCTGTGCTCACCTCGCCCTCTGGTGGCCAGAACCGGTGGCTGCTATGAACTGCCATAGACTGTTTTGCTGTTCCTACCTGGTCTAGTCTTCAGCCCAGTCCGGTCCAGATCTTCCAGACTTGCTTGCTTTGTTTGAACTTACACAGCACCCGTAGTTGCCTGGTGATTGCTGCACCTGAGCTTCAGCTGCTGCTGGGCTTATTAGCCATTTTGAAACTCTCTGGCTTTGCCTTTGCATTGCGTCCAAGGCCCTGGTATGTTGGTGCTTGTTGCACTTCTGCTAGTCCAGTGTTTGCCTGAGATTCTTGCCTGTTTCTAGTTAGTCTGTATTTAGTTTAGGTTTTGCTTGCTTTCCTTGCCTGGTTTCTAGTTTGTAATTCTGTGTTTAGTTTCTGTTTGTCTGTGTTCTGGCTTTGGGGCTCCTTGCAGCTCTTAGTTCTGTGTCTTGTTAGTCAGTGTTTGTTCCCTGTTTAGTGGCTGTCCTGCAGCTTTCTGTTCTGCCCTTTAGCTTTCCCTTCCTTGCCCAGTCTCCTGCCTTGCTGCCCATGTTCCTCCCTTTCCTCTCTGACCCTCAGTCCCTGTGCTGCCTTGCTGTTATCCAGTCCTGCCCTGTCCAGCAAGTCCTGCCGGCCACCTGAAGCCCAGAGCTCAACTCTTGGTGAAAAGTGGCCAAGTGCAGGTGAAGCCTAACTGCTTGCCTGAGATTTGCCCTGTCTCTAGCGTGGGGTGGTTTTGCCTGCCACTGCCACTCCTTGGCAGTGGCCCAAGGGCTCACAACCTAGTTTCCAGTTTTGTAAACGTGACAACAACGAGACTGCGCTGTTCAGGGTGGCCTTCTCTTTGGCTTTCTTCGCTGCTCTATGCATAGGCGAGCTTACTGTGCAATCCAAGTACAAACCAGCAGGAGGCCTGCAGAGGGATGACATTTCCATAACACAGGGGCAGGTCTGCCTGCGAGTCGCTAGGTCTAAGATGGATCAGGCGGGGAAGGGGCACACCATTACCCTACATGGTGTCCCGGACTTGCCGACCTGCCCGCTAGCCAACCTCGCAGCATACCTAAAGATTAGACCGCCAGTGGGTCTGCCCCTTTTGCTGCATCAGCACGCCAGTCCCCTCACACGCTTTCAGTTTACGGCTGTCTTTAGACAAGCTGTCCTGGAAACTGGCCAGCGCCCCGACAACTACGGGAGTCATTCTTTCCGAATAGGAGCAGCGACTATTGCATTCCGGCATGGCCTCTCCGCCCATGTGATCAAACAGCTGAGCCGCTGGAAATCCGCAGCATACCAAACCTACATCAGACCATCACCTGCTGCAAGCCCACAGCAATACAGCTAATCTCTTCCTTCCTTTTGCAGGTCTCCAGCCACGCTCAGGGGCAGTGTGGATTATCGGACACTCCTACATTGCCAATGCTTGCAGGCGCCTGACAGCCCACAGCACGGGCCTGCACCTGGGGTTGGACAGTAAAGGGGTGACAATTACATGGATCGGAATTCCTGTCATGAGATGGCACCAACTTCTGCCATCTGTCCTCCGGCTACTGGACACCGCACCCCATCCAGATGTCCTACTTGTGCACTTGGGGGGCAACGACATTAGGCACATTTCATGCCGCCGCCTGATCACCAGGGCAAAACAAGATCTCCTGGAACTGTCTGTGCTAGAGGTCTGCACGGGAATGGGGATTGCGGGGATCCTGCGGAGTCCACGGGAATCCCCTCTGAGTCAGCGGGAGTGCCGCGGGGACGGAAATAAACATGCGGGATTCCCGTGGGAATGGAGGATATTCTGGATGGATTCCCGTGGGGACGTGCGCACATACCTTTGTTTTAGTGGGCGGAAACCAAGCTCTCCTCCAGTACGAAAAGAAGGATGCCCTCAACTGCCCCGTCGCAGGGACGGCCAAATTTCAAGGGGGGTGTCGGGCAGAGCAAAGGTGTGGATGTCCTTCTCTCCTCCTCAAAATGAACTACCTGTTCCTCTGATACCATACCTACCTACCTTCTTAACACCATCTCTCCTACTCTCACCCCTTTTATCTGTCATATCCTCAACCTCTCTCTTTCCACTGCGACCGTTCCTGATGCCTTCAAACATGCTGTGGTCACATCGCTTCTGAAGAAGTCTTCACTTGACCCTACCTGTCCTTTCAACTACCGACCCATCTCCCTCCTCCCCTTCCTTTCCAAGTTACTTGAATGCGCCGTTCACCGCCGCTGTCTTGACTTTCTCTCATCTCAAGCTGTTCTTGACCCACTCCAATCTGGCTTTCGCCCTCTTCATTCAACTGAAACTGCACTTACAAAAGTTTCCAACGACCTGTTCCTGGCCAAATCCAAAGGTCTCTATTCTATCCTCATCCTTCTCGATCTATCCGCTGTCTTGATTATTGTAACCTGCTTCTCACTGGCCTCCCTCTTAGCCATCTCTCTCCTCTTCAATCAGTCCAAAACTCTGCTGTGCGACTCATTTTCCTCCAAAGTCGCTATGCTCACATTAGCCCTCTCCTTGTCACTTCACTGGCTCCCTATCCGTTTCCGCACTCAATTCAAACTTCTGTTATTGACCTATAAGTGCATTCACTCTGCCACTCCCCAGTACCTCTCCACTCTTGTCTCTCCCTACGCCCCCCCTCGGGTACTCCGTTCTATAGATAAATCTCTCTTATCTGTCCCCTTTCCTCTACTGCATCCTCTGTCCCAGCCTGCATCCTCTGCCCCAGCCTGCATCATCTGTTCCTGCCTGCATCCTCTGCCCCAGCCTGCATCATATGTTCCTGCCTGTATCTTCTGCCTACATCAACTGTTCCTGCCTGCATCCTCTGCCCCGGACAGCAGCTTAACCAAGAGGGTTGGGATTTTAATGGATATACCTTCATATTGCTCACAGCCAACGTTTTTGGATAGCTGCTGCCTTCTATCCATTATCTTCATCTCACTGTTCTTCAAGATCTTACTGACATTTTGCTAGTTACTCTCTACTACTGCTTCTGCTACTGCATATTGCATTACCCTATTTTGTATTTATCTTATATTTATCTTGTATTATTGAATTATATTTATCTTATAATATTGGCTACTACCTCTTAATGCCTATACTATCCCCCTCCTAGTTTGCTCTGAACCTATCTGAACCTCCACCCCCCTTCATCTTATTCTGAGCATTTCTGTACCAAAATCTGTTGTTATTATTATGGCTCCAGTACACCAACTCTTCTTGGCACTATCCCTTCCCAATCTGTTTCTCCTTACGAAACCACTTCCCACCATTGGAGCACATTGTCTTCCCTCTGTATTCACCATCTCTCTATCCCTCTCTTCACCATCTCTTTTTTCCACCCCCTTCTTCACAGCTCTCAACCTTCAACACTTCCTTCCTTCCATTCACCCCTCGCCTTTTTACCTGAATACATCTCGCCTTCGTCGCTGTCATCATACCTCTCCTACTCTTCTCCGTACTCTCCTCCGTACTCTCCTACTCCTTCTCCTGCTCTCCGCTGGTGATATTAATCCCAATCCTGGTCCCCTACATCAGCCCTCATCCTATTTGTGGCGGCCTTACTGTGATACCTCCAATCTTATTTCTATTCCTCTCCACCCCCTTCTTCTCTACCCTTCTCTTGTGCTCTATGGAACACCCGCTCTGTCTGCAACAAACTCTCCTACATCCATGACCTCTTTATCTCTAATACCCTTCATCTGCTTGCCCTTACTGAAACCTGGCTTTACCCTGAAGACTGCTTCAATTGCGGCCCTATGTCATGGAGGTTATCTCTTCTCCCATACTCCTCGCTCGGTTGGCCGTGGAGGCGGTGTCGGACTACTACTCTCACCCTCCTGTAAATTTCAACCCATTCTTCCACCTCAGTCTCACTGCTTTTCTTCCTTTGAAGTCCACTCGATCCGTCTATTCGCTCCTCTACCTCTCCGGGTAGCAGTCATTTATTGACCCCCTGCTAAATCCCCCTCTTCCTTTCTCACTGACTTTGATGCCTGGCTCTCCTTTCTTGAACCTCTCATTCCCTCATTATTGGGGATTTTAACTGACACTTATGCTTCTCAATTCCTTGCCTTAACATCCTCCTTCAATCTTCAACTGTGCTCCACCACCCCTACTCACCCCTTCACACTTCAACACCCTCCTTCCCAGTCCCGTCCTATTCTAACCAACACATTTAGGAATCTACAGGCTATTAACCCTTCTACCCTGTCCTCCAGTATCTCAAATCTCTTCTCTACTGCTATGTCAACCAAGTCCATCAATGAGGCTGTCTCTTCCTATAATACTATTCTGTCATCTGCTCTGGACACTCTCACTCCTCCCATGTCTCATCCCATTAAACATACCAAACCCCAACCTTGGCTGACCCCTACTATCCGCTACCTACACTCTTGTGCCCGCTCTGCTGAACGCCTTTGGCTTAAATCTCATGCCCTTGCTGACTTCATACACTTCTAATTCTTGCTGACCTCCTTCCAATCTGCTCTCCAACTTGCCAAACAGGACTATTACATCCAATTGACTAACTCTATTGGTTCAAACCCTAGATGTTTCTTTGCCATGCTAAATTCTCTCCTCAAAGTGCTTTCTCCTCCAACTCCCCCTTCACTTTCTCCCCAGACTCTGGTTGATTACTTTTATGATAAGGTTCACAAGATTAAACTTGAATTCACAACCAACTCTCCTCCACCCCTTCTTCCCTTAGTCCACTCTCTCAACCTTCTTACCCCTGCCTCCTTTTCTTCCTTTTCTGAAATCACTGAAGAAGAAACTTTACTTCTTCTTTCATCCTCAAAACTAACCACCTGCTCCACTGATCCTATTCCCACTCATCTACTCAACACTATCTCTCCTGCTGTCATCCCTTTCATCTGTCATATCCTCAATCTTTCACTTTCCACTGCGACTGCGTCATGGTCGTGCCCTGGTTTCAGGCTCTCAGTCATCTCACCCCCTGGTGGCCAGACCTGGTGGCTGCATTGGATTGTCTGTGTGCTGTTTCCCGTTCCAGACTTCAGCCTAGTCCAGTCCAGTTCTTCCGGCCTGCCAGACTTGCTTGTCTTGTTTGTGCCTGCACAGCACCCGTAGCTGCCTTGTGATTGCTGCACCTGAGTCTCAGCTGCCTGCTGGGCTTATTAGCCATTTGGAAACTTCTGACTTTGCCTTTGCATCGCCTAAGGCCCTGGTTTGTTGGTGCTTGTTGCACTTCTGCCTAGCTTGGTTTTTATTCTAGTTCATTGTCTGATGCTAGTTAGTCTGTGTGTAGTTTAGCTTAGGGTTATTGTTTGTTTTCTAGACTTGTTCCTTGTCTGTCTTTTGTGTTTAGTTTCTGTTTGTCTGTGTTTCTTGTTCAGTGGCTGCTTGGCAGCTTTTTCTGTCTCGTGTTTGTCAGTGTTTGTTCCCTGTTTTAGTGGCTGCTTGCAGCTTCCAGTTCCTACCCTGTCCTGTAAGTCCTGTGGCCGCCTACATCCAGGGGCTTAACTCCTGGGGAAGGGCGGCTAGTGCAGGTGAAGTCTTGCTGTTCCTATCTGAGTTCTGTCTTGTTCCTGGTGTGGGGTGGTTTTGCCTGCCACTGCCGCTCCTCGGCAGTGGCCCAAGGGCTCACTAACCTAGTTCCTGCTTTTGGAAAACGTGACAGAATGCAAAGGCCATGAGCGCGGCATGATCACCCTACCTGCTGGGTCTCCGGCCTATGACTTTTTCCTTTGTTGGCACTCCGGGGTTCTGGCCAAGGGCAGCTCCTAGTTCCAGTTCGGATTCCGGTCTCGCCTCAGTTTCTGACCTTTATTGTGGGATAACACTCCAGGATTACCGGCCTTGAAAAATATTCCTGAAGCTGCTGCTGAGAGGGAACGCCTCAAGAGGCTTGGTTTCCGGAGAAACCCAGTTTCCGCCATTGATCCTAAGACCTCGCTCTTCAAGTACCGTAACCTACTTATCTCCGATCCAGGCCTGCAAGATACTCCAGAAGCTACCGTTGAAAGAAGACATCTGAGAAGTCCCGAGTTTTGGGCTCGCCTGCCACCTTTTTGGAGGCCCAGTTTAGCTTCTGTTCTGAGTCTCGGCCAAGACGATGCTGGGTCCACTCTGAGTTTGAGTTCCAGCCAAGATGATGCTGAGTCCGCTCCGAGTTTGAGTTCCAGCCAAGATGATGCTGAGTCCACTCCGAGTCTGAAGTCCAGCCAAGATGATGCTGAGTCCACTCCGAGTTTGAGTTCCAGCCAAGATGATGCTGAGTCTACTCCGAGTTTCAGCCAAGATGATGCTGAGTCCGCTCCGAGTTTGAGTTCCAGCCACGATGCCTTCAAACATGCCGTAATCACCCCACTCCTCAAAACATCTTCTCTGGATCCTACCGCTCCTTCCAACTATCGCCCCATCTCCCTCCTCCCTTTCTTATCCAAGATACTAGAACGTGCTGTCCACCATCGCTGCCTCGACTTTCTTCTCAATCTATTCATGATCCACTCCAATCTGGCTTTCGTCCCCTTCATTCAACTGAAACAGCACTTGCTAAAGTCTCCAATGATCTATTCCTGGCTAAATCCAAAGGGCTCTATTGTATCCTCTTCCTTCTCGATCTTTCTGCTGCTTTTGATACTGTTAATCACAGCCTACTCTTTGACACGCTGTCCTCACTTGGATTTCAGAATTCTGCTCTCTCATGGTTTTCTTTTTATCTCTCACAGCATACTTTTAGTGTATATTCTGGTGGATCCTCCTCTTCCTCTATCCCGCTGTCAGTGGGTGTACCTCAAGGATCTGTCCTAGGACCTCTCCTTTTCTCCATCTATACTTCCTCCCTTGGTGCCCTGATCTCTTCCCATGGTTTTCAGTATCACTTTTACGCTGATGACTCCCAGATCTACCTCTCCACACCAGAAATCTCGGCAGAAATCCAGTCCAAGGTATCTGCCTGCCTCTCTGACATTGCTACCTGGATGTCTCACCGCCACTTGAAGCTCAATATGTCCAAAACTGAGCTCCTTATCTTTCCACCTAAACCAACCTCTCCCCTTCCCCCATTCTCTATTTCTGTCGACAACAAGCTCATTCTTCCTGTCTCATCTGCTCGTAACCTTGGGGTCATCTTCGACTCCTCCCTCTCCTTCTCTGCACATATTCAACAGATTGCTAAAAGCTGTCATTTCTTCCTTTATAATATCGCCAAATTCGCCTTTTCCTTTCTGAACACGCTATCAGAACCCTCATCCACACTCTCATCACCTCTCGCTTAGATTACTGCAACTTGCTTCTCACAGGTCTTCCACTCAGCCACCTCTCTCCTCTTCAATCTGTTCAAAATTTTGCTGCATGACTAATATTTCACCAAAGTCGTTATGCCCATATCAGCCCTCTCCTGAAGTCACTTCACTGGCTCCCTATCCGTTTCCGTATAAAATTCAAGCTCCTTTTATTGACTTATAAGTGCATTCACTCTGCAGCCCCTCACTACCTCTCCACCCTCATTTCTCCCTACACTCCTTACCAGGAACTCCATTCACTAGGCAAATCTCTCCTAATTGCACCCTTCTCCTCCATCGCTAACTCCAGACTCCGATCCTTTTATCTTGCCGCACCTTATGCCTGGAATAGGCTTCCTGAGCCGTTACGTCTAGCTCTATCCCTGGCCGCCTTCAAATCCGGGCTAAAGGTTTACCTGTTTGATGCTGCTTTTGACTCCTAACTTGTTACTTGCTCGTAACCTTTATCTTGTCTTCCTCTCTTCAATAGTCCCTTTCCCTATGTGTCCTTCTGTCTGTCCTACCCTTATCCTTATTGGTCCTGTCTGTCTGTCCTGATTTAGATTGTAAGCTCTTTTGAGCAGGGACTGTCTTTTCTTCATGTCCAATTGTGAAGCGCTGCGTATGACTGGTAGCGCTATAGAAATGATTTATAGTAGTAGTAGTAGTAGTACTGCTAATTCCAGACTCCGTTCCTTTTATCTTGCTGCACCTCACGCCTGGAATAGACTTCCCGAGCCCGTACGTCTAGCCCCATCTTTGGCCGTTTTCAAGTCCAAACTTAAAGCCCACCTACTGCTTTTGACTCCTAACCACTACTCACTTGCCCTGTCCTTTTATCCTCACCTCTTTATTCCTGTCCTCTTATCCTCACCTCTTTATTCCCTTACCCTTAATTGTTCTGTCTGTTTACCTGTCTTATCTAGATTGTAAGCTCTTTGAGCAGGGACTGTCTTTTTGTGTATGATGTACAGAGCTGCGTATGCCTTGTAGCGCTATAGAAATGATTATTATTATTAGTAGTAGTAGTAGAAACGTCCATTTTGGGCGTCCTTAACTGCTCCATCGCAGGGACGGCCAAATACCAAGGGGGGGGGGGGGGTCGGGCAGAGCAAAGGAGTGGATGTCCTTCTTGGAGAAACGTCCATTTTGGGCGTCCTTAACTGCTCCATCGCAGGGACGGCCAAATTTCAAGGGGGTGTTGGAGGCATATCGAAGGTGGGACTTGAGCGCCTAACACTTAGACGTCCTTCATCCATAATCTAAAAAAAAAAAAAAAGGACGTCCCTGGCGAGCACTTGCACGTTTTCACCCGGGTCTCTCTCTGTCTCATCTCAAGTTCAACACATGCAGGAGATTTGCTCAAGTTGTATGTAATGAGTCTTCCAGGCACTGCCAGACCTCGGTATCCACAGAAGAGAACTGCACAGAGGTGAGCTCAGCTGACTACTTTTATTTTTTATATGTGTATAGGCAGTTTATTTCTCTCATGGTGGGAGCTGGCTGTTTGTGAGCTGTTTTACTGCAGCTAAAGCATTAGCATACCCACTTGTTTCTTTTGTTGAGGGCATTGTGCTGTTTGGGTGATCAATAATTCTCTGTATTTTAGTGTGGAAAAAACTTCAGTTTGTTTTATGTATTTATTGCCCTTTTTCTAATATTCAGTATATTAATGAGTGAAGAAATATTTTCTCTGATTTGTTTTAAATGTATTACTCTGCATTATGTGCCCCCTGTCCACTCCACCCTATACTTCCTTTTTTTATGGGGATGGGCGGGGATGGAGGAGATTACTCACGGGGACGGGTGGGGACAGGTTAGATTCTGGAGGGGATGAGCGGGGAAGGGATTGATTCTGGCGGGGATGGGTGGGGATGGATCACATTTCTGTCCCCGTGCAACTCTCTAGTCTGTGCTTATGGCTGGGATCACTATCCTCTGGTCAGACAGCATCTCGCGATGGCACAGAGCCGCTTCCAGGCTGTGGTCCAGAGGTGTAACCAAGGTCAATCGCCAGATTGGCAAGTGGGTGGAGCAACTCGGTGGAGCCAAGATCTGGCACCATTGGGCTTCCCCTCTCATGCATGGGTACTTCCTACCTGATGCTACCCATCTCTTTGGAGTAGCAGATTACCTCCTTCTTAATGACTTCCAGGAGGCGCTTGAGAGACTTTACTGAAGAGGACTGGGGAAAGGGGGGACCCGGAGGACCTTGATGTTCAGGCCCCCAGGTTGTGGCAGAGGCACCCGAGCCTGAGAATTCTGGGATGTGCTGGAACAACAGATGAAACAAAGATTGGCTGTTTCAGGCAAGGGACAGGAACACTCACTGGTGGCAGACCAATCACCTCGCTGGTTATACATGGCAGGTAGAGCACTGGTCAGGGAGTACAGTCCTAAGCAGGAAGACGCTCGGCCACGCTGGGGTGGAGTCACGGCTGGCCGACGCGTGGGGCAGTGATGCAGGCTCTCTAGCTGGAAAGGCATGGCGGAGGGCGGAAGCATCTACAACGTCAAGCACAAGGCTTGGGTGCTTTCTAGGGATTGTTTAATGTGCTTTCAATAAAGCTGTGGCCATTTATTCCCAAAAAAGAAAATCTGTCTCATGCTTGATCTGTGGGTGCGTTAATGGGAAGAGCGAGGGGGAGGGGGCGAAAGGGTGTGCAGCCTGCATATGTTATTGTAAACCACTCTGACTTATATGTTTTAAAAGGGTGGTATATAAACTATTAAACTATTATTGATGTCTTTTGACGGTCTGCAGGTATTGATCAAGGGAATCTCTGAAACACTTGACTTCCTTATAGCAAAGAACGCTTTATCATCATTGTTGTCATTATCATTTGCATTAGAAGTAGTGCTGTCTAATTCATCACTTGCAACTTCATCTTTGTAATCACTGAAATGCTGTCCAATTACAGAGAAGGCTTTCACAAAGTTGAAATCATTGTCTGTTGTATTCTAACAATTTTTTGTCTGATGGCAGACACTGAATATCTTCAAGAACTGATGCAAGAGTGTCAAATATATGGAAACCCTTCAGTCTTAAGGTCAAACAAGCATACTTCCTTACTAAAGACAATCCAGCGGACAGTCACAGACCTGCCAAGTCTCCCACTTTCGGCAGGAGACTCCCACTTCGACGGGTCATCAGAGAGTCTCCCACTGAGCGGCTCTAGTCAGCAGCATTCTCGGCCTAGGTCTAATAACACGTACGCGCCAGCAACGTGGTGTTTGTGTGTTTACATCAACATGGTCATGTTGTGCACACTAGCGGTGGGCAGAGGAAGAGAGGGGTCGTCTAAAGTTTCACCATACCGTGACCAGAGACAAACTTGCTGCTCCAAATTCGGCTCTAAGGCAGAAGCTGCCTCTCCCCCTGCCTCCCCCCCCCCCCCCGAGCAGTGAGCAGAGAAAAAAGAGAGGGTCCTGTCCATCTTTGCAGCATTTTTAAGCAAACTGAGTGCTTTTCACCCATAGACGCCCGGTATAAGAGGCTTGGGGAGGCTACGCCTCCCCTGCTGCAGCAGGATGGATCAACTGTGGAGTCCCGCTGCTCTAGGGGTTTTAAATTGTTGATTTACCTCCATCCTCACAGCAGGAGCTGCAGTGAAAGCCCGTCTCTAGCCTTGTGTAGCCAGTTGTAGAAATTGGTTTATGGTTTAATTTGTTTACCTTACTGCTGGGAGAGCAGGGGGGGTTGGCTGGAGGTGTCCTGCACTGAGGACAGATAGCAGCAGAATCGGATACTGGGCCAGCATGATCAGAAAAAGTCACCAGACAACAAAGGTAGAAAAGATCATTTTATTTTCATTATAGTGTTTGGAATATGTCCACTTTGAGAATCAGGTGCTCAACATTAAAAGTTTATATTTATTTACTTATTTATGGCATTTTATCCCACATTAAACATGAATTAGGGTGTTTGGCTCTACATGAGAATTGTGATGATATGATCCCTTGTTTCATATTGTTGACGGTCTGCATTTTCCGTATGGGTGGTATATTGGTGTATTAGGTTCTGCCCAGTGTAATATTTATGGTACAGTAAGGTTCTGAGTGTGTTTTTGCACAAAGTTGTGCATAGTGTTTTGCAGTTGAGTGATTGTATATGCTTTGAGCAACCACTTTATTCTTTGACATATGATGCATATCTAATATCTAAATTTAATAAAAGGTATTGTGACTTTTATTTTTATTTATTTATTTTTTTCTGTGTGTTATCAGATGGATTTAAGCTCTGCCCCCTGGCCCCACCCATAACCCCGCCCCCTTTAGCCTCCCCAAACTGTTGGGCCATCGACCGCCTATGTTTTCACCTATGATCTCTGCTGCTCCATCCGGCTCTAAAGCGGGATCTGCTCTGTTCCCCATCCCCACCCCCTACCCTGAGTGGCAAGCATAGAAAACTAAGAGAGGGTGAGGGTCGTAGTCTTTGCATTAAGCTGAGTGCTGATTGGTTTCACCGAGACCTGTGTTGCTTCGACTCTGGCTCTGAACTTGTAAAAGCTGCCTCTGCCCCCCACCAACCGGTTACAGTGATATACAGGCCTGGGAGGCTTCAGGGCAGGAAGGAAAGCCGGAGGCTCCAGCACAGCCACTCAGTGCCTGGCTCAGCTCTAGGAGCTTAATATGAGCTGCTGCACATTCTGCTCTGCAGCCCCCTCCCCCCCCCCCCCCATGACATAGGACACAGCAGCACAGAGCACAGGAGAGAAACAGCACTGCTAAGGAAGCAAACTTGGAGGCAAAATTCAGCCCAGAGAGGACAGGACTGAGGAAGATGTTGAAGATCGATCCGATCCTGCTGAGAGAGAAAGAGAGAGAGAGAGACAGTGTGCGCCCCCCCCCCCCCCCCCCCTTGACACGCTGCACAAGGGCTGTCTGGGCTGTGATGGAAGGAAGCCCTGAAGTTCCAGAGACAGCACAGAGCCCCAACCTTTTTGTGAGAGACTGCTGCTGCACCCTCCCCACCAGAAGCATAGCCAGGTTGAGCTTGTGGGGGGAGGGAAGAGGAGGAGAATGGACTGCCGAGGGCACTGGCGCATATTTTATATGTGACAGATCACGTAAAATATAGGTGCCAACACAAGTCCATTTGGGGGAATGGCCACTCCCCTGGCAACCCACCTAGCTATGCCTCTGCTCCCCCACAAGGACACAGCACCCCACAGCATGCAAGAGGAGGGCTAGGATGGAAGCTAGCTCAAGGCTGGCTCCTGCTGAGAAAGAAAGAGGACTCCCCTGTGACATCTGCCACCAGTTCTTACTACTACTAATCATTTCTATAGCACTACTACCCGTACGCAGCGCTGTACACTTGAACATGAAGGGAAAGGGAAATGGGACTTGATATACCACCTTTCTGAGGTTTTTGCAACTACATTCAAAGCGGTTTACATATATTCAGGTGCTTATTTTGTACCAGGGGCAATGGAGGAAGAGACAGTCCCTGCTCGACAGAGCTTACAATCTAGTTCTTGACAGAAAGTGCACTGTGATTGCATTGCAAGGTAAGAGGAATTTAACTGGGAGACTTTTTTGGGACTGGGAGTCGAGTGGGCCTGGGGGTGGGGGGAATGGGAATGGATGAAGGGTTGAACGGGAGGGGGCCGGGGGTGGGGAGGAATTATGCTGGAAAGTAGAGAGGCTATAGAGGAGGGAACAGGGAGATGGAGCAGGGGCGTAGGCAGACTTCGGCTGGAGGGGGGTCCAGAGCCCGAGGTGAGGGGGCACATTTTAGCCCCCTGGCGCCGCTGACCCCCCCGCCATTGCTGACTTTGCCCCCCCCCCTGCCGCCGACTCTATCGACCCCCCCTCCCGCTGCCAACCTGCCATCGCCTACCTTTGCTGGCGGGGGACCCCAACCCCCACTAGCCGAGGTCCTCTTCTTCTCGCAGAAGGCTTCCTTCTGTTTCTGACATCGTGCACGTTGTACGTGCAGGACGTTAGAAACAGAAGGAAGCCTTTTGCGAGAAGAAGAGGACCTTGGCTGGCGGGGGTTGAGGTCCCCCACCAGCAAAGGCAGGCGGCGGGTTGGCAGCAGGTCCAGGGCCAAATCTACGGGGGCCCAGGCCCCCCATAGCTATGCCACTGAGACGGAGGAATGCTGGACATAGATGCTGAGGGGGGGGGAGAGAAAAAGAAGGTTGAGTAGGAAGGGAGAAGGCTGAGGAAGGAGAAATTATAGGAAATGGGAGGGCTAAGTGGAGGGAAAGAGAAGTGTTTGATAGAAGTGATACCTAAATCTTCACTTCCCAAGATATAAAGGACTCAAATACAAATCAACATATGCATCCAGTTTTTCCTACATTTGCACACAACTGTGGAATGCGTTACGAAGAGCCTTGAAAAACTTCCGGAAAAACCTAAAAACTCACCTGTTTAAAAAGGCATACCCCATCGATCCAACATAAATGCCCGATCTCTGCAACACAACATATCTAAAGCACAGTACGGTCAGGACACAAATCTTCCATTGCACGATCCCCTAATGTGGTTGCGCCACATTATCTTTATCTAATTGTTTAACCACACAATCACTTTGTATTTGTCTACACCGGAGTCCGCAAGCGCTTCTCCGGAACTATGTAAGCCACATTGAGCCTACAAATAGGTGGGAAAATGTGGGATACAAATGTAACAAATAAATACTGGATAATCTGAAGGATCCAGCTTTCCTTCGTGGGTGGGATGAGCTGAGAGGGAAGCAACGTGAGAAGAGAGGAAGCTGTCTGCTGCGTGCCTGCCTTGCTGCCTTCACTTCCGGACCGGTTTGCGCGACTTGCAGAGGGGAGGGCAGGGCAGTGGAGAAGGCGACGTGCTGGACATGGAGGGTAGGTGAGGGGAGGGCAGGGGAGGGGAGAGAGAATCGCCGGACTTGCAGAGGAGAGGGCAGGGGAGAGAGGAGAAGTGCTGGGCATGGATGAGGGGAGGGAGGCGACATGCTGGGCATGGAGAGGAGGGGAGAGAGAATCGCTGAACAAGGAGGGGAGGGCAGAGGAGCGATGAGAAGTGCTGGGCATGGATGAGGGGAAGGCAGGGAGGGAGGCGACATGCTGTGCATGGAGGAGAGGGCAGGGGGAGAGGAGACATGCTGGACATGGGCAGGGGAGGGAGGAGAAGTGCTGGGCATGGATGAGGGTAGGGCAGGGGAGGGAGGCGACATGCTGGGCATGGAGGGGAGGGGAGAGAGAATCGCTGGACATGGAGGGGAGGGCAGGGGGAGAGGAGACATGCTGGACATGGGCAGGGGAGGGCAGGGGAGAGAGGAGAATCACTGGACATGGGTGGCTGGAGGGGGGCAGGGGGAGAGGAGGGTTGCTGGACATGGGTGGATGGAGGGGAGGGAAGAGTGAGGAAGGAGATGAGATCAGGGAAAAGGAAGAGAGGAGAAAAACTGCACATGGATGAAGAAAATAGGCAGAAGCTGGATCCACTGGACAGTCAAGTCTGCGGAGTAGGACCCAGCTTTTACTTACGGATGTAGGGCAAGAAATGAAGAAGAAAAGTGGAAATTAAAGAAATAAATGGAAAGGAAGCCCTGGAAACGGAGTTAAGAGGACAGATAGCAGCAGAATCGGATACTGGGCTAGCATGATCAGAAAAACAGTCACCAGACAACAAAGGTAGAAAAAAATCATTTTATTTTCATTTTAGTGTCTGGAATATGTCCAATTTGAGAATTTACATCTGCTGTTACAGGTCTAGTATCCCACTGGGGATACTGGACCTGTAACAGCTTACAGAAATTATTTATAATAAAAATCACATTATTTTTTTCTCCTATACTACTATAATATTTTCAATGTCTGTTTATATGTGCCATGGCTGGTATAAGGGGTGTGGCTAATGTGGGTATGGCTATAACAGGGGTGGAGCCATATGTGGTGACCCCGCCCACAATGAGTACCAGCACCTTTTTTTCTACAAAAAAAGCACTGGCTAAATGTGACTGACAGTTAACTAGTGGTTTCACTCATGAAGTGTATTCAGTGCAATAATATGACAATGTGTAACATGGTATAAATGGTTGATGAGTGAAGCAGGGAGGATAAGGGAGATTTTATTGTTTTGCTAATTTAAGATGGCACAATAAATAAATGGTACACAGTTAAAACTTTTTGGACAAGTTACTGGAAGTAGTCAATGAATGTGCATGAGATCTATTTGTATACAATGGAGGCAGTGCATGCAAACAGATCTCATGCATATTCATTGGGGAAATCCTGACAACTGAGGTTGCCCACTCCTGTGCTAGCATATAGTGTCTGTGTAGGAACAGTCTAGCTTGTTCCAGTTTACCAGTAGCTGATATATTGGTTTAAGACCCAGTATAATATTTAGATCACTGTCTTTTCATAGGTGGGTTAGGGCTGTTATGGTGTGTTTAGTTTTCAGTATAGGTTTTGAGTGTCGTCTTGCAGGATTTTGTTATTTCACAAAGTATCTGGCCCTATTTGAAAGTAGGCTCTGGGGCAAGGGCTGCCTTTGGTGGCCCTATTTGAAAGTAGGCTCTAGGGCGAGGGCTGCCTTTGGCGGCCCTTGTCACCCAAAGTAAAATGCTCAGGACTAGTGGTCTCCACATCCTATAGAGTCACTATACAAAAAAAAAAGAGCATCTGATTTAAACAAAGTGTCTAGCAGTGGAAGGAGTGTGTGTGCTATCCCTGAGGTGATGGTCACAATTTGAATATTTTTACTTGTAGTTAAGACAGTCTGCCTGCTCCTGCCAGTCCTGGGACATCTGCTGTGTCTGGCCTCCTGATGTAATTTCCTGTTTTCCTCATAGGTGGGATACAGCAGAGGCAGCCTGTGCTAAATCATTGCTGGCCACAGCCACGGCACCTGAGCGACAACAGCATTGCTGCCTAGCTGACACCAAGCAGCAGTCAAAACCTGACTACGCCTCTGCCTGTGTCCCCAGACCCTGTTGGCTGTGATGTGAGCCAGATCCTGTTACTGGCCACATCCCCAGATTCTTTGCTGCCTACCCCCCTCAAAAAAATCTCAACATTCCTGGGCCTGGCCAAGGCAGCAGAGGATCCGGGGACACAGCAGCAGGATCTGGCTCAGATTGGACTGACCAGCAGAGGATCTGGCACTGTGGCTACCAGAGGATTTGGCTCAGATTGCTGCTGGCAGAAGAAATGGGGACGCAGCCAGTTGGGTAGGAACCAGTTTCTTCAGACTGAACAGAGCTGCCAAGTTACCCATTCCAACAAGGAGACTTTTTGGCCAGTTCTGCATTTCTTCCAACCTCATCCTGATGTATTATGGGACCTGCAGCACTGATTTCAATTGATAGAAACATGGACTACAAATACTACACTGTTTAGTAAGTTTAAAACCAGGACTGGCAAAAAGGTCTCCCTCACAGCTCTGCTGTGGTTATATTTTGTACAGGGCAAATATTTCTATTTTATTGGTGTTGTGATGTATGCAAAAGTCTAGCTTCTATGTGTTATTTTGGGATTTCTGAGCCCCTTTTCTGGTTGTTTGAGCAGAAGGTCTTGTATTGGGCCAGCAAACTCCTTGAGATTTTAAAATTATACTAATTATGATGTTGTTTTTTTTTTCTGAAAAGATTGGTTGGAGGGGAAGGGGTGTAACAGAGCACATGTGAAACACTTACTCTTAGAAATTGACATCCCTGTAGTCAGTAAATAAGGTATTTTCTGGAATGTCTCTGGGATTGAGATATGCCAGGGGATGGAGCCATGAGGTAGAGTGGGCAGAGCCAAATCAGTGGGCGGGGCTGAGAGTGTGTACTAAAATCTCCCTCTCAAAAATTAGGACCTCCTTGGCAGCTCTGCAGTCGTGAGATTTTCCACAGGATAACCAGCAGGTCTGTTGTGGTAAAAACATATGTCTGTTCACCAAGACTTGTGACCAACATCAGATTCATCTCTGCTTTAAAGTGACCAAACCCATCACTGTTCTGTTTGGCTGGAGACCAGTAACCAATTCAGCAAACACAGGCACCTCGAATATTGTGTTCAATTCTGGTCACTGTATCTCAAAAAAGATATAGTGGAATTAGAAAAGGCGACGAAAATGATAAAGGGGATGACACGACTTCCCTATGAGGAAAGGCTAAAATGGCTGGGGCTCTTCAGCTTGGAGAAAAGGCGGCTGAGGGAAGAAATGATAGAGGTCTATAAAATAATGAGTGGAGTTGAACGGGTAGATGTGAAGCCTCTGTTCACGCTTTCCAAAAATACTAGGGCTAGGGGGCATGCGATGAAGCTAAAATGTAGTAAATTTATTTTCTACTACTATTTAGCATTTCTATAGCGCTACAAGGCATACGCAGCGCTGCACAAACATAAGAAGAAAGACAGTCCCTGCTCAAAGAGTACAATCTAATAGACAAAAAATAAATATTGATGACTTCACAACATTATACCCGTTACATATTGTAAGCCCACAGGGGTGCTCTCCGGTGTGCAGTGGCCCTCTAGTGGCTCCTGCCCAGCCTCACCAGCCCTTTGCCTCAGGGAACCACCTGGAAACCAGACTTCTCTGTGACTGCGTTGACTCGGGCCTCTATGTTTGGGCCTCCCCTTTCCCTCAGGGTGACCTCTGCATTAACCTTCAGTCCTGGCCCGGCCTCCCCTCTGTATCTCCCGGTAACCGACCCGCCTTACCAATTCTTCTGGTGGGGCCCCCTGGTCACCCTTTTCTGGAAGATAGCACAGCTTCCTCTGCTTGCCAAAAATATGCAAATTAGCTGGTTGCATGTAAATTCAGTTTATTAGAGCTTGATTATAGTCTTTTGGGAACCTGGCTTTCCCACTCTTCTTTGACTGCGTTCACCCCCCTGAGACCATTTACTGGGGAACATCTGGGTCTCAGGGTATAACAGCCACCTCCCCTGGATAGGACACACTTTATTCACCTTAACCTTATGGTCCTATCCTCCACCCCACGGCTGTTGGTTCTTTTTAAACCCTTCACAGTTCCAATATCAGTACTGGGGACCCACAGTCCTTCTCCTTGAACATCCAGTTCTTTCCCAGTACTGAGGACACACAGTCCCACCCCAATACTTCAGGGACTTCTTACCCCAGGATTTCCAGCCTGCTTTCCCTCTTGGACACACCGTCACTCCTCCTCTGCCCCGGGACACACAGTTCCGGATTCCGGCCTCCAGGCTCCCATCTCCTCTCCCTTGGGCAAACTCCTCTCTTTCGGGCAAACCTCCCTCCTCTGCTGAGAGGAAGCTATTTATGAGGTGTCCAATAAACCTCCCCACCTCTTGAAACCTCGCCCCTCTGGTTCCAGAAAGATCTGGCCTAGAAGCCTCTTCTCACTCCCCCCAGCTATCTCTTTGGAGCTCCCTCTACTGGCCAGAATGGGCATTTTCCCGGTTTTCGGTAGGCGAGCGCCATCTGGCGGTCTCCTCATGTAAGGGCAGACGCTGTGTTTATCACAATATCCAATTATACAAAATAACTGCTTCCCAGTCCAGATACATGTTCAATACAATAAAAGTTGTCATCATACTTTTGTTTCCCTCTTTTTCTCTCCTCCCCCTCTCCATATTTTCTATTAGGCAATAGCATCCAGCTGTCCAATTAGGCTATAAATATAACAGCAAAACAACAACAAAACAATACATTGTACATAAAAGAACATTACATAGGGCAGTGATGGCGAAACTTTCAGAGATCGAGTGCCCAAACAGCAACCCAAAATCTAATTATTTATCGCAAAGTGCCAACAGGGCAATTTAACCTGAATAACAGGTGCCGGTACTCATTGTGGGCGGGGTCACCACATATGACTCCACCCCTATGATAGCCACACCCCTTACACCAGTCATGGCGCATATAAACAGACATCATTGAAAATATTATATTAGTATAGGAGAAAAAAATAACATGATTTTTTTTCATTATAAATCATTTCTGTAAGCTGTTACAGCTCCAGTATACCCAGTGCAAAATAAGACAGCAGATGTAAACTCTCAAATTGGACATATTACAAACACTAAAATGAAAATAAAATTATTTTTTTCTACCTTTGTTGTCTGGTGATTTTGTTTTTCTATTCATATTGGTCCTATCTCTGATTCTGCTGCTATCTGTTCTCTTAACTCTGTTTCCAGGGCTTCCTTTCCATTTATTTCTTTACTTTCCTCCTTTCTTCTTCATTTCTTGCCCTCCAGCCACCCACGTCCAGCCACCCTCCTCTCCGCCCGTCCGCCCCCCAGCACCAGGCATCCCTCCCACCAAGCACCAGGCCTGTCTCCCTCCCACCAAGCACCAGGCCTGCCTCCCTCCCATCCACCAAGCACCAGGCCTGCATCCCTCCCACTCAGCACCCAGCATCAGGCATCCCTCCCAGGCCTGCATCCCTCCCACCCAACACCCAGCATCAGGCATCCCTCCCTCCCACCCAGCACCAGGCCGCCCGCCCCCCCTCCTCAAAAATTTAAAAGGCATACCTGGTCGGGGTTAAGGTGGCATCGGCAGCGAAGACTATGTTATTTGCTCGGCACGCCTTCGGCCTTCCCTTCCGTCTCTCAAGCTCTGGTCCCGCCCTTGCGGAAACAGGAAATGTTCGCTGAAGTCTGCGAAATACTGCATTCTCCCCCCCCCCCCCCCCCCCCCCCCCCCCCCCCCCGGTGTGAAATCAGCATTCCCTTGTAGCGGTAACAGCACACTACTGAGCGAGTTCTATCCCCAAGATAAAAGCAGCTTGCGCCACAAATGCCACAAGGGCTTGAGTAATGTACTCTTTCTGGAATTTGTCTATGCGGAACATGCAGCAAGTAATTTAAATGACACGGGCTAAAATATGCCTTTTCCATATCCAAATCAGTATACTTATCTGTTCCCAGGATCCAGTCTCTCAAATGCCGTAGCAGACATGCCTGATTATAAAGGCGTAGGTCCGGCAGTCCTAATCCTCCTTTATTTTGCGCCCCCACCAGATGCTTCCATTTCAACTTTGATTTCTTCCCTGCCCAACAAAATCGTATTACTATCTTTCGAAGGGCCACCAAATCCCGCCTCAAGAGACGTATAGGGAGAGACTGCAAGACATATAATCACCATGGGAAGATTATCATATGATAGAGGTGCTAGTGATATGCAACTTATCCTTAAAATCGAGCGTGGTACCGGAAGATTGGAGGGTGGCCAAATGTAACGCCCATTTTTAAAAAAGGCTCCAGGGGAGATCCGGGAAATTATAGACCGGTGAGTCTGACGTCGGTGCCGGGGAAAATGGTAGAGGCTATTATTAAAAACAAAATTACAGAGCACATCCGAGGACATGGATTACTGAGACCGAGTCAGCATGGCTTTTGTGTGGGGAAATCTTGCCTGACCAATTTACTTCAATTCTTTGAAGGAGTAAACAAACATGTGGACAAAGGGGAGCCGGTTGATATTGTGTATCTGGATTTTCAAAAGGCGTTTGACAAGGTACCTCATGAAAGGCTACAGAGGAAATTGGAGGATCATGGGATAGGAGGAAATGTCCTATTGTGGATTAAAAACTGGTTGAAGGATAGGAAACAGAGAGTGGGGTTAAATGGGCAGTATTCACAATGGAGAAGGGTAGTTAGTGGGGTTCCTCAGGGGTCTGTGCTAGGACCGCTGCTTTTTAATATATTTATAAATGATTTAGAGATGGGAGTAACTAGCAAGGTAATTAAATTTGCTGATGACACAAAGTTATTCAAAGTCGTTAACTCGCGACAGGATTGTGAAAAATTACAAGAGGACCTTACGAGACTGGGAGACTGGGCGGCTAAATGGCAGATGACGTTTAATGTGAGCAAGTGCAAGGTGATGCATGTGGGAAAAAAGAACCTGAATTATAGCTACGTCATGCAAGGTTCCACGTTAGGAGTTACGGACCAAGAAAGGGATCTGGGTGTCGTCGTCGATAACACACTGAAACCTTCTGCTCAGTGTGCTGCTGCGGCTAGGAAAGCGAATAGAATGTTAGGTATTATTAGGAAAGGTATGGAAAACAGGTGTGAGGATGTTATAATGCCGTTGTATCGCTCCATGGTGCGACCGCACCTTGAGTATTGTGTTCAATTCTGGTCGCCGCATCTCAAGAAAGATATAGTAGAATTGGAAAAGGTGCAGCGAAGGGCGACTAAAATGATAGCGGGGATGGGACGACTTCCCTATGAAGAAAGACTAAGGAGGCTAGGGCTATTCAGCTTGGAGAAGAGACGGCTGAGGGGAGACATGATAGAGGTATATAAAATAATGAGTGGAGTGGAACAGGTGGATGTGAAGCGTCTGTTCACGCTTTCCAAAAATACTAGGACTAGGGGGCATGCGATTAAACTACAGTGTAGTAAATTTAAAACATATCGGAGAAACTTTTTTTCTTCACCCAACGTGTAATTAAACTCTGGAATTCATTGCCAGAAAATGTGGTGAAGGCGGTTAGCTTAGCAGAGTTTAAAAAGGGGTTGGACGGTTTCCTAAAGGACAAGTCCATAAACCGCTACTAAACGGACTTGGAAAAATCCAAAATTCCAGGAATAACATGTATAGAATGTTTGTACGTTTGGGAAGCTTGCCAGGTGCCCTTGGCCTGGATTGGCCGCTGTCGTGGACAAGATGCTGGGCTCGATGGACCCTTGGTCTTTTCCCAGTATGGCATTACTTATGTACTTATATCCCAAAAGAGTCAAAGGGAGTCCCGCCCATTCTAATAATTGATGTTTCGTGTCCCTGAGTAATTTAGATACGTTGAGCTCATATACATGAGCCGTATGCATTGGTAATTGGATACCTAAGTATCGAAATTCCCCTCGGGCCCAACATAATGGAAAATCATCCCCCCATTCATTCCTAAGTGCTTCAGTACTGGCTAGTGCTTCTGATTTTAACAGATTTAATTTAAATCCCGAGAAGTCACCATATTCTGTTAAACTTTCCATAAGGTATGGTAGAGAGTGATGAGGATTTGTTATCAATACTAGCAGATCATCCGCAAAGGCAGTGGTCTTAAATACCATATCTCTGACTGCTATCCCTTGAATATCTACATTACTTTGGAGTTCTCTTAACAATAGGTCGAGTGTGAGTACAAAAAGTAGTGGTGATAGGGGGCATCCCTGTCTTGTTCTTCTCTGCATAGTGAAGAGTTATGCTAGCCCTTGCTCTCAGTAAAATACAGGCCAACGGCCCAGGCTAAGAGCTAGGCCTCTTGAAATCCAAAAATAATCTCTGATACAAAATACATTTCACTGCAGCTCAAGCTGAAATGAATTCCCAGAGAGCTAGGCTTTTAAAAATCAGAGATCACCTTTGACACAGTTATATTTCACTGTAGCAAGTGCTGAGCTGGCAAGGGAGGGGGCATTTGCTCTGGGACTGGCACCTGCAAGACGTCATGAGCAAGAATTGCTATGGTTATGTAGAGATAGTACTGGGTCAGCTGTACCTCGGGTGAGAACATCCAAAGGGGGGGCTAGAGGAAGGTTTGGGAACATGTGAAGTCATTTTGATCAACTGATAAGGGCCAAGAGCCCTGGTGACAATGCTAGGGTCTATTGGAATCAATGGAGTTGAAATAGTATGTAAGGAGCAGTCTGAGGGGTATTAGATCAGAAGACTCCAGAAGGCCAGAGAGAGAGGACGTGTCATGTAATGCTGTTCCACCATATGACTGCCTGAACTGCTTGTACTATCCTTGGTAAGATATCAATGTCAATAAACTATATTTCTTTTCCTGGTAAATACTGGGTTCCTTTCTAATTACATAGGTTTATACTGCCTTGACTGCTAACACTGTCATGAGCAGATACAGGATTGGGGTGATTTAAGTACCTAGAGGGGATAGACAATTCTGTCCAGGATAGTAGAGAGAGCCCCTGGCTTCTGCTGCCCAAACAGGTGAGGCAGATCTAATCATTACATTTTGGTAGCAGAGGATGGTTTCTCCCTCTGCGATTTGGATCTGCCTCCCTAAATTTAATTAACAGTTAATAGTGGTCACCGGACTGTAACTTTTTTTCACATATTTTTCTTACATTTTTAATTTGATTTATCCTGGCCATCTACTTGCATTTTTTCCTTTGCTTTTACAGTTCTCCTTAACGAGCACTGTAACTCAGTATCAAGGTCAAGCTGGGAGCCGAGCCAAGCTTAGCTGGCTTATCTATCCAGCCCTGCACTTTTAAAAGTAACTTGACTTTCTGGGTTTTTTTTCCCTTTTGGAAAAAAAACAGGGGAATAAAAGCAGTAATTTTTCTTTTCTTTTGTTTTTATGTCCCATGCTGAAGTGGTGAAAGTTAAATAGTCCTTACACGTGTATTCCTTTTAACCTTTTGCTGCCTGTCCTCTGTAAATCCATCTGTCTAACTCACTGTCTTATATTTTTTTTCACACCTTTAAACTCCAGTCTAATCTCTCTAGGCTGGTACAACTTTTTTTATCAACATATTCTCACGTGCGGACTGATGCGAAGGTCTTCCCTTAACGCTGTGAGATTTATGGTTCTCTATTTCTAAATTTTCAGTCTGCCTTCTCTGGTAGCAATTTCTAATACATATGCAGTCTTTCCCTGGCTGCTTCCCAAATTACCACCTTCAGCTGGGTCAAGCATTGCTTTTAGCCAGTTTCCAATTACTAGAAACTGACCCCACCCTTTGTAGAGGTTCCGGACTTCTTACAGTCTGTGTTGGCTGCTCTTTCCCCAGCAATAATAAAGGGAGTATGAAGCGCCTCTCTGACCTCTACCAAGGTACTTTTTAGGGTCCTACGCATTGTACAGGCAGATCGTTAAAGCTGGGCACTGAATGGCACACTTCCAGGCTTTTTGTTTCTGGGAAGGCTGCCAACACTGGATTATTTACCGAGTCAGCCCTGCTTGTTCTATACAAACACACTTGCTGAAGCAGAATAGACACGCTGATTTTAAAAGTACTTTTGCTGAGTTTTCAGCTCTGCCCTGTGCGAGTGGCACTTACACAGACAACATTGGGGAAACCCCATTTTTCTTTCAATTTCAGCCTATCATTCACTTTTTGAAATCATCAGCACTGCCATTTCTGTATTAGAAATTGTATTTTTAATTAGACAGTGTCCCATCCAGAAAGAAAGAGAGGGTGTCGCGAGTCACATTCCCTTTGTATACCTACTATCCCAGCCCTTTGTGAATCTATAGAATTGATTGTCTAGGTGCCTCTATATGGGGTACTCTCCAATTGTCCCCCAGATTAATTTTTTTTATTGTGAATACCAACAAGTGGTTTTTTGGGTTTGCCCTCATTTAGGTACTATAATTTTAGCTGGCAATTATGTTTTTTTAGAGGTTTTGCAGTGATCAACCTGCAAGGGTTTTTTTTTTCATTGTTGTCCAGTGTAAAGATTCACTGAGGGGTTGTCCGGTTTACATTTTAACCGAGGGTCTGTCCGGTCTAAAGAGTGACCGAGTGTTTTGTCCGGTTTAAATTTTAACCGAGAGTTTTCACTGGTCTACTGTTGACCGAGAGCTTAAGAGTATTTCCGGTTCATGGTGAACCGCGGGGTTTTTGTAATACAGGTAACCTTTAGCAATCCTGTCTTAAGTGTCTTGTGATGTATCCTGAGAGAACTCTCAGCCCGTGGACGCACGGATTGATGGGCTGGGTTTAGACCGCGGGGTTTTGCTAAGTACCTTGACTATTACAAACACATATTGAGATTTTTTTGTTTGTGTGCACATTGCAATTTTCTTTTTGTTTTTGTCCAGATAGCTAAAGTTGTACTTTTATGACATTGCCGTAGGCAACCCTTTCTTTTTACGTAGACATATTCATAGTTTTTCTTCCTTTTGTGAAGTATCCCTGAACACTGGAAGGTTCTGAAGACAGGTAAGTATATAATTCACTTTAATTTTTAATGCAGATTTACGTTGTTAGACTCCTTTCACACTGTAATAAAAGTTAAGCACATAATTACACAACACCATTAGTGCCACTTTTACTGCCATATACTTTTCTTATCATGGCCACACCCCTAGAAAATGTTCTACAGTTCTTCCCTTTTGATAAATACCTTAATGCGATACTCATCCTTATTGGGGTGCAGAAAGGTAATCCATAATCTCTGCACCCTTCCCAAAGCCCGGCACATCCACCTTTGGATACAGCCGCACCTCTAGCTCCAACTCCATGTGAGGGGGCTCCGCCATCATATGAGTCAGGGTTCTCCAATGAACTTCTAACCCAGCCCTCTAAACCAGTGAAATCCCAGTTATTCCCCATCCCTTCGGGCAATGCTTGTCCAGGTCAGTCACCAATTGACGCAGAGACTGCACTTGACAAAATGGACCAGGCTCCTAATGTCTTGCGACATCCAGAAATTGCCTGCCCAAATCGCCGCGCACATATTAGGTGCTGGAGATGCCATCGGCTAGGTCATTTTGCTTCAGAATGTCGCCGAAATCCACATACCTTTCATAGGTATGCTTGGCGTGCTAATCCTCCTATCCAGCAATTGTTCCCTGACCCACGCCGTTCTCTGTAACTAGGCATGGCCTGTACCAGAGCAGATTATAAGCACCCTGTGATCACTCTGCTCAACTATAATTTTGTGGAGAACAATGCTTAAACTATTAGATTGAAGACTAGAAGTTCTCCCAAATCCAAATGAATTGTCCATTATATGCAGCAGCTGATAGTACTCAACCTTTTAAAAACAAAGAACAAGAAAAGGAAAAAACTGCTCAAAGCTTAGTCATCTATATGAACTAGTTCTTACCTTTTGTGCTAATCTTTTGTTATTATAAGTCTCTTATGATTTAATTCTAAATAGTGGTTACCTCCTATACTATCTTAAATTGTTGTATTATGTTTTTTCTACTACATCCTTGTACTAACATGCTTTGGTTTAATGCCGTTACTTTATCTGTTATTTACATAGGAATAAAATGATCCCAGTTCATCAAGCTTTCTATTAAGAGATTATGTAGAACTCCTGAATCCCATGAATCAAAACAATTTAATAGATTTGTTTTTAGCTAAATTTTCAATTAAATTGTGCAAGTTATTCTTTTTTTTTAATAAAACAGAATGGTCTTGTCTGTATTCTCTGTATGCTTAAAGCTGCATCTCTGCTTTTGTCTGTGTCAACGCTCACACGCCCCCCCCCCCCCCCCACCCCCAGCAGAAGTGCCACTACTTCTATAACAGGATAAATTCATTATTTCTTTTCTTATCAGAAACATTCTGAATAATGAAGTCTCACTGTTCACTGCCTTCTGACTATGCTGCTGACAAGATAAAACTCATTATTTCTCACTTTTGATTTTTAATAAATTCTCACCGTTTACTGCTTTCTGTCCAACTCTCTTTTGATTTATATCTGTATTTTCTGCTACCGGAGAACTTTAAAGGAAATTCTTTCCCTTCCATTTTCTCTCCAACGTCATTGTGTGTGGGTGTGTGTAAAGATTTGTAAACTGTCTTAATCTTAGCAAACGCAGATTCGTCTGCCACAAAAATAATGTCATGTTTTCTTATGGTGCCTAACTGCTTTCTGTTTAACAGTTTGTTGATTCACAAGACAGAAATATTTAAAATGCACTACAACTTTTAATTCCCAAATTATAGATTCACTAGTAAAAAAGGCTCGTTTCTGACACATATGAAACGGACGCTAGCAAGGTTTTCCTCATAATGTGTATGTTTTGGAGAGTGTATGTGAGAGTGACTGTGTGTGATAGAGAGAGTGAAAGTGCGAGTGTGTGTGTGTGTGTGTGAGAGAGAGAGTGAGTCTGGGTGTGAGTGTGTCTGTGTGAGAGTGTGTGTGTGAGAATGAGAGTGTGTGCAATTGCGTATGGGAGACACAGTGTGATAGAGAGAGAGAGAGAGTGTGTTTCACACAGATACAGTGTGTGCGAGAATGAGAGTGTGTGTGAGGCACAGATTGTCTGTGAGACTGAGTGTATGAGACCAAGCGAGTATGTAAGTGACTGTGTGACACATAGAGAGTGAATGTGATACACTGTGAGACATAGAGTGTATGAGAGTGAGAGACAGAAACACATTGTCTGTGAGAGAGAGAGAGAGTGTGTGTGAGAGAGAGAGAGAGAGAGAGAGAGAGAGAGAGTGTGTGTGTGTGTGACAGAGATACCTCCCTCCCTCTCTCTCTATGGTGTCAGGCCCCCCTCTTTCTCTGGTGTCTGAGATTGCTGCCACTGCACCTAAGCAATTGGTGTGCTGGAGGAGAGGAAGAGAGAGAGAGAGTGTGTGTGTGGGGTGGGGGGGATGTGTTGGAGGGGTTCAGCTTGGAAGAAGAGGGGTGTGGGGGATTCAGGATGCGCTGCCAGATGAAAGTGAGAGAGTGAGTGTGTGTGTGTGTGTGTGTGTGGGGGGGGGGGGGTTCAGGAAGCAATGGCAGATGACAGAGTGAGGGAGTGTGTGTGTGGGAGGGGGGGCAGGGGGTACAGGAAGCGCTGCCAGATGAGAGAGAGAGTGAGTGTATGTGTATGGGGTTTCATGAAGCGCTGCCAGTTGAGAGAGTGAGTGTGTGTGGGGGGGGGGGGGTAGGGGGGGTTCAGGTAGCGCTGCCAGATGAGAGATAGAGTGAGTGCGTGTGTGTATGGGGTTTCTGGAAGCGCTGCCAGATGAGTGTGTGGGTGTGGGTGTTTTGGGGGTGTGGGGGGTGTGTTGGGGGGGTTCAGCTTGGAAAAAGAGGGGTGTGGGTGGTTCAGGAAGCGCTGCCAGATGAGCGAGTGTGTGTGTGTGGGGGGGGGGGCGGTTTTTCAAGTTTTGCCAGATGATAGTGAGTGTTTGTGGCGTGTGTTCAGGAAGCACTGGCAGATGAGAGAGTGAGTGAGTGTGTGTGTAAGGGGGGGGGGGTTCAGGAAGCGGGGCTAAATGAGAGTGAGTGAGTAAGTGTGTGTGTGTGTTGGGGGGGGGGGTCAGGTACGGCTGCCAGATTAGTGAGTGACTGTGTGGGGGGGGGGTGGCAGGGGTTTCAGGAAGCACTGCCAGATGAGACAGAGGGATTGTGTGGGGGTGGGGTGCGTGGAGGGGGGGTTCAGGAAGCGTTGGCAGATGAGATTTTGTGAGAGTGTGTATGTGGAGGGGTGTGGGGGGTGTGTTGGGTGGTTCAGTTTGGAAGAAGAGGGGTGTGTGGGGGGTCTGGAAGCGCTGCCAGATGAGTGTGGGGGGTGGTTTATCAAGTGTTTGCAGATGAGAGTGAGTTTGTGTGTGTGTGTGGGGGGGGGGGGGGGGGTTCAGGTAGCGCTGCCAGATGAGAGAGAGAGAGTGTGTGTGTGTGTGTGTGTGGTGGTGGTGGGGTGGTTCAGGAAGTGTGGCTAAATGAGAGTGAGTGAGTATGTGTGTGTGTGGGGGGGGGGGGTTCAGGAACAGCTGCCAGATTAGTGAGTGACTGTGTGTGGGTGTGGCAGGGGTTTTAGGAAGTGCTGCCAGATGAGAGTGAGTGTGTGTGTGTGGTGGTGGTGGGGTGGTTCAGGAAGTGTGGCTAAATGAGAGTGAGTGAGTGTGTGTGTGTGTGTGGGGGGGGGGGGGTTCAGCAACAGCTGCCAGATTAGTGAGTGACTGTGTGTGGGTGTGGCAGGGGTTTTAGGAAGCGCTGCCAGATGAGAGTGAGTGTGTGTGTGTGTGTATGTATATGTGTGTGTGTGTACGTGGTTTCTGGAAGCGCTGCCATATGAGACAGAGTGTATGTGTGTGTGGGGGGGGTTCAGGATGCGCTGGCAGATGAGATTTTTAGAGAGAGAGTGTGTGTGTTGGAGGGTTGTGGGGGTGTGTTGTGGTGTTCAACTTGGATGAAGAGGGGTGTGGGGGGGGGTCTGGTAGCGCTGCCAGATGAGTGAGTGAGTGAGTGTGTGTGTGTGGGGGCAGGGGTTTCTGGAAGCGGTGCTTTGAAGATGAGTGAAGGAAGCGCTGCTAGATTGCAGGGGTTTGTTTTTTTGCTGTCACTGCCTCCTCCGCGCGATGTTCCCCCCCCCCCCCGCCGCCATCCCACCCAGCACGATAGTCCCGCTGCCGCCGCCATCCCACCCACCGTTGCGTAGTGTTGCTGGCGGGGGACCCAAAATCCCGCCAGCAGAAGTCCTGTGTTGTCTGCTGACTCAGCATGTTCTTCAGCATTGCTAGCCTCTGCTGGGCGGGGTTATGTGCGTCTGACGTCCTGTACGTGCATGACGTCAGACGCACAGAAGCCCTGCCTGCAGAGGCTAGTAATGCTGAAGATCACGCCGGAGTCTGAAGACAGGACTTATGCTGGCGGGGTTTCGTGTCCCCCGCCAGCAAAGGTACGCGACGGTGGGTGGCTTGGGGGGGGGGGGGGTGTTGCACCTCCTGTTTTTTGTGGGATTTCTTTTCTTCTGTTGAGGTTTGTTGGTTGTTTTGGGGGGGGGCGTTGCGCGAGGGGGGCGGGGGGTGTTGGACCTCGGTCATTCTCTGGCGGGGCTCCATTTTATCTATGTAGCTTTTGGGTGGTTTTCTAGGTTGGTAGCCAGCGTTTCCTTGGCAGGGGGAGGAGTAGGTACTCCTCCCCCTTCCTTGATGCGGTCCCTTCTTTCATTTTTCTGTTGGTTTTCCGCCCTCGACGTCATGACGTTTGACGCGAGGGCGGGGCAGCAAGTTGTTCAGTGGCTTCACCACCACGAACTTACGAACCGTTCTGGGAGTCTGAGTGACTTCAGAACGTTGTCCTCAGAACGTTGAGGGTGCGTTTTATTATATTAGATTCTTGTTTAATCTATATTGTACAGATCAGTCAAGGATGCAGGCTTATTTACTTCATTATGATTTGAACTTTTTTTTTTTACAGCTCACTCTACTACCCCCCCCCCCTTTGCAATTAATGACAGCAATTAAGCTGATGACCTGGCATGCCAGGTGATGTCATGTCCGGTGTCACCCGGTCCTGACCTCACACTGGTAGATGTCCTGGACGCCTTCCCCCCCTCACTTGACACACCTCCACCCACCCCTCCTGCAGCCCCCCTCCCTCTTCCCCCGCAGCCCCTCCTTCCTTTCTTCCCCCGCAGCCCCTCCCTCTTCCCCCTCAGTGCCTCCTCCCCCTCCTGCCTTCCTACAACAGCTCCTCTTCACACACCCCCTCCTTCACCAGATTTTGCTTCTCCTTTGCAGGCTTCCATTCCACAAGCAATGGAAACGAACAGGCTGCTTTCTCAATCCTGATGGTGTCTGTACATACCTTCATGATCAGTTACTCAGTACCTGCTCTCTCTACACTCATTCCACTACCCACTTCACCTGAATGGGTTCAAAGCTTGCCACTCAACTGTTTTTTTCATTTTTTTTTATTTTTTCTGACTTTGATAACTGTCTTTCTCCTTCTTTTTAGCCACTTGAGGGGGCTATCATGATATAAATTTCCAGTATAGTTTTGATTAAGTTTCAGAGGAAGGTAAATGGATGTGAGAATCCCATTCATTTTGGGGTAATTCTGAAGGTCATACGAAGATGGCATTTTATATGACAGGTTTCAGAAATGTTTGCATGGTAAAATGGTCTAGCTGTTCATGTATCATTGGATGTGCTTTCTATAAGTGCATATAAGTAGACATTCGCATGACAGACCCTTAAGAAAGATTTTTGCAAGTCGCAAGGGTGAAGAGAAGAGTCGTTGAAGGTCCAGAGGAATGTTGAAAAGTTTGAATGCGGTAATGTATCTGGTATCCTCTGTGCTCTATTTATTCTGATGTTTATGTGAGGCCTTCTATTCTACCTAAAGCTTTTTGAGTTATAATGCTTTTGTCTGTCTTACCACAACAAACAGTGTTACGCCCATATCATATCTATATCTTTTTTTGTTTGTTTCTATTTCTCTGTATATGCTCTCAAACAGATCACATTCTTTACACATACAACAGTTGAAGTCTCTACAAAAACTGCTTATTTCTTTTTCATATAATAAATACCCTACCTGGATCAGTTATTTCACTGGATGGGGTATTCCCTTACAATTTACCCACTACTGTATTTCCTAATTCTCTAAATTTTTCTGTTCATAATGCTTTTCTGTTTCTCAGGCAGTATATAAGAATTCCTGGCACCATATTTGATTAAAACAAGAGAAAGTTCCTCTAATGTCAGGCCTATACTGACATACCTGTCAAAGGAAAAAAGGTACCTGCTTGTCTGCGTGGATGCTTTCTAATCAAATTTAAAACAAAAATAAATAGAAGCTTATCCTTGCATCAGAGAAAGTGCCATGACCATGCCTTTCTCTCTGTCAAGAGATTATTCCCATATTTGGAATTCCCTGCAGGATTACTATAGACCATGGTTTTCATTTTTGATGGGTTCCTCGAGTCCTATAGGAATTTCACACCACATTGTTTGTATTTACAAACCTACTAGCAATGCTCTAATTGAGCACTACAATGGACTTTTAAAAACTAATTTAGACAACTTATATTAATGGAATAAAAATTGGCTCAATGCTCTGCCACTTGCCTTGTTAGGTCTTTAAGCCGCCCCATCAGTTTTTTTTTAAACGTCTCCTTTTTAGATCTGTCCAGGCCACAATATGCGCCTTCTTAAAGCCAAATCCTGATAACCAATATTCTGGTATTACAATGTGTTACCCAATATCATACTTTTCTGTCTTCGATTTCACAGGCAATCTCAGTCAGAAGAGAGGAGGAGTAATGATAGCCCTGCCCCTGCCACTGGTTATCAAAAGCTCTCAAAGTTGGAGATTTGGTTCACCGGAAGTACTACACCCCTATTTACATAGGACCCTTCCAAATTAGTCAAGTTACGAGACCACATTCCTGGGTCCACCTAAAAGATATCCTCATTTACAAGGCTCCTGATTCAGTCCCTTTCAAGCCATCCCCACCAGCTCAGCAGTTACCACTGGTTATGCAGCCTTTGCCACCACTTCAAGTTGATGGACTAAAAGAACCATTATCCAACATTCCTCACTCCCATGACCAAGCATCTGACAACTACAGACATTATTTTACAGGAAGAAACCACCATACCTGAACAGAACATTGCACATCAAAGAGAACCTACTACTGCACTTGCCATCTTTCCAGTGGAACCGTGTGACGCAAGTCCAACTACCCACAAGAGGACACTGTACTCTGTATTAAAAAAAAACTGTGTTGGGACTTGTTGTACCTATATTATTTGTGACTAATCTACTATACATTTGAAAAGACTCACAGGTTTCTTCAGTGTACATAGTAATAATCACAAGAATCCACCCTAGGTACCCCAACAGTACCCTGTTTTAATTGAAACGCTATATCTAATCATTACTTGCCCTTTTTAATTCTACTTAATTTTATTATTCCTGACAATACGAATCATTATTTGTTTTATTTTATTATTTTCTTTTGAACAGACCACACATCCAATAATCAGACCCTCTAACAAAGAACCTGTATCTTTTTGGTATGTCACTTATAGCATTGGTCAAAGTGGGTGGCATCCTTGGTTCTTTGTCCGGAAAATTGGAAATAGATATGTTGACATTTATAAACTTTACTCCGCATACGGTTTAACAGGTGCCGTACCTCTATTATCACTATAGATGCTATAGGAGTGTCAAGAGGGGTACTTGATCAATTTAAAGCCAGAAATCATTGTTATACTTACATTCCCAGTAATACTGACACTGATGATTCTGTTATAAAGGCATTACAAGACCTTTTTGCCTTAGCCAACAAAATTAGCTACTAAATCAGGTGTTGATACTGTTGCATTATTCCCTATTTTCAGAGGTTTGTTTTAAGCCTCCTTGTTACTACTCTCAGTTCAAGACAAACTACATTTCCATCATAAATTTTGTGTAGGACCACTGCTATTTATTTTACCTATTAATGCCTGTAGTGCAAGTGCACCTCTTTTATTAAGGAAGATATTTATTCTGCTTAAGCTGTTTAATTGAACTATCATATGTTTCTTTTTAGTTTATTACATTTTGCCAATTTGTATAGACAGGTTTAGATTGTTGGGAGGAGGAGCAAGATGGCCGCCGAGTAGGTTGGAAGAGAAGGACGCTCCCATTATATTTTGCCTCAGTACTAATTCCTGTAAAAAATGCTGAAAAGGAAAGGCAAGTCGAAGGGACCTCCCCTCCCGAAACCTACTCCTTCCTTACCTGGGCAAACGTCCATCTCTTCCTTTTGATTTCTACCCCGATAAGGGACGAATCTGCTGCTGGGGCAGGGAAGAGCCCCAGCTTGGAGAGCGAGTTATCGCTTAGCCCTCTGGGACCTCAAACTCCTCCACCGCCGCAACCAGACGGGAAGGCAGTTCCGGGCTTGTGGAAACAATAGCCTCGAAGGGCAGCACACCCCGTCGTTGGAAGTGGGTATTGGGAACAGCATGCAGAGTGAGGAGGCAGAGCTGCGTAGTTCAGGCATAACATCGGACGAAACAGCGGCTGAACTGAATTTAAATGTGGATTTGAGAGAAGAAGTTTCAGCAGGCCAGCTGAAATTTCGCTAAGCTCAATCTGGACTGCTCTCGAATCTCTGCACAAGGTGTGTACATCCTTTATTACTGTTTCTTTAAATAACGCATCTCAGATTAAGACTTTGAAAGAGAAAATTGAAGGAATTTCATCTAAACAAACAGCAATTGAAATAGAAGTGGCAAAAATCTCTAAACAACAAGCTCATATTGCTGGTGACCAGTTGGTTGTGCACCGAAAGATTGAGAATTTAGAAAACGCTCCCAAGAATTTAAACCTTCGATTATTAAATTTTCCTCAGTCTCAATATATGACACCTAGAGATATGTTTGTGAAATTCTTAACTGAAATATATAACTATTCAGAACAAGTCCTTCCCCCATTACAGAGTATATATTATTTGAGACAGAAAATGAAGCAACAACAAAGAAATGTGGAACAACAAGGTGAAGGAGAAGACATAATGAATGTTACAGATTTATTGGAAAAATCATTGGAAAATATTGAGACTCGATCAACTCTGGTGGTATCATTTGTGTTTTTGCAGGACAAAAAAACTTTGTTGAAATTATATTTAAAAAAAATACAGCCAGAGTTTAAAGGTGGAAAAATATCTATATTTCCGGACATATCTAAATGGTCGCAAATTAAAGAAATATAAGTACATAAGTACATAAGTAATGCCATACTGGGAAAAGACCAAGGGTCCATCGAGCCCAGCATCCTGTCCACGACAGCGGCCAATCCAGGCCAAGGGCACCTGGCAAGCTTCCCAAACGTACAAACATTCTATACATGTTATTCCTGGAATTTTGGATTTTTCCAAGTCCGTTTTAGTAGCGGTTTATGGACTTGTTCTTTAGGAAACCGTCCAACCCCTTTTTAAACTCTGCTAAGCTAACCGCCTTCACCACTTTCTCCGGCAACGAATTCCAGAGTTTAATTACACGTTGGGTGAAGAAAAATTTTCTCCGATTTGTTTTAAATTTACTACACTGTAGTTTAATCGCATGCCCCCTAGTCCTAGTATTTTTGGAAAGCGTGAACAGACGCTTCACATCCACCTGTTCCACTCCACTCATTATTTTATATACCTCTATCATGTCTCCCCTCAGCCGTCTCTTCTCCAAGCTGTATAGCCCTAGCCTCCTTAGTCTTTCTTCATAGGGAAGTCGTCCCATCCCCGCTATCATTTTAGTCGCCCTTCGCTGCACCTTTTCCAATTCTACTATATCTTTCTTGAGATGCGGCGACCAGAATTGAACACAATACTCAAGATGTGGTCGCACCATGGAGCGATACAACGGCATTATAACATCCTCACACCTGTTTTCCATACCTTTCCTAATAATACCCAACATTCTATTCGCTTTCTTAGCCGCAGCAGCACACTGAGCAGAAGGTTTCAGTGTGTTATCGACGACGACACCCAGATCCCTTTCTTGGTCCGTAACTCCTAACGTGGAACCTTGCATGACGTAGCTATAATTCGGGTTCTTTTTTCCCACATGCATCACCTTGCACTTGCTCACATTAACATCATCTGCCAATTTAGCCGCCCAGTCTCCCAGTCTCGTAAGGTCCTCTTGTAATTTTTCACAATCCTGTCGCGATTTAACGACTTTGAATACTTTGTGTCATCAGCAAATTTAATTACCTCGCTAGTTACTCCCATCTCTAAATCATTTATAAATATATTTTCTATGAGCCTGAACAGTTGCGAGAATTTCTTAATGCGCAAAGTATTGAAGAACAGTCATAGGATAAGAGGTTCATTTTGTAATAGGGGTTAATCCCTACTCGATTATTCTTATTTGACTTTTCTTATATATAAGCCATCTTCCAATGGCATTTATAATTTTGCTTCCTTCCTCCATATTGTGGACTATAATCCAATATAAAGATATTATCTCTAGTGGACAATGTTTATTTTGTCTATTTGAAATATACTTGTGGAATATTGGTATTGATGTGTTGGTATATCTGTTCAAAGTTTACGCTTTGTAAAAATTAAAATTCAATAAAGAAAAGAATTTTTAAAAAAAAGACAGGTTTAGATGGTTTTCTCTCCATTTTTAAACTATTGTACCTTTCATCACTGGATCTCAAATAGTAACTAAGCAGACTGTTTTCTACTATTGATGATTTCTCTATCATCAAGAGAAAATGAAACAAATCAATTCATTTCTTTAACACATATTTGCTTAATTTTCTGTACAAAGGAAGAAAAAGATTATATTCCTATGTATTTTCCAAAAACACTATAACTCAACAGTGCCTTTATATATGATCTAGATCTATTACACTCAGAAGTAAGATAATGGCAAAACTATTATCTTGCTCATAATTATAGACTACTGCAAGTTAAGCAGCAGGCCCTTCATATATAATCTAGGCCTATGACACCTATAGCTTAGCCTTTGCAATACTTGTAATTATAATGCTCATGAGTTTGCAGTAGTTATTCATTATTTGGCCACTATTAATCCTTTTTAAATGATACAATGAAATATTTCTGCCCTGTGAATACCAGTTTCAGCTATATTTATACAATCAAAGCTGATCATAAGTCAAACTTTGATTGAAAATGTTCTTATCCCCGCCTTCCAACATTAGCTTTGTAATCATGATATATTAGTTAATTGCAATCATATGCACTCAACCTTATTGATTCCATTGTATGACACATAGATTTGAATGAATTCACATGTTTCCAAGTCTAGCTCCACCCTAGAGGGGTAGTTCTAGGATAGTTAGGCCCCTTGGGTTGGTTATGATAAATGGGGAATCCCAATGCTGCATTTCATCCAGCATATAATTATGTATCCACATACTGACTCTTGCTATGGCCTTGTCCCTCACTATGTCAGAGCACCCCTGTCCCCTTGAAGATATTCCTTCCCCCCACAGAACTCTAAGAGCCCTCTGGAAAGGACTGCCACACCCACTAGTAGTTATGTGTGTTATCCCCCCCTGGGGGGCCTGGCAAGAGGGGAATGAAGAGTTATGCTAGCCCTTGCTCTCAGTAAAATACAGGCCAACGGCCCAGGCTAAGAGCTAGGCCTCTTGAAATCCAAAAATCATCTCTGATACAAAATACATTTCACTGTAGCTCAAGCTGAAATGAGTTCCCAGAGAGCTAGGCTTTTAAAAATCAGAGATCACCTTTGACACAGTTATATTTCACTGTAGCAAGTGCTGAGCTGGCAAGGGAGGGGGCATTTGCTCTGGGACTGGCACCTGCAAGACGTCATGAGCAAGAGTTGCTATGGTTATGTAGAGATAGTACTGGGTCAGCTGCACCCCGGGTGAGAACATCCAAAGGGGGGGCTAGAGGAAGGTTTGGGAACACGTGAAGTCATTTTGATAAGGGCCAAGAGCCCTGGTGACAAAGCTAGGGTCTATTGGAATCAATGGGGTCGAAATAGTATATAAGGAGCAGTCTGAGGGGTATTAGATCAGAAGACTCCAGAAGGCCAGAGAGAGAGGACGTGTCATGTAATGCTGTTCCACCATATGACTGCCTGAACTGCTTGTACTATCCTTGGCAAGATATCAATATCAATAAACATAGGTTTATACTGCCTTGACTGCTAACACTGTCATGAGCAGATACAGGATTGGGGTGATTAAGTACCTAGAGGGGATAGACAAATCTGTCCAGGATAGTAGAGAGAGCCCCTGGCTTCCGCTGCCCAAACAGGTGAGGCAGATCTAATCATTACAATAGGGAACCATTCTGATAACACTCCATTAGCAAAAATCTGGGCCTTGGGTTCTTTGTACAAGGTTTTTATTGTCCGGTTAAAAAATCCCAATACCATACGTTTTTAATACTTCAAAAAGGAACCCCCAATCCACCCTGTCAAATGCCTTTTCTGCGTCAAAGCTTATTAAAAGTGAGGGCGTTTGTTCTTGATGTATCACGTCTAGTGCCATCAGTATCCTCCGCATGTTCTTGGCAATTACTCTTCCACTGACAAATCCTACCTGTGGTTCCAATACCAGGGAAGAAATGCCTGGATAACCTATTGGCCAAGATCTTTGCTAGCAACTTAACCTCTGTGTTCAACAAGGAGATTGGGCGGTATGAGTCAATGCAGGTCGCAGGTTTCCCGGGTTTTGGGAGAGTATTAATTTGTGCTGCATTAAGATGGGTGGCAGGCACTCTTGTTGTATTGCTATATTAAAGATTTCCGCCAAAAGCATGCTGATTTCAGAACACATTAATTTGTAAAATTCATGTCTGAGACCATCCGACCCAGGAGCTTTCCCTAATCAGCTTTGTTTGATTACCCACTCTACCTCTTCTCTGATTATCGGTTTATTTAACTTTGCTAACTCCGGTAGGGTCAGCCGTGGTAGGTCAATACTAGTAAGGTGTGCTGTGTTGGGCAGTGTCATTCCAAGTTTATACAACCTTTCAAAGTGGCGCTTCAGAACTGTGTTAATCTCCCCATCAGTATGTACCCTATTTCCTCTCTCATCTGTGAGTGTAAGTATTTTGCGTATTCTGATGTGTTTATTAGCCAATCTAGCCAACATTCTCCTGCTTTTGTTAGCAAAGCGGTAGAGTTGGTATTTATAATATATATTAGATTTTTGGGCCCTTTGATGTATTAGTTCATTCAAAGCTTGTTGCGCCTCTAGTAGCTGTCCCTTAATTCGTAATGAGTGTTCTCTCCCATATTGCCTCCTGAGTATTATTACCCGCATTTCTAATCTAAATATTTCCCTATCTCTGGTTCTATTCTTAAAAGCTACATAAGAAATTGTTTCTCCCCTCGGCACAGCCTTCGCTGTTTCCCAGAAGAGAATCAGGTTAGTTCTATGCACTTCATTATTTGCCTTATACTCTTCTGCCATTTATCTAGTAAATGTTTCTGGAATTGATGATCTTTCTATAAGAATGCTGGAAATCTCCATATCTTATGCACAGAATTGTTGCCCCCCAGACCCATTTGCACCTTTACCCAAGCATGATCTGAGATCATTATCGGACCTATTTGTGCCTCTTCTACCTTAGTCAACAGGTCCCTTGATATTAACACATAATCTATTCTAGACATTCGTCGAGTGAGCACGTGAGATATGCATAAAATCCTTCTCCACTGGATGTGGTGTCCTCCATACATCTACCAAGTCCAGAGCAGTGCACAGTCTTTCAACACCCCTTTCTGTTTTTGCCAATTCTCTCTCCGTTGGTTGGGATCTATCCATTTCAGGATCTATCACATCATTCATATCTCCCCCCAATAGGATTAGTATTTCTCCCTGTGCATGAATTTTTTGGATGACCTGCGTGAAAAATGTTTTCCCTCCAGTATTAGGGCCATATATATTACATAGTAGTAGTGGCTGCCGTTCTATTACCACTAAGGCTAGGACAAACCTCCCCTCCGGATCCTCTACTACATGAGTAGTTTCTACATTGAGACCCTTCCTTATGAGTATCACTACCCCTCCTTTCTTCCCCACCGCTGGTGCATCAAACATTTCCCCCACCCACCATCGTTTCAGCTTGGCATGTTCTACCTTTGAAAGATGTGTTTCTTGTAAAAATGCTATAGATATTTTTCTATCATTAAGGGCTTTCAGAATTTTTTGTCTTTTAATTGGTGAATGTATCCCCCCAATGTTCCATGTTACTACCAGTAAAGACTCCGGTAAGCCTACCAGCCTTAAATTATTTCTTCGCGAGCGGTTTTCCAACTCGTCAATTTTTTCTTCTAATTCTAAAACTCATTTTGTGAGCTTTGGCTGCTCTTCCGACATCTGGCTCACTTCCTCCTCCACCCGCACGATTCGCTGCCGCAGTTCTTGTACTTCAGCTGCTATTGCCACATATTGCTCCCCCATTCCATCTAATTTGTCTAAAATCTTCTGGAGTTTAGCATCCATGATTTGCTCAACAGCCACTTTTACTTCAGATATTATTTCTGCAGCCCATTGCGAACTCGGTGTAGGCGACGGCAGCGAGTTTTTATCCGCCATCTTGGGCTCCGTAAGCCTCCCTTTCTCCCGAGTCTCTTTTCTCGCTGATTTTGCTGCCATTCACGTTGATACAGCACAGCTTAGCGGACCCACCATGATCAGTTTGGTTCGGGGGTCTGTACGTTCGTCTTTAGAAAAGTTACGATGTTGATTTCATTTGCTGATTAATCGGGCGCTCCGGAGCAGTAACTCTCCACCTCCTTACTCCTCCATAGCCCAACCGGAAGTCCTCTGGATCCAATGTAGTAAATTTAAAACAAATCAGAGAAAAGTTTCTTCACTCAACGTGTAATTAAACTCTGGAATTCGTTGCCAGAGAATGTGGTAGAGGTGGTTAGCTTAGCGGGGTTTAAAAAAGGTTTGGGCGGCTTCCTAAAGGAAAAGTCCATAGACCGTTATTAAATGGACTTGGGGAAAATCTACTATTTCTGGGATAAGCAGTATAAAATGTTTTGTACTTTTTTGGGATCTTGCCAGGTATTTGTGATCTGGATTGACCACTGTTGGAAACAGGATGCTGGGCTTGATGGACCTTTCGTCTTTCCCAGAACGGCAATACTTATGTACTTATGTAACTGCACTGTTCTGATAGGCTGTATTCCCTGACCAGCAAAATTTAAGATGAGATGATCCACTGTTCGCATGACAAGGTTTGCAATAGCAAAACCCTATCCCAGGTTTTGCTGTTTCATTTGGTTTACTGAGGAATCAGTTATTTACGTCTCTCTTCCACTTTTACTGTTTACTTTTAACTGCAAGCATCAGACGTAACTAAAAGTAATAAAAACTGGTGAAATTATTACTTCAATAAAAGTAAAAGTAACAAATGTTTCATGTACTTTACAAGTATAGTTACATTTACTTAGTAAACAACACTGGAAAGGGATAGAAAGCTTAAGAAGCTGGTAGAACATTGGGGCTGCTCATTCTAATCAGTGGTAAAGCTCGAGTGGCAGAAGAAGTCATTCCTACTACTACTACTACTACTACTACTTAGCATTTCTATAGCGCTGCCAGGGTTACGCAGCGCTGTACAAGTTTAAACATGGGGAAGGATGGTCCCTGCTCAAGAGAGCTTACAATCTAAAGGTAACAAGCTATGCAGTCAGTGTAGAGTGGCTAGGCGCCAAAAGCAAGGGAGAAGAGATGGGCTTTGAGTAAGGACTTGAAAATGGGCAGGGAGGGTGCATGGCGTATGGGCTCGGGAAGTCTGTTCCAGGCATAAGGTGAAGCGAGGCAGAAGGGGCGGAGTCTGGAGTTAGCGGTGGTGGAGAAGGGTACAGATAGGAGTGATCTGTCCTGAGAGCGGAGGTTACGGATGGGAACATACGGGGAGAGGAGGGTAGAGAGGTAATGGGGGGCTGTAGATTGAGTGCACTTGAAGGTCAGTAGGAGAAGCTTGAACTGTATACGGTAGTGGATCAGGAGCCAGTGAAGCGACTTGAGGAGAGGGGTGATATGAAAGTATCGGTTCACACGGTAGATAAGACGTGCGACGGAATTTTGGACAGATTGGAGGGGGGATAGGTGGCTAAGTGGGAGACCAGCGAGGAGGAGGTTGCAATAGTCGAGACGAGAGGTAACGAGTGAGTGGACGAGGGTTCGGGTGGTCTGTTCAGAGAGGAATGGGCGAATTTTGCTAATATTATAGAGGAAGAAGCGGCAGGTCTTAGCTGTCTGCTGGATATGGGCAGAGGAGAGGGAGGAGTCGAAAATGACTCCGAGATTGCGGGCTGAAGAGACGGGGAGGATGAGGGCGTTGTCAACGGAGACGGAAAGTGGGGGAAGAGGAGAGGAGGGTTTGGGTGGAAAGACAAGGAGCTCAGTCTTTGCCATGTTTAGTTTCAGATGCCGGTTGGACATCCAGGCAGCGATGTCTGAAAGGCAGGCCGAGACTTTGGCCTGGGTTTCGACTGCGATGTCGGGAGTGGAGAGGTAAAGCTGGGTATCATCAGCATAGAGATGGTACTGGAAACCATGTGATGAGATCAGCGAGCCCAGGGAAGAGGTGTATATCGAGAAAAGAAGCGGTCCAAGGACAGATCCTTGAGGAACCCCAACAGAGAGCGGGATGGGGGTGGAAGAGGAGCCATTAGAAAATACTCTGAAGGTGCTTTGGGAAAGATACGAGGAGAACCAGGAGAGGATGGAGCCCTGGAACCCGAATGCGGACAGTGTGTCAAGAAGTAAATTATGATTGATGGTGTCAAAGGCGGCAGATAGGTCGAGGAGGATGAGGATAGAATAGTGACCTTTGGATTTGGCAAGGAACAGGTCATTGCAGACTTTAGAGAGTGCTGTTTCTGTCGAGTGTAGTGGGCGAAAGCCGGATTGAAGCGGATCGAGGACAGCCTGAGAGGAGAGAAAATCAAGGCAGCGGCTGTGGACAGCGCGTTCAAGTAATTTGGAGAGAGGAAGGGTAGAAGGGAGATGGGGCGGTAATTGGAGGGACAGGTGGGGTCAAGTGATGGTTTTTTTAGAAGTGGTGTGACTACAGCGTGCTTGAAGGTGTCAAGGACAGTAGCAGTGGAGAGAGAGAGGTTGAGGATGTGACAGATTGAGGGGTTAACCGTAGGAGAGATGTTGGTAAGCAGATTGGTGGGAATGGGATCAGAGGAACAGGTGGTGCACTTAGAGGAAGAAAGAAGGCGAGCAGTTTCCTCTTCGGTGATCTCGGGGAAGGAGGAGAAGGAGGCCGGGTTAGGTTGGTTGAGGGGGTGGGTTAAGAAACCCCGCCCCTGAGACTCTCGGCCCAAAGAAGTGAGTCCCAAAATACCTGATGTTAGGTTTGTAGTCAAACCGAGTGTTTAGGATCACACTGCCGAATTTAAACTCAAATTTCCCCCCCCCTTGCACTTAACATATGAGGGAAAAGTTGAGTCAATTTCAGTTTTCTTATTTTTTTCTTACTTTGTAAAATCAGACACCAATGTTCTTAAATTATTTTTATTGCCCCTTAACACAACTAGGTAAATATCTTTGTCCGTAAATTCAACCTTAGTTAAGTTTTTGTCTTTTCAATATTTCCTTTTCTTTTTCAAACGTTTAACCATAAGTTTTCTATATGTGCATACAGTTATTTACAGAAATGTGAATTTGCTTCCTTAACAGAATTACTACAACTTTCCCACCACAAGAACAACTATTAGATAACTATTAGATAAGCAGTTAAATATATAAACTTTCTTTCTGATTTAAGTTTTTTCTTTATACTAAAAGAATTTGATTGTTTTTGTATTTTGTGTGTTCACAGGACCTGCTTTTAGGTGTCCAGCGAAAGTCCAGGTGAATATACCAGCTTATTGTTCTCTTTCATGCAGTTACTTAACTGAAGCGGAAGATACCGTTTTCCAGACGAAAACTGCAGTGCAGGATTCTTTCTTGCATGGAGGCCTGAAGATTTCACAGGACGAGATCCACAGCACTCTTCCTTTTCCTAGCAGTCTTCCTCCTAAACCTCTCTTAATTAACTTAAATATGGGAGAAATACCCTATCTCCTTGTTTCAGGTCACCAAACCTCAATAAATGACATTAATGGCTTAATAAAACACTGTGACCCACTAAACTAATTAAAATAAAATTAATTAGAATAGCCCTTTCCTTCCATGCCTACAACTTTACATTTGTTTTCCTATTCTAACATGAGCAGAGAAGGCAGAAACTGTCACTCTGCTACCAGTTCTTTCAACCTCTAGCACTCATACCCCATTTCACACATACGTTCACTTCTTTTCCCAAAATTCTACAAATCACCCTCAGCACAGCAATTTAATTTCACTTCCTTAGTTTGTAAAATCTCACAAAGTTTCTTTACACCAACTCCATTCACCTTGTCAATCACATCAAACAAATCCCAGCTACCTCTGTCTAAATCACCCTCCTTTACCAGTGTGAGGGTCAATACCTAACACTGAGTTACAGTTTCTTTGTTAATACTAGGATTTCTCCTCCTTAAAATACTCTCAACACGCTTTCCCCTCCCTCTGTCACAGACACTCTCAAACACGTCCTCCCGGCTCAGCTGTTTCTGCCTCTCTCCTCAACTGACCAGCCAGCCGTTTCCCAGACAACGGAGTCTCAGCTGACACACCTGACGTCCTTTGACCAATGGAAATGCCCCAATGGAACCGACATTTTTTTTAGCAATGCTTAGAATCTTGTCCAAAGCCAACTGATTCTCCATTTTGTTTTTGTTTCTCCATATAAAATAATGGGAAAATACTATTTTCTAAGCATTACAGTGAATTTTACACCAAAATATACTAAAAGTGCCCAAGATTGGGAGAACAGATGCAGAATAACACTAGACAATATAGCACCACTTCAAACCAGAACCTCACACAGAAAAAACTCAATACCATGGTTTAACGAAGAATCAAAAGAATTAAAAACACAAGTCAGAAGATTGGAAAGAGCATGGAGCAAGAAAAAAGACGAAAACACACACAAAGAATGGAAACAACTACAAAGAAAATACAAATACACTATCAGACAAACGAAAAGGACCTATTACAAAACCAAAATAGGACCAAACTACAAGGATATACACAAACTCTTCTCACTCGTAAACAATCTTCTAAATACTACCAAGGTCACCTCCAACAACTCAGATACCCCATCAGCAACTAACCTTGCAAACTACTTCAACGAAAAAATCATAAAGCTCCGACTCATGATACCCACTACCACAACATACTACACAAATATCCTTGAATGTCTAGACCCAAAACCCGGAGAATGCCCAGCAGATCGATCATGGACCGACTTTGACATGCTCTCATCAAAAGAAATTTCATACTGGCTAGGAAAATACGCCAAATCGAATGCCAATTAGACATCTGCCCTAACAGTCTAATAAGATCCGCACCCAAACAATTCAAAACAGACCTCACGAAGCATATAAACTAAAGGCTTCAAAATGGACTCTTTCCTACGGATAAAGGAAACATCCTACTCACTCCGTTACCGAAAGATGCTAAAAAAAGCACAATGGACTTAACTAACTACCGACCAGTAGCATCTTTTCCACTCATGACCAAACTCATGGAAGGCATAGTGATGAAACAACTTACTGAATACCTAAATAAACACTCAATTATTCTGCATGAGTCCCAATCAGGATTTCGGATGAATCACAGCACTGAAACCGTACTAGTGTCCGCAATGAACTCATTCAAACAAGCAATTGCAACAGGTAACAACATCCTCCTCCTGCAATTCGACATGTCCAGTGCCTTTGACATGGTCAACCATGAAATACTAATACATATACTAGAATACTTCGGAGTAGGAGGCACAGTTCTAAAATGGTTCAAAGGATTCTTGACCACAAGATCATACCAAGTAATAACGAACGCGGACAGATCACCACCATGGATACCTAAATGTGGTGTCCCCCAGGGATCCCCTCTCTCACCAACATTGTTCAACCTAATGATGATACCTCTAGCCAAACTATTAGCCAATCAAAACCTCAACCCCTACATTTATGCAGATGACATCACAATCTACATCCCATTCAAACAAGATCTAATTGAAATCACCAATGAGATCAACCAAAGCCTCCAAATAATGCACACTTGGGCAGATGCATTCCAACTAAAGCTTAACGCAGAAAAAACACAATGTCTTGTACTCACCTCACAACATAACACAAAAAACTTCAATGCCATAACCACACCATACTGTTCTCTTCCGGTCTCACAAAACTTGAAAATTCTCGGAGTCACCATTGACCGAAATCTCACTCTTGATACTGTAAACGGGCCCGCTGCTCCAGTATGAGGGAGGAAGCGGCCTCCCATGAATAGCCAGAACTTCACAAAACTGCCACCAGGAAATACTTCAAAACCTTCCTTTATTTTCCAGATTCGTAAACAAAACTTCGCTCCAGAGTAGAGACTTGCTTCTCAGGCAGGGCTGTTCTGCCTTGCTTAGTACATCAGCCAATTACACAAAGACTTTGCCCCCTTCCCTGAGGGGAATGCAATAGTCCTTTGGGAAATCCCTGCTTTTTTTTGTCCCAGTCAGTAGCAAACAAATAGTACTTGTCCCACAAGCAGGATTTCCCCTCAAGACAAACACTTAGAGGCATATTTTCAAAGCACTTAGCCTCCCAAAGTTCCATACGTTTCTATGGAACTTTGGGAGGCTAAGTGCTTTGAAAATAAGCCCCTTAATCACCCAGCAGCCTTTACTTTCAGGAGGTTCAATACTTTTGGGACTTCCTCCCACCCAAGGTATTTCAGCCTGCTTCAGTACTTTAGGGCCCTGTCTTGCCCACGGATTTTCAGCCTGCACTGCTCCTCTCCTCCTGAACTGAACCCCTCTTCCCACCAGGCAGCCCTCCTTCATAAACAAGCCTTCCAACTTCAGAGGTTCTCAAAAATAATCAGGTTTCAAAACAGGTTAGTAATTCCCCCACCATTCATGGTTTCCCCAAAGCAAACATGTCTCCCAAAAGAAAACAGGCTTTAAACCAAAATAAATTCCAAAACCATGTAGGTTTCCAAACCTTCAGGAGCTGCCTTCCTCAGCTCTCAAGCTCCCATTCCGTTCTCCTTCCTTCCCCTGCTCAGGCTGATTAATTCCCTCTTCCATCCAATCCTCTTCCTGCTTCTCAGCCCACCCCTCCCTATTACAGGTGGGCAGCATGATACTGATTGCGGGTCCAGGGGAACCTGCTCCTTCATTCACCCTCCCTCTTGTGGTCAGAGACGGTATATGGCCAGCTTGCCTATCCCCTGGGATCTCACTGCTAGGACTGGAAATGCATTCTGGGATATGTAGTTCATGGTTTTGCTGCATCACTCTATACATCGGGGATGTAGCCTTGTCACACACCCCCTCCCTCAAGAAATTGCGAGTCCCTTTGGGACCTTCCCAGGGATTCGCAATTCTAGACAGAACCCCTAGAAACCCCAGGATCCTCTGTCCTTTCTTTTTACGTCTTCCTAGGCCGCGGCGTCTAATTTCTTCGCCCATTTTCCTGACCCATGGGTACACCCCCTTTTCCACTTTGAGTTTCTGGTGTACTTTCCTAAGACCTGGTGTCCTTAGCACATCAGGGGAACTTCTAGTCGCTCTCTTCCCCTTTCTACCACCCGGGGCTGCACTTTTCCGCCTACTAGGCCCCAATGGGTATTTGTGGGGTGTGTGTAGGGTCCGCAGTCTCTTTTTCCCTGAGACTCTTAAGGGCCTCCTATCGCTCTCTGTTGGTCCCGGAAAACCCCTTTTGGAACAGGTCTCCCCCCAACCTCTGGGTGATCTAGCATCCCCCTGGCACCCTTCCTGAGCCGGTGTCCCCCCTCCGGGAACTCTTCCTTTACCCCAGTGCAGTAGGTAGGACCTAGGATCCCCCCTTTCTTCTGGGGTCCGGGTTTTCCCCTCCCTTGGGCAGCCTTTTCCCTTCTCTGCTTGCCCTTCTGGGATGTCTCACATCTTTTAACCCTTACACCAACTCTCCCTGTGGTTTTAACAGGGCCCTTCTGATTCTCCCTATCCTGATCCTTACTCAGGGATAGGAGTTTACTTAATTTAACCCCTCCTGGGTCCTTCTTTCCCTCAAGCTTTTGCTGGAGATCTAAAATGCAGGATTTTGCTTCCTGAACCTCCCTTAATCTCCTCTGCCCATCCTGGAAGAGGACATCCACTGCGAGGGTCAACACTCTGCACCTCTCTTCCAGGGCCACCCTGCAGCTTTCTGCCCTTTCTGTGGTTTCCTTGGCCCACAGCCTCTCAATAGCCCACTCAGGTGCCCCCTGTGCTTGAACCTGTTGCAACTCCTTTATCTGAGTTTCAAACTCGAGGTTCCTCTGAGTAAGGTACCCTACCCTTTCCTGGGCTGCCTGCATCTCCACCAATAACCCCTCTATCCTTTGGGTGTATCCCTTGTGCAGGTCTTCTATCTGGATTACCTTCTCCCTATTAAGCTCATTCAGGCCCCTGGCCTCAGCTTGGGTCTGCTGCAATGCCACAGTTAACTGAGCCACCGCTTCAGTATGTCCCTGCTGCACTTCCCTCAGCTGGCTTTCCTGTTGGCCCTTCAATTCTCCCAGCCCAGCCTTTACCTGGGTTAAGATCCCCCTCAGCTCTCCTATAGCTGTTTGCTGTAGTTTACCCATCTCCTTAACACTCTCCTGCCTCTTAGCCAACTCCATTTCCCTCTGCTTCACCTCCTGCTTGGCTTCTTCTACTTCTGCCTTTACAGAGGTGACAAGCTTATTTTCCCTTTGCTTCTGGAGTAGTATCAAGGCTTGCTGTTCCCTTATACTTTCCGTCAGGGTCTCCTGCTCTTTTTGCCATTCTTGGCGAGCATTCTGGAACTCCGTTTTAACTAGGTTTACCCTCTGCTCCTGGTCCTGTTGCAACTTGTCCGTGAGGTCCCTTACTTCTTGCTCATGTGTGGACTGCAGCTTTGCTACTCGGGTCTCATTTAAGGCTTGGGTCTCTTTCAGGGTGGCTGTAAGATGGACTACCTCTGCTTCCCTTTCCTTCCTTAGCTTACATTCTGTGAGCAGCTCGGCCCTAACCGTGGCTAGCAGTGCCTCACAGCCTTCCTTCTGCTTAAGGGACTCTGCCTGTTTGGCTTCTAGGGCCTGCACTGAAGCAGCCATTTCTTTCTTACAAGCTGAATCAAATAGGACCCATTTCTGTTCAGTCTCCCTCAGACTAGTCTCCAATACCTTATGGGACTCCTCCTGCTGCTGTATAGTGCCCACTAAAGTTACCATCAGTCCCTTATTAAGTTTCAGAACCTCCCTCAGACGTTGCTCAGGGTACCTATGGAGTTTCCCCGGTTTACACAGGGCCTGTAGCTCCCATTCTACCTGCCAGATACTCTCTTTAAGGGATTTTAACAGCGGGTTCTCATTCTCTTTATGGGCTTCCTCCTGGAGCTTTCTACCAAACTCAGGGTTATCGTTGGGAGATTCCTTTAATCCCCTTTTCAGGGTGATTGACTTACTACCTTCTATTCCCTGGGTTTCCCAGTATTTCTCCCTTGGGGCAACTCTCCCTGGTTCCCCACCACATGGAAATACTGCCAGTTCCTCACCGTAGCATGGGCAGCCTATTTTTTCTTCAGCTGTCTCACCCCACTGCTCACAGTGTACATTGACTTCCCCTACACAATCAGGACTACTTTTTATCCTGTCACCTGGGAAGTTCTCACCCGGGCCTACCCCCCTAGAGGGTTTACCCTTCTTACCAGGATCACCACTATCCTGCAACTGGGGTTTTCCTTTCTCGTCCAGGCACCCCTCCTCCCTCTTGGCACTGTTCAGGTTTGTGGCCTCCCCTCTCCCTGGGACATGGGGTGCTTTTCCTGCAGTGGGTTCCTCTTGACCCTCTTCCCTGCAGCCACCTCTTTTCCCTTGGGTTCCCGGCCTCACCATGAGGTCTGCCCCTGAGGAATGGGTCACCTCCCGACTCCCATGGCCTTTGGGCTTCCTCTTGCCTGCCATGTTACTTAACCCCCACCAACTGACTGTAGGATTTCTCTCCTCCCAGTCTCCCAGTTCATCCTCTGAACTGTATACTGCCAGACATCACTCTCCAACATAGCCCATTTCTCCACATTGGTAACATACTGGCTCAGTCACTTTTCCTCTCCTTGGGGTCTTGTCTTCCCCAGACACCCCTTCAGGCTTAAACATTGTCCCAACAGTCTCTAAACAAAGTCCCTCTCCAAGTCCCAGAACCTGGATCATGGTGTCCAACTTTGCCATGTCCATTTCTTCTGCTGGCGACTTGGGCTCTGGCTCCTCGGGCCTTTGGCCTTTTCTCTTCGGTCGGCACCGTCCCCGCCTTCCCATGGCTCCGACGTCCTCCTCGACCGTCTGCTGGGATATAGCCTGCAACACAAGAGAAGACTCCAAGTGCGGACTGTCTGTTTCCCTGGTCCTACACTTGCTCTTTTCTTAGCTTCTTGGATCCTCCCTCGCCTCCCCCCTAGGTACCCTTTACCTGGGTAGGCGAGTAATGCGCCTTATCAGTGTTGGCCCCCTCGACGGGCTTCAGGAACCTCCATGGCTTGCATCTGGGTCTGTAGGGCTTTTAGGAGGGGCCCTTATTGTTCCTTGGATGCTTTCACCAATTGATGTAAGCCGTGCTGCGAGCTCTCTTGCTGCTTCTCCTTGGCAGTGAGGAAGATCCTGTGAAGCAAACAGACACACGACCCAAGTGCGCTATCTTTTAAGTGGGTCCCCTTTTACTCTGCCTGGGTTCTCCACCCTTTGGTTTCTCTTCCCTTACCCTGCTCTTTGTCCAGCCTTGGCCCCCCTAGGTACAGCTTACCTGAGGTGCCTGCTGGTCTGCGCAGTAGTAAAGGCCAACCAGGGTCCTCTGTCCCTCTTATCCGTGTGGATCACAGTTTAGGTCCCATCTGGGGTGCCATTGTAAACGGGCCCGCTGCTCCAGTATGAGGGAGGAAGCGGCCTCCCATGAATAGCCAGAACTTCACAAAACTGCCACCAGGAAATACTTCAAAACCTTCCTTTATTTTCCATTCATAAAGAAAACTTCACTCCAGAGTAGAGACTTGCTTCTCAGGCAGGGCTGTTCTGCCTTGCTTAGTACATCAGCCAATTACACAAAGACTTTGCCCCCTTCCCTGAGGGGAATTCAATAGTAATTCCCCCACCATTCATGGTTTCCCCAAAGCAAACATGTCTCCCAAAAGAAAACAGGCTTTAAACCAAAATAAATTCCAAAACCATGTAGGTTTCCAAACCTTCAGGGGCTGCCTTCCTCAGCTCTCAAGCTCCCATTCCGTTCTCCTTCCTTCCCCTGCTCAGGCTGATTAATTCCCTCTTCCATCCAATCCTCCTCCTGCTTCTCAGCCCACCCCTCCCTATTACAGGTGGGCAGCATGATACTGATTGCGGGTCCAGGGGAACTGGCTCCTTCATTCACCCTCCCTCTTGTGGTCAGAGACGGTATATGGCCAGCTTGCCTATCCCCTGGGATCTCACTGCTAGGACTGGAAGTGCATTCTGGGATATGTAGTTCATGGTTTTGCTGCATCACTCTATACATCGGGGATGTAGCCTTGTCACAATACCCATGTGAAAAACACGACGAAAAAGATGTTCTACACCGTGGAAACTTAAAAGAGTAAAACCTTTCTTCCCGAGATACATCTTCCGTACCCTGGTACAGTCAATGGTAATAAGCCATCTGGACTACTGCAATGCACTATACGCTGGGTGCAAAGAACAATCAAAAAACTTCAAATTGCCCAGAATACAGCCACCAGACTCATATTTGGTAAAGCCAAATATGAAAGCGCAAAACCACTAAGAGAGAAACTTCACTGGCTTCTACTGAAGGAACGCATTGCGTTCAAGATCTGCACGTTGGTACACAAAATTATTCATGCAGACGCCCCAATCTACATGCTAAACCTCGTAGACCTACCTCCCGGAAATGCCACAAGATCATCCCATAAATTTCTCAACCTGCACTACCCCAGCTGCAAAGGTCTTAAATACAAGATGATGCATGCCACTACCTTCTCTTACAAGAGCACGCAGATGTGGAATGCATTACCTACAGACCTGAAAGCAATCAAAGAAACATCTATCTTTCAGAAATCTCTGAAAACATTCTTCTTCAACAAGGCCTACAATGAGAACTTATAACCTCACTAAGTCCACTCAACTATCAGCGCACACCTCCTATAATTACCCTAACAACTCTCTTCCCTCTTCCCTTCCTAAGCGCTACACATTACTAATTGTATCCGATATCCTGTTATGACAATGTTATCAAATCTATGTAAGCAACATTGAGCCTGCAAATGGCAGGAAATAGGTGGGGGAATGTGGGATACAAATGCAATAAATAATAATAATAATATATTACAATGCACACAGCATTATGGTCTTTCATTTTAAACCTAACCATTTTTAAAGCATGTCCCACAATTTCACAAAATTTTACCTCCTTAAAAATCTCAAATAAATTAATACTTCCATCAAAAATTTAATTAACCCTTTAGACACTGGCTCCGTCGAAGGTTTATTTTTAACTCTCGACGGAGACCCATTTTTAACCCCCCTGATAAAACTACTGCTAAAAATCTCTTTTTAAACTTCAAACCTCCCCAGAAAATATTAACAGGCTCTCAAAGCCCCATAATTTAAAAAAAATCCAATTAACCCTTTAATTTCTGTAAATTTAAATCCCAAAATCTATTATTTAAAAATAAACTAAAACATTTGAGCCATTAGACCCCTAACCTTTCTCTAGAGTCCCCTGACTTGATGACCACCGTTGGTTCCGGTCCTGAAGGTTCCCAACAAAAATCAGGTCCAAAACAAAAAGACCCCGAAAAACACAAAAATCCCTGGAACTCCGGCTGGGCAGCTCCAAAATCGAACCCCAGGCTTCAGCGAGGCCCAACCGGAGCTCCGGGGATGGACTGAGCATGTGCAAACTTTGCACGCGCTTCGTCCACCCTCCCCTCTTGGCAGACTAGGCCGCAAACCGGCCATTTTCCTGCCGGGTCCCAGCCCGGACGGCATCATTCGTGTCCAGCTTGCCTTCGCGGCTGGACGCGCCTTGACGGTGCTCTGGCTCCAGAGCCTTCCAAAGCCCCCCCTGGCCACCAATGCAGCCACGAGCTGGCCAAAATTGGCCCCGAAGATTCCCGGACCATCCAGGCAACCACGGGACGGCCCGGAATGGCCAAAACTCTCCTCAGACTACCCAAAACAGCCGTGTTGGGCACTGAAACTCCCCTGTCTCCTAGGACCACCTAAAATGACCCAAAGTGGCCACAACTTACCTGAGAAGGCTCAGGTAAGTTTTATTTATTATTTTTTAAATTCTATTATAACCCCTTAGGGTTACAATATAATGGATATTCTGCACAGAGACAATGTCTTAGGTCAGATCTCCTAACTGAACCCTGATTCATCTAGGGAGATACCTTCCAGCGTGCCTGAAAAAATGTAGGATCTGTGAAGTTACTTTTAGCCTTACTGAGCAACCCAGAGTCATACTTGTTAGAGAAAATTGTGGAGTTATAGAAGGTTTGGGGAGCCCTGTTGATTTCCCTTCAGCTTCCATTGAGAGACTGATAATTTGAGAGAAAAATGTTCAAGAATCAGCAAGCCTGTCCTATTTAGATTTATTAAGAGGGTTTAGAAAAACCTTCTTAATCCCTTCTTATCTGGTTACTTCTACTCTTCGGAAGGTAGGAGAAATTTAAAGATTCTTATTCTAATTGTGCTGCAACATCTCTAACATCCTGACTGCCACCTGGCAGCTTAAGGAAGAAGAACATAAAGACTGAAAGACTTTTGCAGCCATTTCCCAGAAGGGATTTTCTATCATATTTTACAGAGTTTAGAAACCTTCAAGTTTAACTGTGCTGGCTGCTGAGAGTATAAGTGTAAACAGCACTGATAACTGTCTTGCCTGTATACTGGCTCCAGCACTGAACAGATAAAGCTTAAGAACTGCGTAAGTAAAGTGTAACATCTTAAATACTACAGGAGGTATAGAAGTGGTTTTTATATAAAATTAAACCTCAATTATTTGATATCCTGTTATGATATATGCTGCAGGAGATCCCGGACACCATTAGCTGGTTCTACAACATGGACTGTTTCCCCTTGGTTATAGGGATAATGGACTGCACCCATGTGGCCCTCAGATCCCCAAAAGCACAGGAGGCCACCTATAGGAACAGGAAAGCATTTCACTCAATGAACATGCAAGTGATGTGTAATGCACAGGGGGTGATAGATGCCTATTCACCTTATCCGGGGTCCTGCCATGATTCCTACATTCTACACCACTCAAGAATCTTCTAGCGGTTTGACCAAAGGGAAATCACTGACTGCTAGGTAAGTAGGACTGTGATTCCCTCCCCCTCTGCCCCTCTGCTCCCTCCCCCTCAAAGGTATCCACAGTTGCTCCCACCACTCAGCAGCCCTCTACTCCATATCCTATCCCTCACTCCAAGGTGCCCATAGCTGGCAATACACACCCATGTCTGTATCCTTTGCCCTTTCCCTCACAGGTGACAGAGGCTACCCGCAGTGCATATGGTTGATGGCACCAATTGCTGGGAAAAGCTGGAGCTCATGCAGCAGGGCCAGCAAGTGCAGGAGAGAAGCCCTACAAGAGTAGTGGGAGATGTGCTAAGAGCCGTGACAGGCATTGGAGAACATTTGGCAAGTTTTTGGGGTTATGTAAGGACCCGCAGGCCTACACTGATGCCCCGACTTCTACCCTGCCAATGCAGCATACTTCTTCACCCCCACATGTCACCAGGGATACCACCAGCCAGGCAGCACCACTTTCAGCATCCTCATGTGGCAACAGGGATGGCACCAGCCAAGGTGGCATAACAGTGACCACCTCAGGTGCTGTAATGGCACCAGCCACTAAGAGATCTTGCCTGGATCACACAGGAGCAAGGACCAGTGTGTCCCACAGCTCTGTGTTACAACATAATGGGGATTTTGTATTGTTCATTGTACCTGGCCACCCTCCCCCATGCACTTGAAGGACTATGGTTGTGCTCTGTTTGTTTGCCAGCTGTGAATGGGACCTTTCACCAGGTTCTCTCATAGAGCCACAAAGTCATTTTGGGTACAGTCCATCTGATACCAGGCAATGTAATTCATCCAACATGGATGTGCAGCATATAATAATAGTCAGTAGGCTTGACTGAATCTCAGCAAACTCTTTGCAACATCTCAGATTTTTGCCACAGGTAGGCAACGCACCTCCTGGTATGGCCAGGTACCCATGAGCGGAGGAGTGGCCTAGTGGTTAGGGTGGTGGACTTTGGTCCTGAGGAACTGAGTTCGATTCCCACTTCAGGCACAGGCAGCTCCTTGTGACTCTGGGCAAGTCACTTAACCCTCCATTGCCCCATGTAAGCTGCATTGAGCCTGCCATGAGTGGGAAAGCGCGGGGTACAAATGTAACAAAAATAACAAAATAAAAATAAAAATCACATCTGGATGACAAATAGAAGCTTCTGTACAGCTACTACTACTACTACTATTTAGCACTTCTATAGCACTACAAGGCATATGCAGTGCTGCACAAACATAAAAGAAAGACAGTCCCTGTTCAAAGAGCTTACAATCTAATAGACAAAAAATAAAGTAATCAAATCAATTAATGTGTACAGGAAGGAGGAGAGGAGGGTAGGTGGAGGCTAGTGTTTTTTTCAGAAAGAAATCACCAACCATCACTACCCTTCACTTCCTAGTGGTCACAGATCCAGCAAATTTGGAGGTTTTGAGCTCTGGGTTTTCCTGCTCCTGGGATGTTCTCACCTCCTCCGCTTCTAGGGCTGCATACTGATTCTTCAGTTGACTTTTCAGTTCAAGAAAAGATGGAATTAGAATGTTGATTCTGCAAGCTCTGGTAATCTGTGTCCAGTTATCCTCTTTTTAGCACAGCTTCTTCCCCTCTGCTGTAGATCCTTGACACCTCAAGAAGCATTTCATCAATGTATTTCTCATTCTCACAGATGCTTTTCAGCTTTGCCATTTCCTCTCTCAGTTCCTCCAGTAGTTTCATGAGAGATTCGATCTCATACATGCAGGACTTTATAAATCAGAAATGATTCTTAGTTGTATTTTTTTTAACCATTGAGGTATTTCTTTTTGTTTAGATATTTTTGACTTGTTTTTAATAGCAAACAAGTTTTTATATGTGTTAATATATTTCTGAAAATCATAAGTAAATAATCTAAAAAAATAAATAAAACAGAGCTTGCTTGCAGAGGATGTGGTCAAGGCATCTATCATAGTGCCTGGACAGGAAGAGCAGCCTAGTGGTTACAACAGCAGGCTGAGAACTAGTGAATATATTACATATATTACATATATTCACCACTGAACCTGCACGAGCTATACAGATAGCATTGATATTCAACTGCAATCCGTATAGCTTTTTGTTGTCCTAATTGTATCCACATATGTATACAGATAGCAATTGAATATCACCAGCTATCTGTGCACTTAGGTGGAACAACACACTCTGCCCTTGCTCTACCCCAGCATATTCAGATATTGCCACTGAAAACTCAGGGATAGGGCACATATTCGGATACTAGCTGACACTGTATAGATAAATGCTTTTGAATATGTGGCCCAAATTCTTGAAAATGCAGCAAAGACAACACTTCAAACCCTGAGAAGTACCAGGGAACACCAAAGGTAAAGAACAGGCCAAGACATAGTTGCAAGCCTACATAATAGGGAGGTCTGCGATGGATGGGAATGGTCGGGTAGGATGGAAAAGGGGAGGAGAGGTAAGGAAGGAGAAGGGTAAGCAGACAGCATTAGGACCAATCAGCAAAGGAAAGAGGAAGGGCCAAGAAAAGAGGAATAATTCAAACGGGAGCGGCATCAGCACCATTATTGAGTGACAGCAGTCGGTGCGATTTACCTGAAGCGGGCTGTTTGAGTAGTCATTGAAGGATTTGAAATAAGCTGTGCATGTAGCAACTGCAGGATCGTCCAGGCTCCTGCACTAAAACGACCCCACCAACAACACAAAAACACAGTTTTAAAATCATTTAAAACATTTTACCGTATACATTTTTACACAAAATAAAAACATTTTCCATACTTTTAGATGTCTTTAAAACATGAAATTACCCTTCAATCCTCAGCATGCACTCGCACGGCTCTGCCACAAGCCGTTACCTGACTCATGGTGTCACTGCTGTCCTCTCCCGGCTCTCTCTCTCTATTTTGGCGCGTGCACAGCGCCAGGTCTCAGCACCCGACCGCTTTACAAAATAAAAAAAATAGTGGGAGAGTGCACCAGAGCACTTCTCCCTCTGTCCCCAGTCCCATGCCAATCTCTCCTCCTCTTCGGAACTGGCTCCACTCATTAAAATGAGCCGGTTCCTTTAAGAATGGGGAATCCCTGCTCCCCTGCTTCTAGACGTGTGTCTGACATCATCATCACACCGACGTCAGATGCAGACGCAGGGCTAATCAGCTTTTCTGGGCCATCCCCTCCACCTCCACAGTCTACCAGTGCTCCCAAAATCCGCCAACATCAGACTGAGACGTGTCGCTACCCAGCTCCTGCACTACCGCCAGATGCGCCACTCCGCCACTGCACCGCTCCGGGCCTTGCCTCTCACACAGCGGCTCTCCAATGCTGCTTTTAGCCCCACACGCTGCAGACACTCTCTCCTTCCCCACCGCTGCAGTGCCCCAGGTAAAAAAAAAAAATTTAAACCATTTTATTTAACCCCTTATGGGTTACATTTGTACAGGCCGAATAAAAAAAAATGTTTACAATAACATTTTTTTTCTTTTACCACCACTAATCAATTTTAAAACATACTTTAATAACAACTTAACATTTCAACGTCACAATAAATATGTTCCATCTTGATGTACAGTACAACTAATCCAGAAAATAATTCTCTCTCAGATATTCTGGTTTTCTTCCCTTTGTGGCTCTTGAAGAGCTCCGCCTTCCCCACTACTAACATCAGAAATACTTAATGTAGGACTATGAACATCATTAAACGGTACAACAGTTGTTGGTGCCACATCAATCACTGTCTCTATAATATACCAGTCATTTATTTTAGGAGGTAAATCACAAGTCAATTCCATTAAACACTCATTTACTCTCTGAGTTTCAGTATGTGTATAAATTTGCACAATTCAATTAGCATCCTCTTCAGAAATTAATTTAAGTTGATCTCTGTGAAGTATTTTCTCTGTACCATTTTTGCTCACAACTTTATATACATTTGAGCCCCAGGAAGCTACTCAGTGGTGTGCTGGTAAATGTTTAACAGGCTCTCTCCCCGGTCCACCTCTGTGTCCCCCCCCCCCCCAAAATTACAGAGCTGACTATAGCTGGGGAGAGAGCCTGGGGGGGGGGGGGGACAATGCATTACTCCAGGAAAAAAAATTAAATGATCCCAGGTTCCAATCTAATTCATGTTTAATGTGGGATAAAATGCCATAAATAAGTAAATAATATAAACTTTTAATGTTGAGCACCTGATTCTCAAAGTGGACATATTCCAAACACTAAAATGAAAATAAAATGATTTTTTTTCTACCTTTGTTGTCTGGTGACTTTGTTTTTCTGATCATGCTGGTCCAGTATCTGATTCTGCTGCTATCTGGCCTCTTAACTCCATTTCCAGGGCTTCCTTTCCATTTATTTCTTTACTTTCCGCCTTTCTTCTTCATTTCTTGCCCTACATCCATAAGTAAAAGCTGGGTCCTCCGCAGACTTGACTGTCCAGTGGATCCAGCTTCTGCCTCTTTTCTTCATCCATGTGCAGTTTTTCTCTTCTCTTCCTTTTCCCTCATCTCATCTCCTTTCTCACTCTTCCCTCCCCTCCATCCATGTTCAGCAGTTCTTCTCTCTCCCTTCCCTCTCCTCCATCCATGTCCAGCAACTCTCCTCTCCCCTCCAACCACCCATATCCAGCAACTCTCCTCTCCCCTGCCCTCCCTCCATCCACCCATACCCAGTGATTCTCTTCTCTCCCCTGCCCCCCCTCCAGCCACCCATACCCAGCGATTCTCCTCGCTCTCCTGATTACCTCCGTCGAAGCGGCTGCGTTATTGAAAGCCCTGCCCATCTGTAGCCTTCCCTTCGAGTTCGTTCCCTCAGTTCTGCCCTCGCGGAAAGAGGAAATGACGTCAGAAGGCGGGACTCTGAGGGAACGAACTTGAAGGGAAGGCTAGAGATGGGCAGGGCTTTCAATAACGCGGCCGCTTCGACGGAGGTAATCAGGGGAGTGAGGAGAATCGCTGGGTATGGGTGGCTGGAGGGGGGGCAGGGGAGCGAGGAGAATCGCTGGGTGGCACAGGCAAACGAGGGCATAAGTACATAAGCACCGCCATACTGGGAAAAGACCAAGGGTCCATCAAGCCCAGCATCCTGTCTCTGTCGGCGGCCAATCCAGGCTTCAAGAACCCGGCAAAACCCCCCCCAAAAATAAATTTTTAATAATGTTCAATGGACTTTTCCCTCAGGAGGTGAGGTAAACTGGGTAAGCATGGCTTGTGGCGCCCTCCTGCCATGCTTACCTCATTTACCTTAGCTGGCTTGCCCTGCAGAACAACTGGCTTGCAAGATGTTAAAAAATTTAACAACCAGCTCGTGCGAGCCGGCTCCAGCACACCACTGAAGCTACTACTTGAAAGGGAACTGACTCCCATATATCTTTTAATTTGTGTCTAGTTTTGAACCCTTGTTTTCTCATCAAGACCCAATCTCCAGACTCACCTCTGGCTTTTCGATCGAATTGTTTCTTGTTCTTTAATCCAGCTCTTTCGGAAGAAAGATTGGCTATTTCCTATGCTTCTTCCATTTTTCGTTGTCTTTCACGGATCCAATCAGTTAAATCCAATTCCACTTGTTCTCCCTCAGAACTCAAAAGAAACATGTGGAAAAAAAGACTCTCTCCCTAGAAATAAAAAAGCTGGTTAGCCAGTAGAGCTATGTATTGTGCTGTTCTATATCTGATTTACCTCTTCTAAATATTCTGACCAGATTTTCTTCTTATCTTGTGCTAATGTTTTAATTAAATAATGCATGGTCTTATTAAATCTCTTGCACTGGCTGTTTCCTTGTGGATGATAAGGTGTAGTTCTTGATTTCTTTACCCCATACCAATTACACAGTTCCTTGATGCACATCCGCTTCAAAATTTCTGCCCTGATCCGAATACAGTCTTAAGGGTACTCCATAAGTCGAAATCCAAAATTTAATTAAATTCTTGGCAGTTGTTTTTGCAGACTGATTTTTAGTTGGTATTGTCACAGTAAACCTAGAGAACATATCACAAATGACTAAAATGTTCTCAAAATCCTTTGAATCCTTATCTAATACTGTATAGTCAATGGCTACTACCTCCAGAGGATGTTTCACCACAAAACAAGTCATTGAAGCAGTCTCTTTTGGACAGCACTCTCTGGACAAAATGCAATGTGTACATGATCTTACCCAGGCCTCTACATCTTTAGCCATTTTTAACCAGAAAAATCTTTTCCTCAAGGTTCTTAACATGGACTCCACTCCATAATGTCCTCCTCTATCATGATGCAAATGGAGTATTTCTTTATGGTAGTTAACTGGAACTATCAATTGGAATATCAGCTCTCTCGTCCTGGGATCTTCAATTCGGCAATATAAAATACGTTCTTTTAATGTTAGATATTTCCTTTGAGCCCACAATTTCTTGAATTCTGGAGAATGGTAGTTCGCATTTGGCTCAGTTCCAGCTTCTAACAAATGTATTACATTCCTCAACACAAAATCAGCTCTTTGTGCTTGTATTATCTCTAATTCTGAATAAATAAATTTGGATTCGGCTGTACATTTGATCTTATTATTTTGGTTCAATTTTCTTAATGAACTAAACATCATTTTTGAAGATAATGTCCAAAAATCTTTTTCTGAATCCTCGAGATTTTCACTCTCTTCCACTGTTGGAAGCCTTGAAGGTATATCCGCGTTCTGATTTGGTTTTCCAGGTTTATACTCAACTACAAAGTCTAATTCAGCCAATTGTGCCAACCACCTCTGCTCTACTGCTTGTACTTTCGCTGTGCCCAAATATTTCTAACTTGAAAGCCAAGTAAATTTTATCATTTCATTCGGACTTCCGAAGTCCTTGATTTGCATACACAATTAATCTCTCCTCTCCTCCTTGCATTTGGCTAAGTATGGCTCCTAAACCTTTAAAACTTGCATCTGTTGTTAATACAGTGCAATCCGCTTAAGTGTAAGGGTCTGGGACCA